>NC_080422.1:108897319-109269652 GCF_029873635.1 Malania oleifera | reverse complement strand
CGGAAGCGCGTGGAATCACCGGACGGAGTACGATCGCCACCAGACGATTTGGCGGAAGCAGACTTGCGTGCGGCAGAGTTCCTCGTCGAGGAGCGAGACATGGTTGTCCGTAGAATCGAGATGATTATACACGCGGAAGGATTAGATTGCAAGAAGAAAAGAGAAACCCTAGATTGAGAATTGAGTAGGAGTAGAGAGTGCGCGGTGAACTTTTTAAAAGGGTTTTGACTTGGACTTCGGGGTTTTTATAGGGTTTTACGAGCAGGGGTTGGTGAGCATGTTCATTGCTAGCAGGCACTCATGTTTTGAATATAAAAAATAAAAAAATATATATAACAAATAGTAAATTAAGAAAACAAAAAAATAATTTTGTACAATAATAATAATTTTAGTAAAAAAATTTAATCATATTAATATAATCTTTTATTTTTAATAGGATTTAATAAAAATATAATAAATTATATTTTTACATTTTTATGTTATCGATTTTCTGTTTCTATTATTAATTATTTGTGAAGATATTCAAAATCAAAATTTATAATTTTAAACTATTTTGGCAACATGTTATTAGAATTTCTAATATCTATAAATATTTTTTTGGAAGCTCAATCATTCATATTAAATAAATTAATCATATAAATTTTATATAATTAAAATAGAAATACACATAAATTTTCAAAAAAATATATAAATAATAAAAATCAAGTACAATAATAAGATTGTTATTATGAAGTGACTTTTGAAAATATGACAATTAATTAAAATAATTTTAACAATTTTTATTTTTATTATAGTATTTTTGTTTTGTATAATTTTGCACATTTATTATTTAAATCATATTTTTATAATATTATTTGATTTAAAAATGAAAATAAATATTTCATAATTAAGTTTTAATTTTTTTTAATTTTAGAAATATTAACCAAATAGATTATTATTTTTAAATTTTTAGTTTCTATTTCTTGTTTTTAATTTTCATTTCTAATTTTCATTTTCATAATTTTCGACACTTATTCCATACTGGCAAACAACCCCTTAAGTGTGTCTACATTGTTTGATTGGTAAATAAATAATAAACATTTGTAATTTGTTAATTTGAATGAAAACTTCAGATAAAAATTCTTAAACTTTGTGTAAAAAATATTATGAATTTTATTTTAAATTTAAAAAATAAAATTTGTTTGCAATAAGCGTATGGAATAAATATATTAAATTAGTATTTTTCAATATGTATATATTCTTTTTTTGAGAAAATTGGCACCAAGGCTAATGACCGTTTTTTTGGGTCAATTAAAATCTAATATCAGGCTCAGGCTACATAATGAGAAGTAAATCCATATCTCACACCGTATTCCTTTCTTTTCTTCTCATAATTCATATCTACGTAATGTGAATTCGTTCATTTTTGTTTCCCTTTTATGATGCTTTTCAAGTTTTAAAAAGTGCAGGAAGCCAAAGAAATATAAAGAAAACGATAAAAAAATTATATAACAAATGAATGAATGAAATTTTGATTTTATATATCAATGACATTTTTATTTTTCTTAAATTTTAATTATATTATAATAATGTTTTATATTTAAAAATTTTTTTTATTAAGAGAAAATATAATTAAAAGAATTGTCCTTCACAAATTATTTCTTTTCCCAAATAAATTTTTTTATCCAATTGAATTTATAAAGTTTTTCACAAAAAAAAATTGTAACTATAAGAGTTTTACACTTTCCTAAATTATTTTTTTTCTTTTCAAAAGTAAATGTTAGGTATAATCTATTTTAGGGCAAATTTGATAAATTCTATAAGCTTTAGCCCTTCAGAGTAATTTTAAATTGGCCATGTAAAATTGTCCAAGAAAAAAGTATTAAAGTGGTAAATAAGAGAAAATTATACAGAAAATCTCCCCCTCCATGTGTCTGTGTGCCTATAAATGTTTGACATGTAACAAATTGGTCATATATTTATTAATATCAAAAGGAAACCATTTTCAATAAGTGTATAATTTAAGAAACAAGCACACAAACATGTGGAGAGAGAACTTTCCTGTATAATTTATCGTAAATAAGTGTAAGTAAACACATGAGCTTAGGAGTGTAATCTGCTTATTACAATTCAGCTAGGGGCAAAACCGAAAATCAAACCAAACTTTGCAATTTTTAGTCTTCCCAAATTGAAATTGAAATCGAACCGAATTTATTATCCCTTAGAGAACCGAACATTCGGCAGTTCAGTTACGGTTTTTTCAGTTTTTAACCAATTTTTAAAATATTTAACAATTGTTTTTCACAACGGTTGTTGAGAATCTATTGGGCATTTTAATTTCTAAATATTAAATAGACCAATCATATTAGCATACTAATTAAGTAATTATATCAATTTATATATATAATTTACATTTAAATTGGTTTTTTAGTTTTTTGGTTCAATTATATTTTGGAGACCGAAACTGAAACCAAAATTGAAAATTTACATTTTCTAAAACTGAAAAACCATACCGCTTGTAATTTCAATCTAGTTTTCGATTTTTGATAATTTTTATACACCCCTACATATGCTTCTAAAAGAATTGATTAAATATCGTGAAATTATTTTGTCTTAATAGAAAACAATTGTTACACATTGGATAACATTAAAACATCGCTCAAAGTTTGGCGCATAATACGTAAACAACTATTTGAACTCAAAACAATTTTTTTTTATTTTTAAAAAACATACATATTCACCTTATAAAACTAAAAATAAATTTTTTTTCAAAAACATTATTCTATTCCATAATTTTTTTTTAATAATTTTTTATGTATTATTGATGCCCTAAAACAGCATTTTTTTTGTTATTTTAAATAATTACCTAATTTATTACCTTTTTTAACAAATACTTGGGTCGTATTTTTTTGGCAACTCCATTTTCATTGCAATGGTTAAATAAATTTCTACGACATTTTTTTTCAACCTTTTATTTTTAGAAGTCGTTTCTAAGAGCAAAACCAAACCTAACCCTAAAAAATTTTGCCCATTGATCATCATAATCAAAATTTTTAATACTAATATTTTCACATCCCTATCTCATTGTTTCACTTAATGTCAAATAAATTTGTCTTGTGAGATTTTTCATGGAGTATTTTGGTCAAATTTTGACCAAAAAAATTAATGTTTTATTTTCGAAATTTATTTTTTTAAAGCTTTTACATTTTTTGTTACAAGGAAAATAAAACAAAAGGACCATGAAAATACAAAAAAAAATTAATAATAAAAAAATGTATTAAACAAATAACATATGCAAAGCATGCCAATAAATATAATAAATTCACACGTTTTTACAGTTTAAAATTTTAAAATTTTAAAATTCAAAATCTATATATGAATATGTTTTAATGGCTTAGTATAGATTAGTTGTCGTGTAATTATAACCCCTCAATGTATCCCTACAAATTAGCAAAAATAAATAAATAAATTCCCACCATTACATAATAATAATAATAATAATAATAATAATAATAACAATTAATTAATTAATTTTTTCGATCAACAATTAATCAATTATGAGCAACCCATAATTAGAGATGTGAGATTGGCATGTAAAAGTTACATTAAATATATATTTAAATTTTAAAAATTACAATAATCTATCTTAGCGTCTCATAAAAGACATAGGTCAAAAGGAGCTGTCCAAATTTAAATTTCGGATCATTAAAAAAATAATGAACAATATATCAATCAATCACGAATGATCCGTCCGTAGTTCATATGAATCAACAGGCATGTATGCACAAATACTCCATTTATAAAGTTGTTTTTAATATTAAAAATGAAATGCAAAGAGAAAGAACTAGTTGTTGCAATATTATTACTCCTTGATTTATTTTCATAAACTAGGAAAAAAATTAATTAAACTTTAACCGTTATATCATTATAAAGAAAAAGAATTCAAATTGTTACCGTGAGAATAGGGTAGATATTGAGAAAAATAAATCATCTAAAAATTAAATAATAATAGAAAATTAGCAATCAATCAATCATGATAATTCATTGTTGACGGTAGTTATATAATTATTTAATAAAAATCATGTTACAAACTGAAAATCAAATGATGACAAAAAAATTAATAAAACATTATATCGATAATTGTAGTATTATTAAAACTAAGTTGATGAGAGAAAATAATTTTCAATATATTAATTGTCAAATAATTGTCCATCTTCAATCAATTCTCTTAAATTAGTAAAAAATAAAAATAAAAGAAATATCCTATCCCATAAAAAAAGGGAGCTTGAATTTTTGAACACGCGATGGTAAAAATTAATAATTTATTTATTTATTTTTGACTAAATGACTTTTGTTAATACATTTGCTTTTAAAAAACTAAAATATAAAATATGTTAACAAAATTATATATATATATATATATATATATATGTGTGTGTGTGTGTGTGTGTGTGTGTTTCTTATAAAATTAAAATTTTTAAAATTTAAAAATTAAATAAGAGTTGAGGAAAAAATGCAAAAAAAAAAAAAAAAAAAAATTCCACAAAAAAAAAAAATTGAAGAAGAAATTAAAATTTCTGTTCAAGCTTGGAACGGAGGAGCCATATTGTTCCGGCCCACAAACGCAGAACAAACCCTCCGAAGAAACCGATCGACGCTAAAAAATCAATAGGCAATCAATGAATCATGGGCAGTCCGTTCTCAATGGGAGTCTTGCGGTGGCGTGTGCAGGCACCACACCACACTCCTCGCCTTCTTTCTCTCTTTTTTCTCTCTCCAGAGATGGTTATAAAGCTACCGGAGCTATTAAGCCAAAAGGCTTCTCTCCTCTGCGATAAATCAATCGACCCTACTTTCTCCTCTGTTTACCCATGGAGGAGAAGGGGGCCTAGGGACGAGTTTAAGAAGATTATTGAGAGTTCGTGTGTGAACGTAACAAAGAAGGAGATCATCTTTTTTCTTCTATCGCTAGTCTTTCTCTGTAGCCATGGCCTCTGGCAAGAACATCTCCTTGGAGGATGTCAAGAACGAGACGGTTGATCTTGTAAGCCCGAACCCATTTCGTTTCTTGGATTGTTTTCGTATTTTTTTGTAATGGGTATTCGATGTTCTTTTGATTGCTCAACGATTTCTCCGTATTTTTTTTTTTTTGGTTTCTTGATATGTGATTTTTTTCGTGTTCTGGGTAATGGGTTTTGTGCGAAATAAAGATAGTTGCGTAAACTATCTCTGTTTTGTTATTTGTTTTTTGAAAATGGGGTTCGTCTCTGTTTTTCCCGCCAAAGCATGTGCTCGACTTTGAGCATGGGTCCTCCCTTTGTTCTCTCATATGCTGTTCTTCATTTTCCCCCTTTATTGTTCTTTAAAATCCTTCTTTCAATGTTTTTATTCATCTTGTTTGCTAATGACAACTGTTTGAATTGTGTATAGGAGCGAATTCCTGTGGATGAAGTTTTTGAACAGCTGAAATGCACCAGGGAAGGATTGACAGATGAGGAGGGAGAGCAGAGGCTCCAGATCTTTGGCCTCAACAAGCTCGAGGAGAAAAAGGAAAGCAAGCTCCTCAAGTTCTTGGGATTTATGTGGAATCCTCTGTCATGGGTCATGGAGTCTGCTGCTATCATGGCCATTGTGTTGGCCAATGGAGGGGTAATCTTACATCTCTCTCTCTCTCTCTCTCTCTCCCTCCCTCCCTCCCCCCCCCCCCCCCCCCCAAAAAAAAAAATCCATGGACAATAACAAAGATTTGAATTATGCAGGGGAAGCCTCCAGATTGGCAAGACTTTGTTGGTATTGTTGTGTTGCTCATCATCAACTCAACCATCAGCTTTATTGAGGAAAACAACGCAGGAAACGCCGCTGCCGCTCTAATGGCAGGTCTTGCTCCAAAAACCAAGGTATCCTTCTCGAGCTCTCATACTGGTTCATTGATGTTAAACTGGGTTCTCGATTCAGTTTTTGGCTCAAAATATATCAAACAAACTTGTTGATTCTGTTTTGATGCATAAAAAAGGTGTTAAGAGGTGGAAAATGGAGCGAGCAGGAGGCTGCAATCCTGGTACCAGGAGATGTCATTAGCATCAAGTTGGGAGATATCATCCCAGCTGATGCTCGTCTCTTGGAGGGAGATCCGCTCAAGATCGATCAATCAGCCCTCACTGGTGAGTCCTTACCCGTCACGAAGAACCCAGGCGATGAGATCTTCTCTGGTTCCACCTGCAAGCAAGGTGAGATTGAGGCTGTTGTCATTGCCACTGGTGTCCACACCTTCTTTGGCAAGGCTGCCCACCTTGTTGACAGCACCAACCAAGTTGGTCATTTCCAAAAGGTATTCACTCTATTTCATTTTGGTTAATTCCTCTAACTCCAACATTGCTTTCCCATTTCCTTGAAATTATCATTAATTCCTTTCTTCTTGCAAAGAGGAAAATTTCTAACCATTTGAGGATGGATATTGATGGTTTAATTAGGTGTTGACGGCGATCGGTAACTTCTGTATCTGCTCCATTGGTTTGGGAATGTTGGTCGAGATCCTCGTGATGTACCCCATCCAGCAGAGGAAGTATAGAGAGGGTATTGACAATCTCTTGGTTCTTCTCATTGGAGGAATTCCCATTGCCATGCCCACTGTTTTGTCTGTGACAATGGCCATCGGGTCTCACCGGTTGTCCCAGCAGGGTGCCATTACCAAGAGGATGACTGCCATTGAAGAAATGGCTGGAATGGATGTCCTCTGCAGTGACAAGACCGGCACCCTCACCCTTAACAAGCTTACTGTCGACAAGACTCTTATCGAGGTTGGTGACTTGAGCCAAATTCTATTATTTTCCCAGGAATATAAGGATTGGGAACTGAGATCTATGCATTAATTGTTACTGTAGGTGTTTGCAAAGGACATGGACAAGGACACCGTCCTTCTCCTTGCTGCTCAGGCTTCTAGGGTGGAGAATCAGGACGCCATTGATGCTTCAATCGTTGGAATGTTGAGTGACCCCAAGGAGGTAAGAGAATGGATCCCCTGTGTGAAATCCAATTGTTCATTTTGTATCAATCCCCAGCCACATGTTCATGGAGAGATTGGAGTTTCATCTGTCAATTATTGTTTTTGAAACTCTTCAGGCCAGAGCAGGGATCACCGAGGTGCATTTCCTGCCCTTCAATCCAGTGGACAAGCGCACTGCTATCACCTACTATGACACCAAAGGCAATTGGCACCGATGCAGCAAGGGAGCTCCCGAGCAAGTCAGATGCTTCCCCCGACTTTAGGCTATTGTTTTTGTTCCTTAATTTCTGACGTTTAACCATATTGCTTGTGTAATGTGTATGCCAGATAATTGACCTTTGCAATCTCAAGGGTGATGTAAAGAACAAGGCCCATGCCATCATCGACAAGTTTGCTGACCGTGGCCTTCGTTCTTTGGGCGTTTCTAGACAGGTGGATTAGTGTATATTAGAATGTTCACTTTCTGAATGCTCATGGATGAAATGAATTTTCCAACTGAATGGGTACTCTTTATTGGCTCTCTTTTCTTTTATAGACAATACCAGAGAAGAACAAGGACAGTGCTGGAGGGCCATGGGAGTTCGTGGGTCTCTTGCCTCTCTTTGACCCTCCAAGGCATGATAGTGCAGAGACTATCCGCCGCGCCCTCAACCTTGGTGTCAATGTTAAGATGATTACTGGTGACCAGCTTGCCATTGGAAAAGAGACTGGCCGCAGGCTTGGCATGGGAACCAACATGTATCCCTCATCCTCTCTTCTTGGCCAATGCAAGGACGAGTCCATTGCTGGAATCCCTGTTGATGAGCTCATTGAGAAGGCTGATGGCTTTGCTGGAGTCTTCCCAGGTAATTTTGAATTAAAATAGCATTAGATTTCACATATTATATGTACATACGGCTTTTGGAGGTTTGGCGAGTAACTAATGAATGCAAGATATGGGTATGCAGAGCACAAGTATGAGATTGTCAAGAAGCTGCAAGAGAGAAAGCACATTTGTGGCATGACTGGAGATGGTGTTAATGATGCCCCAGCCTTGAAGAAGGCTGACATTGGTATTGCAGTGGCTGACGCAACCGATGCTGCCCGGAGTGCATCAGATATTGTCTTGACAGAGCCAGGACTGAGCGTGATCGTGAGTGCTGTGTTGACAAGCAGAGCTATCTTCCAGAGAATGAAGAACTATACCATCTATGCTGTTTCAATCACAATCCGTATTGTGTTGGGATTCATGCTCATTGCTCTTATCTGGAAGTTTGACTTCTCGCCTTTCATGGTTCTGATCATTGCCGTCCTGAACGACGGCACCATCATGACCATCTCTAAGGATAGGGTGAAGCCATCTCCACTACCTGACTCCTGGAAGCTCAAGGAAATTTTTGCTACTGGTGTTGTCCTCGGAGCCTACCTTGCTCTCATGACTGTCCTCTTCTTCTGGATGGCACACGACACTGATATCTTTTCGGTGAGTTGGTGAAAATAAAATTGTGTTGGTGAAATTCAAAACACTTCAGAACATACAAAAAAAGGTACTGAGCATGTTTTTGGCATTCACAGAAACTTTTCGGCGTGAAATCGATCCAGAATAGCCCAGATGAGCTTACCGCCGCTCTCTACCTTCAAGTTAGCATTGTCAGCCAGGCGCTCATCTTTGTGACCAGGTCAAGGAGCTGGTCCTTTGTCGAACGCCCGGGTCTCTTGCTTGTTGGTGCCTTCATTGCTGCCCAGCTGGTCAGTAGGGACAGGCTGACAGCCTATGTGATAACTCAATATTTGTAGGGAGCCATTCTTTTGGAATTCTCATTTCTTTGTCCTAATTTTGTTGATTTCTGAATTTAGGTGGCTACACTCATTGCTGTGTATGCAAACTGGGGCTTTGCTCGGATCCAAGGCGTCGGATGGGGTTGGGCAGCGGCAATCTGGGTTTTCAGCATTGTCACCTACTTCCCTCTTGATATTCTCAAGTTCATTATCCGTTACTCGTTGAGCGGCAAGGCCTGGGACAATCTGCTCCAGAACAAGGTTTCCATACAATTCCTCTTAACTAACAATGTTGAACTCACCTGAATTATTTTCTCATTCTTTCCACTAACTCTTCCATTTTCTCCCCCGGGGCTTTTAGACCGCCTTCACAACAAAGAAGGACTACGGAAGGGGCGAGAGGGAGGCACAATGGGCCTTGGCTCAACGCACGCTCCACGGTCTTCAACCCCCAGACACCACTGGCCTGTTCGGTGATGCAAACAACTACAGAGAGTTGTCTGAAATCGCAGAGCAGGCTAAGAAGCGGGCTGAGGTCGCGAGGTAAATGCATAGACAACAAGCTATATATGAAATGGATTGTTTGAAGTTGTTCAACCATGACACTAACTAGCAAGAAATGAATTGGTATTGCAGGCTGAGGGAGCTTCATACTCTCAAGGGACATGTTGAGTCAGTGGTGAAGCTGAAGGGTCTGGACATTGAGACCATCCAACAGCACTACACAGTTTAAAGATAAAACAAGAATTAGATGCTCTGCTTTTGTTGAGGAGCGCAGGCAAAAAAAGTTGGGAGTGAAGAATAAAGGTGGAAAGGGTTAATTTTTAGTTATCCTTTTTGTTCTCTCCCTCATTATTCTCCTGTATTTTTCCCCCTATTTTTTAATTATTATTTTTTTCAAAATTACTGAAAAGAGTTTATAGGAGATATAAAATGGTTGGTTTGAATTCAGTGAAGGAAAAAATGTGTTATGAGAATGGATGAAGTCTGAAGTGGCTGGTATATTGAATTAACATTAAATAAAAATTGTTTCATTCTTTTTATTGGAATAAAACAATTCTTCATATTTATTTTAGCAATCACTTGAGTTATAAATATACAACATTTGAAAGTATGAGCAAAAGAAACATATGAAGGAATTTGTTTGGAGGAATTTATTTATCTCCATTTATGGAGAGAAAGGAGAGGAGATTTTATAAAAATTCAATTCACACCCAACTCATTTAAGTTGCGCATTTATGGCGATTTGGATAAGATAATCCGTGACGGATGGCGGATAATCTATTATTTTCATCCCTAATATAATTTTTTGACCATCCAATGAACAATTCATTCTATAGCACAATAACTGAAGTTGTTTTTAAAATTATAATTTTGTAATATATTAAATATTTAATAAGTATTAAAAAAATTATAATTGTTGTAAATGAAATAAAGAGGGAAAAAAAAAAATTAGAGCTATAGAAATTTAACAGTCTAGTTTTTCAAGAACTAAACGTTGCAAATCATCTTGTCCTCATTTTGTTGAACCATTATGTGGGCATACCAAAGGTTGTAAGATATTATCTAAATAGTCATCCACATAAATATACATGTTTTACAATATTTTCCCTTGAATGACTATACACTATGAATATGTCTCGTTAAAACCTTTGTTAAGGAAAACCCTGTGGGACAAAACCTTAACGAAAGAAAAAGAGTACAATATTCATACTTACCCTAAAAATACAGTCAATTAAGAAATGTCTTTAAGTTGTCGCATTCCAATGTTATGTACTTGCTTCTTGAAAATTAAAGTTGGCAATGTTTTTGTGAATAGATCTGTTGAGTTGTCACTTAAACGAATTTTACAAATGTCAACATCTCCTTTCTTCAGAAGTTCATGAGTGTAAAATAACTTTACTGAAATATGTTTAGTTCTATCACCTTTTATATACCCACATTTGATTTGTGCAATACATGTTACATTGTCCTCATACAATATTGTTGTCCCTTTAATGTGTTGGATTATAGTTCTTAACCATACACATTCACGACTTACTTCATGAACTGCCAATATTTCTAAATGATTTGAAGAGGTAGCAATGATCGTTTGCTTTACAGATCGTTATGAGATAGTAGTATCACCACATGTAAAAATATAACCTGTGCTGCGAAGATAACGAAGAACATGTTTTATTCCATTCCAATGTCTCTAAGTTGGTGTAAAACTAAACCTTACCAACAAATTTACCACAAAAGCTATATCTGATCGAGTGTAATTTGCAAGATACAAAAGTGCTCCTATTGCACTAAGATAGGGTACTTCAGGACCAAGGATTTCTTCATCATCTTCTCGTGGACGAAAAAAATTCTTTTTCACATCAAGTGAACGAACAACCATTGAGGAGCTTAATGGATAAGATTTATCCATATAAAATTGTTTCAAGATTTTTTCTACATAAGATGATTAATGAATAAGAATTGCACTTGTTAAATGTTCAACTTGAAAACCAAGACAAAATTTTGTCTTCCCAAGATCCTTCATTTCAAATTCTTTCATCAAGTAGTTAGCAGTCGTTGAAATCTCTTCTGGAGTTCCCATTATGTTTATGTCATCAACATAAATTACGACTATAGCAAATCCAAAATTTATCTTCTTAATGAAAACACAAGGACAAATGAGATTATTTTCATATCCAATTTTCAACAAATATTCACTTAGATGATTGTACCACATTCGTCCAAATTGCTTCAATTCATACAAGGATCTTTGTAATTTAACATAATACATTTGTCGTTGTTATGAATTATATGATTCAGACATTTTTAATCCTTCAGGGATTTCCATATATATAATATGTCATTATCCAATGAGCCATACAAGTAAGATGTTACTACGTCCATGAGGTGTATGTCGAATCCTTCAGAAACCGTTAAACTAATCAAAAATATGAAAGTGATTGCATTCATAACAGGGGAATAGGTCTCATTATAATCTATACCAAGCATTTGGGAGAAACCTTGTGCTACAAGACGCGTCTTGTATCTCACAATCTCATTCATTTCATTTCTTTTACGTACAAAAACTCATTTATACCCAACAGGATTGACATTATCAGGTGTTTGGACTACTGATCCAAACACCTTACGTTTGGCTAATAAGCCTAGCTCAGCCTGTATTGCTTCTTTCCATTTTGGCCAATCATTTGATATCGACATTCTTCTATAGTTTGAGGCTCAGGCTCATTATCATTAATAATTTCTGAAGCAATTGCATATGCAAACACATTGTTAACAACAACTTCATTTCTTCTCCACATATTTCCAAATTTTAATGAGATCTCATAATTTTACAGTACCAGAACCACTTCTGGTGTTGTTTTTGTGGAAATATGGGATTGTTGATCTATATTTCTTTTAACCTCTTCTTGAGTGTTAATGAACTCTTTTGGAGTGTCATTTTTATTCATTTCCTTTTTCTTTCGAGGAACAGTATCATTTGCACCAATTGATCTACCACGCTTCTGACGTACTTTAGATTCATTAGCTGCTATTCCCATTGGGTGTTCTTCAGGAATAATCAATCTAGTAGGAATATTTGCGGTCTAAACATGTGATTGAGTGGCCCTTTTGGTGTCTGTAAAAACATTTGACAATTGATTTGTAGCATTTGGCAAATGAATTATTCTTTAAACTTCAAGTTCACATTTATTTGTGCGTGTATCAAGATTAGACAAAGTTGGTGTGTTCCAACAAATTTCTTATGTTTTTAATCATTTACCTTTTCCTCCTCCTAATGACGGGAAAACTAATTCATCAAATTGACAATCTATAAATCTTACTTTAAAAAGATCACCCGTTAGTGGTTCGAGATACAATTTTATCCCATTTGGAAACATAATGTGAACTCTTCCAGAGCCCTCTATTACATTTGCAAAGCCAGATATTGTGTTAACATTAATTTTAGCTAATGTTAATTGCAAGAAATATTTTTTAACACGAAGAATTGTATGAGTCGTGCCACTGTCCACCAAACACATGTCATCCTCCATTTTATCAAGTTTATTTTGTATGATCTAGTAAATGAAAAGTAAAATTTAAAAATTAAGAAAAATAAAAAAATATTACCAAACATATTATATGTAAAATTTTTAATAAAAAAAATTACATAAGTTAATTTTTTCAAAATAAAATAAACATGAAGATAATTTAATAGTAGACATTTTTATCCCCAATCAAATAATCAATTTTGCCACAAGGATCCTCAAAAAAATCAGAAACATCAAAATCAACATCCAAATGAGACTTATACTTTTTTTTTTTTTTTTCACTAAAAGAGGACGACACCTCAATTTATTTATTAATAAACCCTCACTTTTGGCGTAGGAATACCATGGTTACAAGTTAAAACCAACCAACCAAACTAGGACAAACAAAATTAAACATAACTAACAAAGAAAATAAAAACATAAAAACAACCAAAACCAAAACGAAATACACCAAACGAAACTCTAGAGATGAACTAACGACGAACGGAAACAAGACCCCACTTATCCAGGCAAATTCACTTTAGCATTTTTCCTTTTTCCTTTTAACGATGCCTTGTAAAGATCAACTAGATGTTTAGGAGTGCGACATATTCGAGACCAATAACCTTTTGTTCTACACCTATTGCAAATATTGTCATTATTTTGCACTTTGTTATTTTGTTCAAAGCTTTCTTTATTCTTTACCCATTTCCTTTGAGTCTTTTCTGCACCTTTGCTTTCAAACTTTGAAGGATGATCATCATGGGTCCAACAATTTTTCCTACCACGATCCCTTTTACCACCACGACCTTGAGAAAAAACCACATTCACTTCAGGGAATGGTGTTGAGCCAGTTGGACGAGATTGATGATTTTTCAACAAAAACTCATTATTTTGTTCAGCCACAAGTAAACAAGAAATTAGTTCAAAATATTTTATAAATCTACTGTAACACGCCCAAAATTTCTCCTTTTTTTTTTTGAAAATATCAAATTACTCCAATATTCGAATATAATGGGCACCCCTATGCAGCGGAAAACATAAATCACATAACCACATATACATATATACAATACCATAATTTAGTATTTTCAACCATAGCTACATAATACATCTCTCTCTCCAGTGTTAATTACCTCAAAAATACAAAACCCTACACAAAACTTACCCTATAACTAGGGTAACCAAGTGATCTCTATCCGTGAGCCTGATCTGCTCGCTTAGCTGGCTTACTTGAAAAATGGTAAAGTAATAGGGTGAGACGACGCTCAGTAAGTGGAAATATACTATTACTAGTGTGTGGCGACCGAGTCGTAAAACTATAACATTAATATATATAAAACTGCATGATCTGAAAAATCTGTAAAACACATGTATAGTAGTTTTAAAATATTTATATCATCTGAACTTTCTATCATTCATATTGTTATATCATACTATATACAACAAAAGCTGTAAAACTGTATACATATAAATAACTGTGTTCTTTCCCTGAGACTCTGTATGCCATGATTTGACCCTTCATGATAGGGTTGTGCGGCCCGTAGGCAAGACTTAACCTGGTCGGCCCTCCAGGTAAGTCATCATACTCTACACTACCTCAACTCGGCCAAAATGCATCTACTCCTAAGCTCGAGACTGACTGCTACCTCATCTAACCGGCCCCCTCAACCCAGCGTTCTGAGGAGCTGCATCCTCGCTGAGCATGGTTAGACGGTACCCACACACTATCTGAGATATGTGGTTGCACTCTATTTGTATATAACAACGGTACCGTGCTCTGTAAACTATATCTGTCTGTAATATTTCCATAGGGATATGATACTATATAAATACATGCATATGTATTTTTACTGTTTTCATCATGTTTCCAAAATAACCATAACTCCATAATTATGTGCTGTAAATACTGTGATATCTGAGTAACTATAGCATCTTGATGCTATAACTATATAATTTGTCTTTGTAAATTGTCTATATAATCTATCTGTATAAACTGTGCATTATGGCATTTAGGAAAATATGACATTCTGTAAATACTATAATATACTGAACTGAATAAAATCTATATAAATCTGTCTATATAATATCTGTGAATATCTGTATACATATATACTATATAACATGTTATGCTGAAACACTGTATAAATTTTACATTAGGTAAATATCTACTCAGGCCACACAAACATTAAAAACTCTTATTCTATAAAAACTGTATAATAAACTGGTATATATATTTATCAATGAAATCTCTGTTAACATTCTTAAAACTCCTAGTATAGGATATTTCCCTTACCTTAAATATGAAAAGCCTCTCACTGAACTCTAGCCCTACACCCGCAGGGTTCTTCACTCAACACCCTAAAAATAACGTCCCCCAGAATAAAACATCAGTATTTTCTTACCTACAACATTTCTTATAACTACAAGGAAGGCATAATCTGTATAAAATACCTTACCCTGAATTTGGGATGAATTTCAAACCTCTTCCACTAACGATCCGCTCCGGAAAACTTGTAGAGAACTTTGCCAGGAGCGTCGTGATGGCCTCGGATTTTTGATCCGGAGAGAAACGGGACCAGGATCGAAGAGAAAAGGAGGAAGAGGCGTTTTAGGGAGAGAGAGAGAGAGAGTTTGCATTAAAATTTCATCAAAAAATCTGGGTTTCAACTATTTATAGGGTCAAATTCGTCGACGAGACACGTCACCTTGTCGACAAGTCCTTAACTAATTTCATCGACGAACTCCCTGTGTTCGTCGACGAGGCCCTATGTAAAACTTTCGGATTATTACATCCAAAGTGCAATGTCATTGACGAACGCTAGCTTGCTGCCTCCTTCTGTTTCTATTTCCATTTCCTTTCTTCTTTATTATTTAAAAACCATTATTTTTTGGATCGTTACATCTACGCTTTCGATATTGCTGTTGCAGGAGTACATTCGAGGAATGAAAAGTCGAATATGTTTTTTCTAACATATCATCATCGGTAATTTTTTTTTCCACATAACTTCAATTGAGAGCTAAATTTGAACAAGGTTGAATTATATTCACTTACAATTTTAAAATCTTGCAGTCGTAAGTGTATCTAATCATATCGAGCTTTTGGAACAATTACCGTTTTTTGGTGTTCATATCTTTCCTTCAAATTGTTTCAAATGACTAATGGATCCTTAATAGTAAGGTACTCAATTTTCAATTTTTCGCGTAAATGATGTCGAAGGAAAATCATTGCCTTTGCGTGATCCTATAGGGATGCTTGATTTCCTTCTTCAATTGTACTTCCAAGATTCATAGCATTAAGGTGAATCTCAGCATCAAGTACCCTTGACAGATAATTTCTTCCAAAAATATCAAGGGCAACGAATTCAAGCTTTGTGAAGTTTGACATCATAAAGTCACTTTGAAGACAAATAAAAATTCAAAGTTAGGTAAATATTAAATGGAATTATTAGTGTAGTGACTCGAAGAATAATATTATTTTAATAATAAAGAGGGAAGAAAATGGAAACAGAATAGAAGGAGGCAGTAGACTTCGTCGACGACATCGCATTTTGGAGATAATAATAGTAATAATTTCAAGGAATCGCCAGGACTCGTCGACGAATAATAATACGTCATCGACGAACGCATAAGGAAATTCGTCGACGAAACTATGTTTCATCGACGAGAAAATACCGAGCGAAGGTTTTGGGCTGCTCTGAATTTCGTCGACGAAGGGTAAGGTTCGTCGATGAATTTACTGAAGGACTTGTCGACGAGGTGACGTGTCCCATCGAAGAATCTGGCCCTATAAAAAGAGAAAAAAATCAGATTTTTGTTCAATTGCAGCGCCTCTCTCTCTCTCTCCTACGGTCTCTCGCACTTCTCTCTTCGATTCCGGCCCCACCAGTCACCGGATCGATGATCCGAAGCCACCACGACGCTCCTGGCGAAGTTCTCTGTAAGTCTGTCGAAGCGGATCATTGGTGAAACGAAGTTGGATTTCATCCCAAATTTAGAGTAAGGCCTTTTAGCCCATTTTTGGCCTTTTGACAGTTATAGGAAATGATGTAGGCGAAGAAATACTGATATTCTATTCTGGCAAATATTGTTTTTAGAGTGTTATGTAGGAAGCCCTGCAGGTATTAGGATAGTATACCATAGGAGCTTTGTAGTAGTTAGGTAAGGGAAATATGTTGTAATGCCCCCAACCCTTAAACCCGGGTCCGGCGCGTTATACCTAATCATATCCTCATAATCATATTCCAAAACATAACTTACGCAGCGGAAAAAAACATGATCATAATCTCCATATAACATAATACCAGAGTTTACTAATTCTAACTATAATCCATATTAAATCATCCAACACCTACATTTCCATAAATCTATATAACTCCCAAAATAATTCAGTATGTTCACAAACTTTCTTTTCTCCACAGACTTAAAATATAAGGACGTAAAACATAAATTTTTGCATCTCATAATTAACATAGAAATATACCATTTTTTTTTACTATTTCCCAATAATGTTATAGAACCTCGAGCTCTCTAAGCTCGATCTCGATAAAATCCTGAAAAAAAAAAAATTTATATTCGGGTGAGACACATCTCAGTAAGGGAAGAAACCATATATTAAAGCAGTGTGTGACCAACATGAGTTTATACATATCATTTTATAATATTTGCAAATCATTAACATAATACTGAAAGTCATTTTCTGATCCTAAACAAACACATGCAAATATTTAACCCACGAGATTTCCTGAGGATAGGGGTGATTACCCGCCCATACAAGTAGCACCCCTCTGCTCTGATACATTTGGTAACCCGAAGGTCACAATTTAAGCATACCAGGGCACTCACCTTACTCAGTAAGCCCTCAAGTGATAAATTAATCTCGTACTCACGCATTCAACAATAGTTTATCGGCAAAGGCCCTAAGGATAGGGAATTCTACCTGCCCATACAAGTAGGTTCCCTCTGCCCTAGTACGTTATATGGCTACTGCCACATCTGTAGCTACTAGTGCATTCGCCTTGCTCAGCAAGCCCTCAAGCGAAAGGTACACCTCGCCCAATCGTAACATGTTCTACGTACATACGTACTTCTAATATCATAATACATCATTCTGTTCTGTCATTATACATTCATGCACATTCATTCCTATTCATAACTTAACTTTACATTTCGTTTCACTTTAAGTGACTTTTTCCCATTTACATCATTTGCCTTTGTCATTTCATTTCATTGCCATTTCATCAGTCATTTCATTGCATAATATTTCATTTCATTACTTCGTACTACAACTGGTCTTTAGCCATCATCAGTTAGTCTACGTAGAAACGTGCTAAATCTGCTAACACAGCTCCTTTCAGCTGTCATCAGTTAGTCTACACAGAAGTGTGCTAGATCTGCTAACATGACTCTCTTTCAGTTGTCTTACATTTACATGATTGCATTTAACATACACAGGCAACATTGTCCATATCATATTTTATTTTCATTGGTTTACTTACTTAGCCTGCATCTCATACATTTAATATATATTTGCACAGAATCTCATGTCACACAATTTAGCAATAAAATTCATACATTGCCTGTAAAATAAGCCAACCAACATTTAACATTTATATACTGAAAATACCTTTCATTTCTTACTTAATTATCCTGAAAATATTTCCCACTTTTATTAGTTCATTTTTGCATATACATATCTAATAAATAGCCTTAAACTCAAAAAAATATAATTTAAACAGTTGGCATTTTACCCATACTGAAACATATACACGTACATATAACACAATTTATTTTTCCATTAGATTCATAAAAATTCTGATTTAATATATATTTTTCCCCTTACCTGATTTCTTGAACTACGCTAACAGGGACTCCGAAAAATACCTGCGGCGCTCACCCGGACCCTGAAATTAAATTCCTAACTCCAATAAATTATTCCTGAATAAAATATTAATTTAATACTTCCTAGGACCATAATTCCTAAATAAATAATAAAACCCTTAAATTTAGCCAAATTGCCAAATTTCTCAAATCTCACTCTCGCTTTGGAGTAGGGCCTAGAAAACCTCAATTGACAAATTACCTACGTCAAAATGACGGTGACGACGACTAGGACCCTGTGGTGGTGTCCGTTAGTCGATTTAACCACATATTAACGGCGAAATTGAGAAAATGGGGAAAAATTACCTTTCCCCAAGAGCAGTGCCTAAGCCGTTCCCATGAAAAATCTGCTCCAGTAAAAATGTCAGCAGCGGAACCAAGATTCCAACTGCACCTTCCGTTTCCCGATCCGTCACAAACTCGCCGAGAAATTGAGAGAAGGAGTGAGAGAGGCAGAGACACGCAGGAGATTTGCAAAGAGGGGGGGGGCGTCCTGACTCCTCTGACTTCTTCTCCTTCTTCTTTCTTCTTCTTCTTCTTCTTTCTTTCTTCCTTCTTATCTTCTTTTAACTTTTTAACTTTATAGATATATATCTTATTTCATTTAGTTTTTAGTTTTTTTTTTTTCAATGTAATAATATTTAATTTAATAACTAATTATTTAATTATTTAATTTATCTTAATTTAATTTAATTTCTTTAATTTTAATTTTTTTCTCTTTTCCCACGTCATTCCTTTTATTTATTTATCTATTATTTTATTTATTATTTTTTTTTCCAAATTATTTAATCCTTTTAAATTTTCGGGTCTTTACATATGTTATGCTAGGAAATTTTAAAATATTATACAGTTTATTAAATTATGAATATTATGTATTAAAGTATGGTGTGGCTTGAGAATATGAATATAGTACGGGGATATGTTTTACGAATTTCAATACCATGATTTTATGAATTTCAGTACCATGATTATATGAATTCTAGTACCATGATTATACGAATTCTAGTACCATGATTATACGAATTTTAGTACTATGATTATGCAGTTATCAGTGTTATGATTATACAGTTCTCAATATTATGACGTATGAATTACAGATACAGTTTATTCAGTATCATGGTTATTATAGTTATTTCAGAATCATGGTAAATCAGATAGTGGTATATAGAGATATATTATATAATATCAGATCCTGTTGGACTATGCAGTTACAGAGCACGGTACCGTTGTTACAGATATTATGTTATATTATGAGTGCAACCATCTATTTAGATAATACATGGTAGTAGGTCGATCACGTAGGCCCTTGACGTGGACAGGCTCCCCATCAGATATGGGTTGAGGTGGGCAGATCAGACCGATGGAGTATAGTGATTTACCCTGGTCGGCCAGCCAGTGTAGATCCCGCCTACGGGCCGCACAATCCTGTCATGAGGGGTTAAATCATGACACACAGTTATCCACAGGGAAAGTTTTCAGTTACTATTACGTATATACAGATTTACAGAAACCGGGAATATACTTATGTACATTAGAAGTATTTTGAATAGTAACCTACAATACTGTTTTGTTAAGAAACATGGAAAGGGTGGTGGATTTTATCACTTGTACTGTATTTACATATTTAGTTATACATGATTATAAGAAAATAGATTTTCATAATATTGTAACTCATTTGCCACACACTAGTAATAGCATATTTCGTCTTACTGAGTGTTGGCTCATCCTAGTGTTGAATCATTTTTCAGGTGATCCAGGTAGATGAGCAAACCAGGCTCACAGATAGAGGGGCTCCAGTACTACCCTGTTAGCAAATAGTGAGTATGTTTGTGGAGGATTTTTGTATATCCCAGCATAGTTGGGGGTATTTGGGGAAAACATGTAGTACTCTGGTATTGTATGGTATTGTATATATATATATATATATATTTACATATGGTTATGTTTATTTGATTTCTACTTCTCGCTACTTAGGTTAATGATTGGGTTTAACCCCCAGTATGGTATCAGAGCAAGTAGATTATCATAGTATAAAAAAAAAAAAAAAAAAAAACCCATTTTATTAAGCAAGTTGTTACAATTATTCTCACATATATCCCAACATAAAAATATTTAAAGACACGTACTCAAAATAAGAGATATAGTTAACATATAAATATAGTTTAACGAAAAACTAAAGTTATATATGTAACGACTTGCTTAATTTCCATATTTTTTTATTTTTATTTTTATAACATAACATTTAAAATGCTCCGATACCAAATTGAATCCTCAACCTATGCAGCAAAAAGCAGAAATCATATAAACATAACCATAATTCATTATATACAAGACCAAAGTTCTAAAATGTTTTCTAAAATATATACATATCACTATTCCCAAAATATCCCCAACTATGTTGAGATATATAAAACTCTTCCACAACATATTCACTATCTGCTAACAGGGTCGTACTGGAGCCCCTCTATCTGCGGGCCTGATCTGCTCGCCTACCTGGTTCACCTGAAAAATCATTCAACACTAGGATGAGCCAACGCTCAGCAAGGCGAAATATGCTATTACCAGTGTGTGGCAAATGAGCTATAATATTATGAAAATCTATTTCTATATAATCATGTATAACTGGATATGTAAATACAGTACAAGTAATAAAATTCACCCCCTTTCCATGTTGTACAACATAACAGTATTGCAGGTTACTATTCAAAATACTTCTATTATACATAAGTATGTTCTTAGTTTCTATAAATTTGTACATACGTAATAGTAACTGAAAACTTTCCCTGTGGATAACTGTGTGTCATGATTTAATCCCTCATGATAGGGTTGTGCGGTCCGTAGGCGGGATTTACCTTAGCTTGCCAACTAGGAATAAATCATTATACTCCATCGGTCTGATCTGCCCACATCAACCCATATCGAATGGGGATTCTGTCCACGTCAAGGGCCTAGGTGATCGACCTACTACCACGTATTATCTAAATAGGTGGTTGCACTCATAACATAACATAATATTTGTAGCAACGGTATCGTGCTCTACTGTGAGGTCCAACAGGGTCTGATACTATATAATATATCTCTATATACCACTATTTGATTTACCATGATTCTGAAATAACTGTAATAACCATGATGCTACATAAACTGTAACTGTATAATCATAACACTGATAACTGCATAATCATAATACTGAAATTCGTATAATCATGGTACTGAGATTCGTATAATCATGGTACTGAAATTCATAAAATCATGATACTGAAATTCATAAAATCATGATACTGAAATTCATAAACATATCTCCATACTATATTCATATTCTCAAGTCACACCATACTTTAATACATAATTTTCATAATTTAATAAACTGTATAATATTTTAAAAATACCTAGCATAACATATTTCCCTTACCTGACTACTGAAAAGCCCCTATGGTATACTCGCCTAACACTCTCAGGGCCTCCTACATAACACCCTGAAAACAACGTTTTTCAGAACAAAATATCAATATTTTTTCACCTACATCATTTCCTATAACTGTCATAAGGCCAAAAAAGGACTAAAATGCCTTACCCTGAATTTGGGATAAAATCCAACTTCGTTTCACCAACGATCCGCTCTGACAGACTTGCAGAGACCTTCTCCAGGAGCATCGTGGTGGCTTCGGATCATCGATTCGGTGACTGGCGGGGCCAAAATTGAAGAAAGAATGGAGAGGGGCCCTAAGAGAGAGAGAGAGAGAGAGAGAGAGAGAGAGCATTGAAAATGGGTTAAAAATCCAAGTTTGCACTATTTATAGGGCCAGATTCGTCGACGAGACATGTCACCTCGTCGACGAGCCCTTCAGTAAATTCGTCGACGAATCCCTGTATTCGTCGATGAAATTCAGAGTAGCCCAAAATCTGTCTCTCGGTATTTTCTCGTCGACGAGACGTAGTTTCGTCGACAAATTTCCTTATGCGCTCGTCGACGAAGCCCTGTATTCGTCAACGAGATCCTGAAGACATTCATCGACGAATCCCTGTATTCGTCGACGAACCTTGGAAATTCTTGAAATTATATTCACCAAAATGCAATGTCGTCAACGAAGTCAACGGCCTCCTTCTGTTTCTGTTTCCATTTCTCTCCCTCTTATTATTTAAATACTCTTATTATTCTTTATTTTTTTCAGGTCACTACAATATAGATAACAAATGTTAAGGGAAACGAGATTCTTACCTTAGAATAATACCAACAAAACTTGCTATACCATTAGAGACTTGATGGTGCTGATAACGTGTTGTAAATGAAATAAAGAGGGAAAAAAAATCAGGAGCTATAGAAATTTAACAATTTAGTTCTTTAGGATCTAGATGTTACTAATCATCTTATCCTCATTTTGCTGTAAAGCATGTCCTTATATAAATAAATATATTGGTATTCCAAAGGTTAACCACATAATGAACCATTATGTGGGCATACCAAAGGTTGTAACCTATTATCTAGATAGTCATATAAAGACTTTTAATTTTGATCACAAAAAAAATTGAGCATTTGAGCTTGAATTTGAACGTGGGCACAGGCTAGATCTAGAGACACATATAGTAATGTAAGAGTTGAGAGTGTGGGACTGGGCTTTGGCCAATAGAGTTTATGCTAATTGATCTTATACCTAATAAACTTGAGCATATCGGATTATCAATGAATTTAAACATTAGTTGTTAGCGGATAAATGGATATCTATCGGATAAGATCATAAATCCACCAACCAACTCATTTAGAGGTGGATAAAAAACTTTTAAACCATATTCGATTCATTTAATATGTGGATCGGATTCGGTTCAGATTAACAGACTTTTATCCATTTTGTCAAGTTTAGATTCAATGAATAAAATTTTAATAGAATTGTTCCTTTCAGATATTTCTCTTAGAAAATTTCAAAGAAATAAATTTGAGTAGTAGAAAAAGTATCTTAGAAAAATATTATAAATTTTGAAATATTTTAGAAAAAAATATTATAAATAAAAATGAATTTTCAGAAGAGAAATATGTGATGGCTGGAAAGTAATAGCAAGAGAAATATGTGAAGTAATTTATTTATCTTTGGTTATGGAGAGAGAGACAGCAGAGAGAATAGTTCCTTCTAAATATTTTGCTTTGAAAGTGTTAGGAGATGAATGTGAGTTGGTATTTCAAAAAAAAATATATATTATAGAATTTGAAGTTACCATTATATTCCTAAAATAAAATTGAAGAAGAACTTCTTCCATTGGTTTATTTAACTTTGAATTAGGGTTTCACTCCAAACATTCTCTCTCTTGATTAATGATGATGGATGAATAATAGGGTGATTACATGCCATAATCAAATTTTAGACACAAATCATTCTTTCTTAAATATGCATTTATTTAATTATTCAGTGAAAAATTGTCTCTTCTATATTCTCGTTCTATCATCAAAGAAATATTCAATAATTAGATTATGCAACTTTTATGAGTCGTTCTAGAAAAACTTTAAATTAAACAAGATGGATAGTTGTAGCGATATCTATTCTAATTCTAATGAAATATTATCCGCTTTAACCCAATACCCTCACGATTTTGTTGTATAGAAGGTCTTTCACAAAGTGTTTAAATTATTCTTATAAGCCAATATTTCCCTAATACACACTTGAAGGATCCCACTCGGTAATACTCCTATTAAAACCAAATATAATACTTCTAATCTAACATTGTTTAGGTACTGTTTGCTTTGACTCCTTGGTATTACGATTTTGTGTTATAGAAGGCGTCTTACATAGTTCGAGTCCAAACCATTCTTATAAGTCCAAAATTTGTCTAATACACATCTAATGTGAGATAGTAACAATAGTCCAATTCACAAAAATAAAAAATAAAAAATAAAATCCACTATACGCTCTACTTGATAAAAATTATTTTATTTTTTATTTGCGACATAATTTGTTAGGCTTGACTAGTTCAAATATTATTTTCTAATAAATGTTTACTAAAGGAAACATCAAAATATCAACGAGTGCTAAAAAGGAATTGTCATCATTCTTATTAATATTTTATTAATCAATGGAAATAACGCTATGGCGTTATTGGTACCCTAATTTAAACGATCAAGGGAGTGCCCAACTCATACAAAATTTTGAATTAAATGCATATTTTATGACCAAATTGAATTTAAAAAAAAATTATGTTTTTAAGCGAGAGTTATCTTTTATGTTTGTTATCCTTTTTTACGAAAAGCTTGTTTTTAATTTATACAAAACAATTATTGAGATCGATCAAGGACCATTATTGCTTTAAATGTATTAAATATAATTTTAGCAATTTTTATTCTTCAATTTTCTTGTCTTCTTCATCTTCAGTTTCCAAAACTTATATCCACTGACCATAATGCAACTTAGATCAGAGTCTTTTAATTTCATTTTTCACATTAAATTTTTAATTACTCTAAAAAATTATTTATCCAAAATAGGTGTAAAGTTAATCTTCAATAAATTGGTAAAAATCACAAGTTGAAAATTGATTTTAAACCTAAAATAATTTTAAGAAATTTTGATTCTTCCAGTTTACTTCCAAAATATTGTTGGATTACGGATGACAAGTGACAACCCTACTCATGTACTACTAAACTACAATTAATTTACACTCTCACATCACTTTTATATAAAATTGTTCCAAACATGCCATAAAATATGATGCAATGGGGGCTCTATTAAGCAAAATGGTTATATTTTGTAGTAAGTTCGGTTGAAGTGAATAATATAAAGCTTTAGTTGTCATTATTTAATTTTTATGTAACTCTTTTTTATAAATAAACTCATTTTTGAGATTGTAAGAACTAAAAAATACAATTAAATAATTTAATTATATTTAGATTATTAAATATGTAAACTAAATTAATAAGCATACTAAATTATTGAATAAAAACTTGATTTTTCTTTTTTGCATCAGTAGCGTCCAAATTTTAAAATTTTTAATCATATTAGATAACATTTGATACAAAGAGAAAATATAATGAGAAATTTTTTTTCCTTTTTTCATTTTCCTAAATTTTTTTTTATCAAAGTGGAGCTTATTATGTGGAAAAAATTAAACTCATGGCTAGACTTTTTTTTTTTGGATTCGTCCGGGTATCCACAACCGTCAACGACGTCCATTTTACGGTCCGCCGCACCGGTCGTGACTAATCCCACGCCCCGTGGATCCGGCCCCACATCACCACGAGGAAGGTAAACCAGGAGCCCAGGGGAGGAATCGAACCCGGGTGGCGCATTGGCTGACCTCGTGAGAGGCACACCCAGTATCCGCTCGACCACCTGAGCTACGCCCTGGGGGCTCATGGCCAGACTTTCTTAACCCTACCTGAGCTTGCTAGACTCTTGGAAAAACCTTGAATAACTCCTCTCCTGTTTTACCCTACTAGATTTCAAATTTCTTCCAAATTACAGGTTGTCGTTTGAGAGTTTTTTCCATATTTAAAATTTTATTATTTAATAAAATATTAAATAACAATCTAAATAAAGAAAATTTTCTCATTTTGATGCATCCCAAATCTCGCTGGATGGTCCAGCGAGATTTAACGAAAAAAACCCGTTGGACTATCCAGTGAGTTTTAAACGGTCAGGTCATTCGTGTGTTGACGCGTGACAAGTAAATCTCGCTAAACCATCCAACGAGATTTGCTTGGGAAATGAAGCAAGTCGACTATTTGAAGTCTTCTTCCTCCTTCATTTCCTCGCTAATTGCAGAGTTGCAGAGGGAGTTGCAGAGGGAAGGGCAGTGTTGCAGAGGTGTTGCAACGTTGCTAGACGATTGGACGCCTAAGCAGGTGACCATTGGAGAGTCGAGCGTTGTTCATCGAACGTTGGGGAGGAAGATATAAAAGAGGGAGATGAGGTATGTTGCTTCACTCGTAAACCCTATTGCACGGTGAGGTGACTATCACACTCCAGGACGTCGTGGTTTTGTTTGGATTATTCATTGACGAGAGGCTCGTCACAAGTTGTACTGCTAGACCAGCTGAGTGTCCTGCAGACCATTAGGGAGGACTCACACTGTGTCTTATGTGCGAGCGTTTTTTAGGTGTCGTGCCACCTGACACCAAGTTGGTGGGTGCCCATGTAAAAACCCCAAAAACAGAGATATAAAAAAATATAAAAAAATAAATAATTAAATTTTTAATTAATTAACTAATTAGTTAATCGGATTTAAAATAAAAAGAAAAAGAAAAAAAATTAATTAAAATTTATTTTCATTTTTATTAATAAAATATATTATTATATTAATTAAATATATTATTATTATTATTATTATTATCATTCCTGAATCTAGAAGCTTCAAGAATGCATTTGGCAGGCGCCCCCCCCCCCTTTCTTCCTATCTTCTTCTTCTTCTTTCTTTATTTTATTTTCTTTTCTTTTCTTTTAATTTGCAGCTCTGCAAGTTTTCTCTCTCCTCACGTTCTCTCTCCCTCTCTCCTCGATTTCGTGACGGATTTTCGCCCGATCTAAAATCCGAAAATACCACTGGACTCCATTCGCTGTTGCCGTCATTTCTACCGAAGCGGATCGGTGGTAGGAGCGGCGTAAACGTATTCCCTGGGGTAAGCCATTTTCCCCTTTTTCTTTAATTTCTTACAAAATATAAGCCTAATTGACGAACGAACACCACCACGAGAATCTAGGGATGATTCTCTACAAGTCTAGTGGGACGGAATTCTCGTGGGGGTGTCGGGCTAAAATCCCAAATTTGGGGTGCGGCGATTATTAAGGGGCTTATTTTTAATTAATTAGCATTAATTTAGAAATGCTAAAATATTAAGCATCTGGGACTGAAGTAGGATTTCTAAAATTTAGGACCCGGGTGAGCGCCGCGGGTGTAATTTTGGGACCCACAGACAAAATTTGGAAAATTAAGTAGGGATGTTAAATAATAATTTAAATATTAATTTGAGGTATATGGAGCCTAGGAAAGGCTAGATGAGTATTATTTTGGAGAAATAGATTAATTAATTTGGGAAAAATGTAAATTACAAGAGTTAAATTTCGGGCGCCAAGGGCATGAAATTTTGGGTCCTAAGAAATTTCTCAATAGCCAGGTAAGGGAATAAACTAAAACAGTAATTTTTCATACTAATTATTATTGATTATGAGTAAATTTATTTTCAGAAAAGCATATGTTATATTGTGTATTACGAATGAAATGTACGATTGGGAAAATACTGCTATGATGATTAAAATATATATGTATGTATGAGGAGTCAGAAAATCACGATTTTAGAATATGAAGTATGACTTTTAACAGCATATGTGTGGCATGAATATTATTTTATGTGAAATGTATTATGATGTGAAAGATTTTAAGAACAAAGCATGATTTCAGGTATTATGAAAATATGAGTTATGTTGTGATGGTTTTGACGATTATGTGATAAATGATGTATTTTCAGAATATATATATATACCTGAAACAATTTTGGCGCGAGGCCATATATTTATGTTATCGGCACGAGGCCGTATTTATGTTATTGGCTCGAGGCCATGTATTTATGTTATCGGCACGAGGTCGTATTTATGTTATCGGCACGAGGTCGTATTTATGTTATCGGCACGAGACCGTATTTATGTTATTGGCGCGAGACCATGTATTTATGTTTTCGGCACGAGGCCGTAATTACTATATTTTCGGCACAAGGCCGTAATGATGTTATATATATGATCATGTATTATATGTTATTACCACTAGGATGTTAGTTTAGTTCAGTTCAGTGGCTCGGTACCGAAGCTATATGTGTAGATCAGATATCTATATCAGATTAGTGCTAACCATCCCACAAGGGGATGGGAGATGGATAGTCGATGTGGCTTTCAGTAGAGTGTGAACGTCCACCTGACAGTCCGGACCAGGGTGTGGCAGGCTCATCGTACTTACAGACATATTTGATTCGGTAGTGGTCGGCCAACCATTGTCGGGTCCTGCCTTCAGGCTGCACAACCCGTCATGGGGGGTAATACATGACACCAGCTAACTATTCATCCTGGGTTTGTTTTCAGTATTACAATTATAACAGATGATTTTATATATGTTATGATTTATTAACAGATGTGAAAATATATGTTTATCCAGTACGATATGATGATGTTTATAGATTTATGAAATGTACTATATACGTATAAATGCATTAAATATTCATGTTGTCACACAGCTGTATTTAGTTTATTTTCCCTTACTGAGAAGTGTCTCACCCTCGAACATTAAATGATTTTCAGGAAATCCAGTGAGACCGGTGGGCTAGAGCCGCCATTGAGTGATTGGAGCTTCCCTACTAGAAGGGTAAGCATTGAACTAGGATCGAGAGTTTTTGTTATTTAATCCTAGTGTTATTTTGACTTTTGGAGGTTGTATATTATAACAGTATTTTGATGTTATAGAAAGTTCTGGTATTACGTTTTATGATTGGATGTTTGAGATTTTATGTTTATTGCTGCTAAGTTTTCCGCTGTGTTTGACAGGTGTCCCCGCTACCCACGAGTTCGAGTTGACCATTTTATTTATTATGTGATATTTTATGTTAAGAAATTGAGGGACGTTACAGCCCACATCCGTATGCGGTATCTAGAGGCGCAGTTTTTTCAGTTACAAGCTGATGCAAATGCAGATACTGTAGCGTGTTACGCACGCACCCACATTTTGCATTTAATATGTGGGACATTGTTTTGCGACCTATCGGGGAATTTCACGCATCTAATATTCCTTCCAGTCCTAGAGGACCTCGCGCAGATTCGCTAGTATAGTTGGGGGTCGGCAACTTTGGTATGGTTGTACAGGAAGATGTGTCGTGCTGCAGACCTATTGAGGCGGGAGATATCTGGCCCACTATTCTTACTACATACTTGTGCCTAGGAGAGATGTTCATCCTTAACTCCTTCGCACCTCGGTGTGCTAGAGATTGAGAGGGACGAGGACGGTCGTCCAGTTGACTGAGTCCCACTCGCATACCAGTTAGTAAAAACATCATTTACAATGCATTTGTGCTCTAAGTACTACGAATACTAATTCGTATTACTCACTGCTCGTTACATTTGAATACTTACATTTTATTTTGTATGAATGGAGGGACAAGGTGAGGGCGCTGTCAGTTGTGCAACATACATTGCCTTGATACAAGTTCGAGTTGGACATGCACCGGGAGTATGAGGTATAGTCCGATTAAAGTGTAGCACATCATAGTTTTTCTCTACCAAATATGTATAGTTCACTTAAATTTTACTTCTGTTTAAGTGCAGTTCATATGGAGGCCCTACACGGATGACATTATAGTCGACCTACCCACCGACTATGCAGTTGGGGATGACTCATGGGTAGCTCGAGTGTGACACCCCGAACCCGCCAAGTGGGGCCCGAATTCCACGTGTTCCAATCACCTGTATCTGATACCATAATTAACATGCACGCAACAGAATATAAATAAATAACCTCAAATAAATACCATAGTTCTATATTACAACCCAAAAACGAACACTACAACATTCAGATATTCGTATCCACAACGAACATTTAAAACATAACCTAGTACAAATATATCTGTATATATATACCAGTATCTCACAATACCCCAAAAAGAAACCACCAAAAACAGTTCCAGCCTAGGCCTTCAAACCCGATCTCTAGAAGAACCTGAAAAGTTGTTAATCCACTAGGGTGAGACAATTCTCAGTAATGGTGGAATAAATTATAATAGTGTGTGATAAATGAGTTTTAATATTTATATATCAAAATAAACTGCTTCTCATATAATATCAATAACAACTGAGAAAACGTATCATTAATAACATCATTGACATCTGATATCATACACACATCCAATATGCACAAGTACATAATTTTTATGCAGGCGAAAGTCCCCGAGGATAGGGAAGATTACCCGCCCATACAATTAGCTTCCTTCTGCTCTGATTCTAAAAACTACCTACCAGAGCACTCACCTTATTCAGTAAACCCTCAGGTGAAGAATTACTTCACCGCCAATATACACATGTCTATTATTTTAAAGGCGAAGGTTTCTAGGGATCAGGATGATTACCCGCCCAAACAAGTAACATCCTTTTGCTCTGATACCAAGAAACTACCTATCAAAGCACTCGCCTTTCTAAACAAGCCTCAGCGGTATGTTTACCTCGCCGCATGCACACACATGCATTCACAATATGCTATACCATTTTTATTATGTTTTAATTAAATTTACATGCACAACACATTCACATAGGAATCATGCAACTTATACTTCATCTTCCAATATTCTCAGTGCGTGGCCCACATAGACACTTACGTACTTCTTATCTACACGTGGCCCACATAAGCACCACTATCGACATAAGGTACATAACATGACCCACACAGGCACCACCATCCACACAGGATACATATCATGGCCCACACAGACACCATTATCCACACAAGATATAACGTCACTCACACAGGAACCACTCCGGCTTCCGCGACACGTGGCCCACACAGGTACCACTATTCACCAATATCCAATCCCCATGACTTACCCGTAGTATATCAGTATAACAAGCTCCTCAACCTACCAATGTCCTACCCCATATAAATGACAATATGACGAGATCCTCGACCTGCCAACGTCATATCATGATTTATATCTAGGCAATATAACAACCTCCTCATGCCAACGTTATATTGAGATGCATACGAATAACCACACCAGTTAGTTCACACAAACGCATCAATGCATTACCACACAGGCATCCAACAGATCAATACATTCCCACACAGTAATCCAACAGATCAATACATTTCTACACATGAGTTAAACATAACAACTTATTCATTATGTCATAATCATTCCAAACATCCCCACATACAAATCCAAATATCACAGTAATTCATATTCAATTTATTATGAGAATTTGTTCCCATGTCACACGAATTTAATATCATATGCAATTATCGCAAATATAAACCTTAAACAAAATCATTATTTTCCAGTACTCAAACTGTTCTTCAAAAAAAAATCATATAGATAAATAATAAATTTCGCATGCTCGTAAATAACCAGTTCACCTTAATAAAATACTGATATAATTTTATTCCCCCTTACCTGATTTCCCGAACCATGCCTGCAGGGTTCCCAAAATTATACCCACGACACTCACCTGAACCCTGATTCAATCAAATCAATCCCAATAAAATATTATTTTAACCTTGCCTAATTTACAATAATTAAATATCAATTAATTTCTAAATAACCCATTTATCCTAGTTTTGGGGCTATGCCTACAATGACCCCACGAGAAATCCGCTCCGCTAGATTTGTAGAGAATCATCCCTAGATTCTCGTGGTGGTGTCCGATCGTCAATTTGATTTAAAATTTAGGAAAAAATGAGGTAAGAGTGAGAATTTGCGTTACCCTAGGAGATATGCCTACCTTGCTCCTATGACAAATCTACTCCGGTAGAAATGTCGGTGGTGGAGAATGGAGCCTAGTGGTATTCTCCGATTTTCGATTGGCTGAATATTTGTCAAGAAATTTAGGAGAGAGAGTGAAGTGAACGGAGGAGTGAGAAAGAGAAAGAGGATGCAACTGGGGCTCTCTGTTGTTTTCGCAGGAAAGAAAAAAAAAAACCTTCCTGAAGCTTGAACAAGCTTCAGGAAACATTAGTTTTACTATATTTATATATCTTATATTATAATATTATTATTTTATATACTTCCTTATATATATACACATAATCCTCAGATTTCTTAATTTAATTAATTTTCTTAATAAATAAATAAATAAATAATTATTAATAATAATTTTTATTATTATTATTTTTTATCATTACATTCTCTCCTCCTTATGAAATTTCGTCCTCGAAATTCGTTAATAAATTCTTTTACAAAACTCTAAAACTACTTAACCATCACTATACCACAATTTCAATTTACTCCACAATTCTAAGTAAGCATATGAATCTAAAATTAAATCAATCTTTAATATAAAATCATACCTGCTCCTACACCACGAGTAGAATCCTTATCAGCCAGAACCATGGTATATACTCGTGCCGGACCACCACGAGGCAGTGGTTCATTCCTCTGGTGCTGATTAAGAGCAGGTGCATTGTTCGGCAGTCCCCGACAATCTCAGGCCATGTGGCCGTATCTGCTGCACCAATAGCACTTAATGTTCCTAGCTAGGCATTCTCCCAAATGCCTCAACTTACAACGAGAACAATAGGGAGGTGAAGAATCGCTTTGACGTCCTCAATCACATTTATCAGATCTCTGTCCCCTAACATATCTGTCATTCTTCCACGAGCCCTATCTGGCATCATTAGAAAAATTGGGAGGCATAGGCCTCTTTCTCTGCTCTGCCATCTACGCACTCCTCTGCAAACTCAATTCTGCCACGGTGGCTCTATCCACCAGCTCTGAAAAAGCTTTGTACCTTCAGAATTTCCACTTGTTCGTAATTCTCGGTTTCAACCCCTTTTCAAACCACCTCACCTTCTGGAATTCATTTGGAATCATAAAAGGTGCAAAACGAGAAAGCTCCATGAACTTCACAGTGTACTGCTGCACAATAAGTTGCCCCTGAGTCAAGTGGAAGAATTCTTCTACCTTTGCAGCCCTGGTGGTGGCAGGGAAGTACCGATTGTAGAAAAGCTCCTTAAATCGACTCTAGGTCATATCCATGGGTACTACCCGCTGTTCCACCAGTAGCTTCACTGCTTGCCACTAGTGCTCGACCTCCCTATTTAGCTTAAAGGTAGTGAAGAGAACCTTCTGTGTCTCAGTGCAAGACAACACTACCAACATTTTCTCCATTTCTTGCACCCAGCTCTCCGTTACGAGTGGATCAGCACCACCCGCAAATGTAGAAGGTTTCAGGAGAGTAAATTGGTCAATTGAACAGCCCTGGTTCATAGGTGGGCAATTTTGTCCTTCAAAGTCTTGCCTAATCTCTTCCCGAACTTGCCAGGCTAAACCCTGCAGTAGAGTAGAGGTATCAATCACTTGCCACACTGGTAGGTCCTACATCATTCTCCTCTCCAGCATCAACGTCCTTTCCCCTAGAATCCATCCTGTAGACAGCACAAAAGCAAATTTAGAACCTTCATATCACATTAGGTACAGTTATAGAACAACAAATCGGTTTTACATTTAAATCCTCAATTAAAACATTGAATAACCAGCTTATCCCCAAATCAACCTAACCCTCAAGTTCTAATTTTGAGTTCTAGTCTCTCTACTCAAAAACATCACCGTCAACGGATTTACCATGGTTTTCTGAAACTGACCGGATTCAGAAACTCATAGAAGTCCATCAAGGGATTTCTGTTTCTAAGCTACAAAACAAAACTCAAAATCTCCTATCAACATCCTAATCTACCCATTCCTATCCTTATCCTTGTTCGTACCTATACTCTAGTATTAATTAATCCTAAAGTCTGCAAAACCTATAACCTAATGGTCTAATACCAACCTGTGATGCCCCGAACCCTCCAAGTGGGGCTCGAGTGCCACGTGTTCCAATCATCTGTATCTGATACCATAATTAACATGCACACAACAGAATATAAATAAATAATCTCAAATAAATACTAGAATTCTATATAACAACTCAAAAACGAACACTACAACATCCAAATATCCATATCCACAACCAACATTTAAAACATAACCTAGTACAAATATATTTGTATATATATATATACCAGTATCTCACAATACCCCAAAAAGTATTTGAGTCTATGGTTTTGAACAATTGGAGTATCCACTAGTTTGCATTCCAACATTCCTACCTCAGTTAATACATCCAATGCATACTTCCTTTGGAAAAGAAATATTCGTTGTCTGGACCTAGCAACTTCAATTCCCAGAAAGTATTTGGGTCTTCCCAAGTTCTTCATCTCAAATTTGGTGGCCAACTCCTTCTGTAATCTAGATATTTCTCCTTTATCGTCTCTTGTGATAATTATGTTATCCACATAGACTATCAACACAGTTACCTTGTCCAATTTGTGCTTTAGGAACAGTGCATAGTCTGAGTTTACATTTTCTAAGAATACGTATTTATTTTAGTTATTTAAAATATTTTTATCATACATTCGAGAGAAATCTTAGATTTGATTTGTATGAATTTAGATAGAATGTAATATAAAATTATGTTAAATTGGATCCAAATCTATTTAAATTTAAATTTAAAATCTGAAACTGTGTCCCCGATATAAAATTTTTCACTAGAAATTATTATTTTATATATATTTTTTTCTAATAACCTTTTTTTACATAAAATCAAACAACATTTTTAATCATTTCCTTTTTAAACTTTTCATTTTAATAATTTATTTTCAAAACTCATAGGGACCGAAACCAAGTCATAGATTTATAAATAAATCAAAAGATATTTATGACAAAGCAGTGGGCCTCCTCAAACAGGATCGGCACGTCACAGGCGCATGCATCCAACGACTGCCCCCATCTGAAAGCATATCCAACAAACCAAATTGATTTTCTCAATGCAAAAATAGTTCTAAATTAGGCCTTCAAACCCGATCTCCAGAAGAACTTGAAAAGTTGTTAATCCACTAGGATGAGACACTTCTCAGTAAGGGTGGAATAAATTATAATAATGTGTGACAAATGATTTTTAATATTTATATATCAAAATAAATTGCTTCTCATATAATATCAATAATAACTGAGAAAATGTATCATTAATAACATCACTGACATCTGATATTATACATACATCCAATATGCACAAGTACATAATTTTTATGTAGGCGAAAGTCCCCGAGGATAGGGAAGATTACCCGCCCATACAAGTAACTTCCTTCTACTCCGATACTAAAAACTACCTACCAGAGCACTCACTTTACTTAGTAAGCCCTTAGGTGAAGAATTACCTCGTCGTCAGTATAAACATCTCTATTATTTTAAAGGCGAAGGTTTCTGGGGATCGGGATGATTACCCGCCAATAAGTAGCATCCCTTTGCACTGATACCAAGAAACTACCTATTAGAGCACTCGCCTTTCTCAGCAAGTCCCCGATGGTATGTTTACCTCGCCGCATGCACACACATGCATTCACAATATGCTATATCATTTTTATTATGTTTTAATTAAATTCACATGCACAATACATACACACAGGAATCATGCAACTTATACTTCATCTTCCAATGTCCTTAGTACGTGGCCCACACAGAGCAATTGCATACATATCAGTACGTGACCCACATAAACACCTACATACTTCTTATCTACACGTTGCCCACACAGGCACCACTATCCACAGAGGGTACATAACATGACTCACTTAGGCGCCACCATCCACACAGGATACATATCATGGTTCACATAGGCGCCATAATCCACAGAGGATATAACGTGGTCCACACAAGCGCCATTATCCACAGAGGATATAACGTGGTCCACACAGGCACCACTCCGGCTTCCGTGACACGTGGCCCACACAGGTACCACTATTCACCAATATTCAATCCCCATAACCTACCCGCAGTACATAAGTAGAACAAGCTCCTCAACCTGCCAATGTCCTACCCCATATAAATGACAATATGATGAGCTCATCGACCTGCCAACGTCATATCATGATTTATATCTAGACAATATAACAACCTCCTCATGGCAACGTTATATTAACATGCATACGAATAACCACACCAGTTAGTTCACACAGACGCATCAATGCATTACCACACAAGTATCCAATAGATAAATACATTTTTACATAGTACTGCAACATATCAATACATTTCCACACATGAGTCAAACATAACAACTCATTCATCATGTCATAATCATTCCAAAAATCCCCACATGCAAACCCAAATACCATAGTAATTCATATTTAATTTATTAGGAGAATTTGTTCCCATGTCACATGAATTTAATATCATATGCAATTATCCCAAATATAAACCTTAAACAAAATCATTATTTTCCACTACTCAAATTGTTCTTTAAAAAAATCATATAGATAAATAATAAATTTCACATGCTCGTAAATAATCAGTTCACCTTAATAAAATATTGATATAATTTTATTCCCCCTTACCAGATTTCCTGAACCACGCTTGTAGGGTTCCCAAAATTATACTCGCGACGCTCTCCCGAACCCTGATTCAATCAAATCAACCCCAATAAAATATTATTTTAACCTTACCTAATTTACAATAATTTAATAACAATTAATTTCTAAATAACCCATTTATCCTAGTTTTGGGGCTATGCCTATAACGACCCCACGAGAAATCCGCTCCGCTAGACTTGTAGAGAATCATCCCTAGATTCTCATGGTGGTGTCCGATCGTCAATTTGGCTTAAAATTTAGGAAAAATTAAGGTAAAAGTGAGAATTTACTTTACCCCAAGAGATATGCTTACTTTGCTCCTATGACAAATCTACTTTCGTAGAAATGTCGATAGCAAAGAATGGAGCCCAGTGGTATTCTCCGATTTTTGATCGGCTGAATATTTATTGAGAAATTGAGGAGAGAGAGTGAAGTAAATGGAGTAGTGAGAAAGAGAAAGTGGTTGCAACTGGGGCTCTCTATTGTCTTCGCAAGAAAGAAAAAAAAACCTTCCTAAAGCTTGAACAAGCTTCAGCAAACATTAGTTTTACTATATTTATATATCTTATATTATAATATTATTATTTTATATACTTATATATATATATATATATATATATATACACACACACACACACACATAATCCTCAAATTTTTTAATTTAATTAAATTTCTTAATAATTAATTAATTATTATTATTAATAATTTTTTATTATTATTTTTTTTATCGTTACACCGAGTGTCACTCATATGCTTTCATATTATCAAGGGGTATCTCCCTGATGAGTTCTGTCGCAGTTTGTGTAGTAACCCGGCCAAAATAAAAATATTAATAATAAAAATAAATAAATAAATAAATAGATATTTTGGAGAAGATATTTTGAAAGGAGATATTTTGAGATATTTATATATAAATATCTTGGAGGAGCTATTTTTTTTTATTACTTAAAGGTTAAGTTAGGTTTTATTTTATAAACTCTCTCTCTCTCTCTCTCTCTCTCTCTCTCTCTCTCTCTCTCTCTCTCTCTCTCTCTCTTTCTATAGAACTCGAACCAACCCTCTCTCTCTCTAGGATTTCTCGCCGTCCATTGCCGGAATCCACGATCCATCTTTACCACGTGGATCAGGAGAGGAATCTCTACGTTTATTGTGGAACAAATCTTCATTTTTGGAATTTCAGGATTTTCCCTAAAATCGAGATAAGGGTCTGAATTTGGTTTCGGTTCGGTAGATCGGTAGTATAGGAAATTATATTGAAGTATTGTTCTTCAGTTTTTAGGTTTTGGGGACCCCGAGTTGTTGTTTTTGATCGATTTGTTCGTGTTTCTGTTTCAGGTTTAAAGTAAGGGGATTTGTTTACATCAGTTTATTTTGAAAAGTAAATCGGTAAAATTGTAATTTATACTATTATGTACATTATGACTATTCGTTTGCAAAATTCTACTGGGTAAAAGTGTCGGTTTATTTATTTTTACGTTTTTTGTAAATTTATAGATTTTTGCATAAGATCTCCAAACATTTTAAAAACTTACCTAGTTGCTTTAAACTACTAGCAGGAGATGCATGAATCCTCTTTTTTCATTTAAATGACTTTTTGAACCGATTACTTCTTAAAGCGGTTTTTGACGAAACGAACGTGATATATGCTGTTAAATGGACTTATAATGCATTGGTATATACAGTTATGAACTGTAGGAACTAAGGTTCCATTATACTATCTGAACCTGTGGAAAACAGGTGTCGGTTAAATACCGAGCTTTATATATGAAAAGGGGTAAACCGAGAGTACGTGTGTCGGTTGATACCTTAGTTTGAAAGAAAGAAAGAATGCTTGTTTAGTTCATTAATGAGATTGTGAAAATACTGGAAATGCACAGATTATTATGTTTTCATTGTAAATTGTATATATGATAAATGGGACCATAACTTGTTACTAAAGGAGTTGAAAGATACTTCAGATTAAAAGAGTTAAAAGATATTCCAATTTCTAAAGGTGCGGTTCCGTTGCTAGTAAAGTACAGTGCAACCACAAATGTGAATCAGTGTGGGTATAAAGATAGTCGGCTTGCAGGAGTATTGGGACCACTGGTGAAATAATGGATCAGGTGGGGCAGTCGGACTATATAATAGATGCTTGACAGTGCCTGTACAAACAGGGCATGTCAGAATTATCAGTGTACAACCCGTACCACGGGGTAAATAGGCATATTATGACATTTCAAAGCTGGTCGTTGTTCTAAATATTCATATACATGATTTAAAAAACTAAAATGGGCAAGGTTATAGGGTTGAGTACCGTGTGGAGGGATCATATAGTGTATGGGCCTATACCCTACCCTAACCTCGGGAACTTTCGCTTGTAACGATGCTGAATTATATTTGTATATCTCATATGGTGCAGTAATATGAATGTGGAATTGTGCAACTGTTTTAACTAGAATAAACTCATGTAATCACGTGCTGTTGTAATATCTTCCACCTTAATGAGAAGTGTCTCACCCCAATCTTACAACCTTTATTTTAGGTCATTCAAGGCATCGATCCTAGTCTTTTAGTGAGACTTTGGAGCTTAGAATCTGATTGATAGGAGTAAGTTTTTGTACTAGTATTGGGTTGTTAGCCTAGTTAGTTTCTTTTGGGGTTGTAATATAGTTTATGTTTTAAGTATGGATCATATGTATTCAAGATACAGTTAGAACTTCAATATATGTCTAATGGAATCCCTATGGATGTTCATGTTTTTCCGCAACATTTGAATTATAATTATGTATGAGATACGACCGTATGTCCCTGTTTAGGGCGGGTTGTTTATGTATGTTTATTAGGTACAGGTATTCTGTATGTATGGTAGTAATCTGGGTTCGTATAAAGGGCCGGGTTGTTATAGTTTGACTATCAACAGGGCATTCCCCACCACTTCTTGACGTCGAGGGTCGATGTACATGGGCAGGACCTATATAATATTGATGGACGCGGTCGAGGGGTCACGAACTAGGTGACTACGCACGAGATGTATGTGAATGTATGGGAGCATCAGCAAGAGTACATCATCCTGGTCGAGGCGGAGGACGTTCCTATACGTGTAGATGACCCATACTTTAGCTGGTATAGGTCCATCACACGACGCTTCGTGGATAGGATTGTTGATGTATATATGAGCTTTGTAAGAAAACTTTAACCCACACTTACTTTTTTTATGTGTACGTTACGATGTGATGTGTTAACCAATTTTTTTCGTAAACTGCAGGCTGACGTACTACATGAGGTAGATGTGATCTTTCCAGATCCTACAGTATAAAATTTAGTGAGAGCTAGATTGGAGCTTGTCCACGAGGTCGGACGACAAATCCATAGACCTCGATCTAACCCGACTGCATAAAGAGGTCGAGCAGCTCCAGTACGAGGAGGTTGAGCAGCTCCAGTACGAGGAGGACATGCTTCCTCTAGTCGTCCATTGAGCCACTCTGGTAAGTCGCTTGTATACGCTTTTAACTCGTCAACACCGTATGCATCTTCTCCAAGAGCTAATATTGCGAGACCGTGTAGTGACCCGAAGAATAATAGCATTTTAATAATAAGAGGGAAAGAAAATAGATACAGAAACAGAAGGAGGCCGTAGACTTCGTCGAAAACATTGCATTTTTGGAGAATAAAATAATTTTAAGGAAATTGCCAGGCTTCGTCGACGAACACAGGGTTTCGTCAACGAAGGTTTAAAGAATTTCGTCGACGAATACAGGGCTCCGTCAACGAGAAAATGCCGAGATACGGATCCGGGGTTCTTTGAATTTTGTCGACGAATACAGGTACTCGTCGACGAATTTACTAAAGGATTCGTCAACGAACCTAGCCCTATAAATAGTGGAAACCTGAGATTTTTATCATTTTCATCGCGCCTCTCTCTCTCTACGTCACTCTCCCCTTTCTCTCTTCGATTCCAGCCCCACCAGTAGCCGAATCGATGATCCGAAGCTACCACGACGCTCCTGGCGGAGTTCTCTACAAGTCTGCCGGAGCAGATCGTCGGGAAAATAGAGTTGAATTTCATCCCAAATTCAGGGTAAGGCCTTTTAGTCTCTTTTTGGCCTCATGGCAGTTATAAGAAATAATGTAGGCAGAAAAATACTGATATTATGTTCTTGCATTTGTTGATTTCAGGGTGTTTTGTAAGAGGCCTCGCCGGTGTTAGACTAGTATTTCATAGGGGCTTTTCAAAGTTAAGGTAAGGGAAATATGTTATGCTAGGTATTTCTTAAAATACTATACAACTTATTTAATTATGAAAATTATGTATTTAAATATGGTGTGGCTTGTGAATATGAATATGGTATGGGAATATGTTTACAAATGCTAGTTTCATGATTTTACGAATTTCAGTATTATGTTTATTTGAATTTCAGTACCATGATTTTATGGATCTTAGTACCATGATTACACGAATATCAGAATTATAATTATGCAATTTCAGTGTTATGATTATTCAGTTCTCAGTATTACGACATATGAATTATAGTACAGTTATGCAGCATCATGGTTATTACGATTACTTTAGAATCATGGTAAATCAGATAGATATGTATAGAAATATATTATATGATATCAGACCCTGTTGGACTTGCAGCTACAGAGCACGGTACCGTTGCTACAGATATTATGTTACTTTATTAGTACAACCACCTATTCAGATAATACATGGTAAGGTCGACCACCTAGGCCCTTGAAGAAGTTAGGCTCCCCATCCAGATATGGGTTGAGGTAGGCAGGTCGATCGACGGAGTTCAGTGATTTATTCCTGGTTGGCCAGTCAGGGTAAATCCAGCCTACGGGCCGCACAACCCTGTCATGAAGGGGGCAAGTCATGACACACAGATAGCCACAGGAAACAGTTTTAGTTACTATTATTTACGTATGGATTTATAGAAACAGGGACCCTACTTATATACACTAGAAGTACTTTGATTTATAACTTATAAAACTACTATGTTAAGCAACATGGAAAGGGGTGGTGTATTTTATTAATTGTACTATACTTTTGTATTTAGTTATTCATGTTTATATGAAAACATATTTCATGATATATAGTAGCTCATTTGCCACATACTAGTAATAGCATATTTCTTCTTACTGAGTGTTGGCTCATCATAGTGTTGAAACATTTTTCAGGTGATCCAGGTAGGCGAGCAGATCAGGCTCGCAAATAGAGGGGCGTCTGTAGTGCCCTGTCAGCAAAGTGAGTACAGTGGAGGATTTTTGTATTAACCCTAGCTAGTTGAGGGTATTTTTGGGGAAGAGATGTATGTATATATTTTGGAAAACATGTACTACTCTGGTATTGTGTGGTATTGGTTTTTTTTGTATTGTGTATATATTTTCATATAGTTGTGTCCATGTGATTTATGCTTCTCGCTGCTTAGGTTTATGGTTGGGTTTACTCCCAGCATGGTATCAGAGCATGAAGAATATTAGTGTAAAAAAAATAAAAATAAAAATAATATCAGTTTATTAAGCACGTCGTTACAGACCGTCCAGTAGACAGGTAGATGCCCCGTCCAATTCTACTGCCACCCCATCCATGTCGTACCTGTTGGACGACATTTTAGATGCGGAGGAGGTGGATGCACTCACCGTTCCACCTCATTCTCGTCCAAAGGCATCATATGAGTTATCTCCCCATCCGTTTCACATGGATGCTGATTATGCAGTACCTCTTGGTGAAGATAAAAAACATACAGGACGACAACGGGACAGGACACCAAATGCAGATGACCAGCAATGAGAGGGCAGACGCAGACGGCAGCCACCCCAACACCGAAGACGACCTCCCTACGGCACTAAGTAGTCTCATTCTTTTGATTTCATGTGGAGAACATTGATTATGTTTATTTCATTTGTATAACATCTTGTATAACATCGTTGTTGATTATATAGTACCTCTTGGCGGAGATGATAGACATACAGGATGACAACGGGACAGGACACCGGATGCGGATGACCAGCAAGGAGAGGGCAGACGCAGATGGCAACCACCCTGACATCCGAGACGACCTCCCTGCGGCACTGAGTAGTCTCATTCTTTTGATTTCATATGTATAACATCGATTATGTTTATTTCATTTGTATAGCATCGATTATTTTTATTTCATTTGTATAGCATCGTTGCATTAGTTATGTATAATTGGGAATCTTTATTCATCTTCCCCAATATGTATATGTGAATGAACGTTGTGTATGACAGTTGTGAATGAAAGTTGTAAATAAACTTTGTGACCATACTGGTATTCAAGATTAAAATCGTTTTCTTTGAACAGGTGTATGGATTTGAACAGGTGCTTTTATATATTGTTTCCCAATATGTATATGTATATGAAAGTTGTGAATGAAATTTATGAACATATTGGTATCGATTGCCGAGAAAAAAATGTTCTCTTTGAATAGGTGGATGGATGGATATGGTCATTTTTAAAAGAAGACTCTGCCGAAATTTTTACAGTAATTCGATACTTTGAATGTGTAAGAAAATTGTAAAATACAAAGAAGCAAAGGGTACTCGGGTTTCTCATATCCTTGCACTCAATTCTCTCTTTCCTCAACCAAAACAAAATGAAACAAACAAACAACAACAAAATAAATTGAGTTTTCACTAGGTTTTGCTTTCTTTTTATAACTTCTCTTCATTACATCCATTAACCACATCACATAGAAACTAAAACAAAAAAAAAATCAAAAACATTTGTAAGGATAAATAAAAATTATCCTACAGTGTCGAAAAAACCTACTAAATCATTGATATTTAGAACTAAAGTTCGATAAATTAAAACAAAAGTTAATTAGAAGTCCTTGAACCCCTTGAAAGTGTCAAGGATATTAGAAGAAATAACTAAACTAAAATAAAATTATAAGGATCCTCTTAGAGTGTCGAGCAAGCTATTAAGAATTTAATAAGGTAAACTTCTATAAACTTGAGCAATAAAAGTCCATTAAGTATTCAAAATCTTAAAAAAAAAAAAAAGAGAATATAATATTTGGGTTTTTTTAAACAATTAACTTTTTTACAAAAAAATTGCATACAATGTAAATTTCAATTGATAGTTTAGTGAGATTTAAATTACCATGCGAGTAAGATTTAAACAAAACTCGTTGGACATTCAGTAAGATTTACTTGTCATGCGTCAACACAGGAATGATTTGGCCGATTAATTTCTCAATTATTTAATATTTTATTAAATAATAAAAATTAAATATGGAAAAAACTCTGCCGGACTTTGGAATCGTAGGGAATTGGAAACTCTTCAAGTTTTTATCAGGTATGAACTCTGAAGCATATGAGCCGCCAAATTGGACGGTCAGAGATCTGTCCACGTAGCCCTACAATTTCTTCTTCCCGCCAGTTTTCATCTCCCGCGTCTTCATCTGCTCCTCTTTATACAGAACTTGAAACGACCACCAAAACCCAAATAAAACCCCAAATCAGCTCTCTCTCTCTCTCTCTCTCTCTCTCTCTCATGGCGACCGATAAACTAACAGAGTATGAGCGTAAAAGGCTCGAGAACATTAGGCGGAACGATGAAATGATAGCTTCTCTCAAGCTCCATGCCAGATCACAAGAGCTTTCCGCCGCTTCTAAGCGCCACAGGTCTCTTTCTCTCCCTCTGCGATACCCTTTCCGTTGAAATGCTGCTTCATATATATACATATATTTTTGCAATTATGGTTACTGATCTTGTTCCTTTACGGCATTGCAGAGTTCAGGCTAAAGTTTATAAGACTACTCCGGATAAAAAGCCCAAAACCGAATCCCCAATTGTTACTAGGAGATCTCTGCGGGTGAGAAGAATGCCTCCGCATTATTCCGACGCAAATGACCTTAATGGTTTCCATGAATCTGCGAGTAAGGCCTCCAGTTCTCCCGCCAAGGAAAAGCCTTCGCCTCGGAAATTGGAGCCGTTTATAAGCATGAGAGATGCGTACAGAGGCATTGTGTCTCATGGGGCACTTATACAAACGATTATTGGATTTCCAAAGAAAACCCAGTTGAGTCCTTCAACTGAATGGAGATTTGGTGGAGGTGAGGGCTCAAATGATCATAAAATGGATGGTTTGGTTCAGCGCACTGGTGTTGTTTGTGGAAATGTCCCAGTGACTCGCAAGGTTACGAGCGAAGTGTATAAGAGAATGGGTTCTCTTGATTTGAGGTCTTTGGCTTTGGAACCAGAAAATATAGCACGAGTTATGCCGGGGAGGATATTGGTCACACGGTTTTTTCCTGCTGATCATTTGAAAATGATTGTCTCAGGGAATAAGTTTGGTAATATTGCATTCTGGGACCTCAACTCTAAACAGGAAGATGGAGATGGGATTTATTTGTACTACCCTCATACAGCCCATGTTTCAGCGATTTCAATTCATCCGCATTCTTTATCAAAGGTGCTCCAATGCTCCCTTGGTTCTCTAGTTCTCTAGAATTGCTTTCTTGCATTTTTTGGTTTCTTTTGCCACATGACATGCACAACCTGCTTTTCGACTTTAAGAAGTTCATGCTGCATGGTTTGTGTTAAACTGGCTGTGAAAATTATGCACCTTCTCAAGTATAAGTGTCAATGTTTGAACATAAATATTAAATCAATTAATTCAGCAGCCCTATAAACTTGCCCATGCCACTATCGCATGCCAGATTGTTAAGAGTAATGAATTCCCAACATGGATGCATTTGACAATTCACTGGAGATTAATGTATAGGTCAGTGTGCATCCACGGAATCATACCATGATTGGTGCCTTTCTTTCCTAGATCGATAAGCATAGCAATAGTCATATTAGTATTTGTACAAAAGGGATACAAATTAAAGTTGGATCGACACTTTTTTTGGCCAGGCAGTAAGGGATTTAGTGACAATATCAAGTGTTTCTTAGTTTATGTAGGTTGTTTTTTAGGGAATATACAGAAAATATATCACACTAGTATCAGAACACGAGCACCCTCACGATCAAGCAAATGCTATTCATTTTCGTTTTCTTATTTTCTCAATTAATGAAATTATTTATTTAATAGCAACAAGGAGGGGATTAAATTGGATATTCCAGAGATTAATGGCACCGATAGATTTAGGTATCTTGGATCTATTATCCAGAGTGAAGGGGGAATTGAAGAAGATGTAGTACATAGAGCTAAGACAGGTTAGGTCAAATGGAGGAGTGCATTAGGTGTGTTGTGCGATCGTCGAATGCCCTTAAAATTAAAAGGAGAGTTTTCTAAGACGAATATAAGGCGACTATGCTTTATGGTTCAGAATGCTGGGCAAGTGGGCAACTAAGAAACAACATGTATGAAAAATGAAAGTTGTTGAGATGCGTAAGTTAATGTGGATGAGTGTTTTAACATTAAGCAATAAATTAAGAATTTAATATATAAGCAAAAATTTGAGTATAACACCGGTTAAAAACAAGATAAGGGAGGGATGACTTAAATGGTTTGGGCATTTGAAAAGCAAGCCTTGTAAAACACTTGTGAGAAGTAGTTAGTTATGGTTTCTGGCATGAAAAGGGGCAGGGGTAGGCCTAAAATAATTTGAAATGAGGCAGTGCTAGGGAATATTTAGTGACATTATCAAGTTTTTCTTAGTTTATGTAGGTTGTTTTTAGGGAATATTCAAAAATTATATCACTCTAGTATCAAAACAAGAGCACCCTCATGATCAAGCAAATGCTATTCAAATTCGTTTTCTTATTTTCTCAATTAATGAAATTATTTGATTATTAGCAACAGGGAGAGGATTAAATTGGATATTCAAGAGATTAATAGCACTGATAGGTTTAGGTATCTTGGATCTATTATCTAGAGTGAAGGGGGAATTGAAGAAGATGTAGTACATAGAGCTAAGATAGGTTAGGTCAAATGGAGGAGTGCGTCAGGTGTGTTGTGTGATCGTAGAATACCCTTAAAATTAAAAGGAAAGCTTTCTAAGACGGATATAAGGCGACTATGCTTTATGGTTCAGAATGCTGGGCAAGTGGGCAACTAAGAAACATGTATGAAAAATAAAAGTTGTTGCAATGCGTAAGTGAACGTAGATGAGTGGTTTAACATTAAAAGATAAATTAAGAAATTAATATATACGCAAAAATTTGAGTATAGCATCGGTTGAAAACAAGATAGGGGAATGGTTTGGGCATTTGAAAAGCATACCTAGTAAAGCACCTATGAGGAGGAGTTAGTTATGGTTTCTAGCATGAAAAGGGGCAAGGGTAGGCCTAAAATAATTTGGAATGAGGTAGTAAGACAGGATTTAATAGTCCTTAATCTAAAAGAGAAAAATGCTCTGGATCGAGTGAATTGGCAGAATGGATTTTTGCAGTCGACCCCACTTAGCGGGACTTAAGGCTTATTGTTGTTCTTGTTGTTATTGTAATGAAATTATTTGCTACTAAGTAAGAAAGCATTAGAACAATATTTTGATAAGCTTGTGGCTACTATACATATAACCTGCTGCTGGTAGTTGTGCAAGGGAAAAGACGATGAAAAATTTGAAAGTTAAAAAAAATTCAAACAAGCACATTGGCATCATTCTGCGTCTAATATATCACCCTCACATTAGACACATTTCATGCTATGAGATTAATAGCATTGATAGATTTAGATATCTTGGATCTATTATGAAAAGTGAAAGGGAAATTGAAGAAGATGTAGTACATAGAACTAAGACAGGTTAGGTCAAATGGAGGAGTGCGTCAGGTGTGTTACGTGATCGTAGAATACCCTTAAAATTAAATGGAAAGTTTTCTAATGCTGGGCAAGTGAGCAACGAAGGAACAACATGTATGAAAAATGAAAGTTGTTGAGATGCATATGTTAATGTGGATGAGTGGTTTAACATTAAAAGATAAATTAAGAAATGAATATATACGCAAAAATTTGAGTATAGCGTCGGTTGAAAACAAGATAAGGGAGGGATGACTTAAATGGTTTGGGCATTTGAAAAGCAAACCTAGTAGAGCACCTGTGAGGATGAGTTAGTTATGGTTTCTGGCATGAAAAGGGGCAGGGATAGGTCTAAAATAATTTGGAATGAGGTAATAAGGAAGGTTTTAATAATCCTTAATCTAATAGAGAAAAATGCTCTGAATTGGGTGAATTGATGGAAAGAATTCATGTAGCCGACCCCACCTAGTGGGACTTAAGGCTTGTTGTTGTTCTTGTTGTTGTAATGAAATTATTTGCTATGAGTAAGAAAGCATTAGAACGACATTCTAATAAGCTCGTGGCAGTGATACATATAACCTGCTGCTGGTAGTTGTGCAAGGGAAAAGACAATTAATGAAAAATGCGAAAGTTAAAAAATATCCATACAAGCACGTTGGCATCATTCTGCATCTAATATATCACCCCCCACATTAGAAACATGTCATGCTATGCTTATGGAGCATTGTTGACAATGATAGAAGAAAATTAAATCATGCTGAAGGCTTAGGCCATATAGTTGTCATGTAAACATTTAATCTTCAGTAAATTGTTTCATATACTTGTTAAGAGTACTATCTACCCACTAAGAAAACAAACATTAACAACTGAGCAATTATTCCAACCATTTGGGGCGGGTCACAATGGTTTTTTTTCTCTATTCAACTTAATTTATGAACATCCTTTTTGTAAAAAAATAAAAAATTGAATTTTATTTATTTCTTTATTTTGCTGCCATAACCTGTGTCTTACTTGGCCTTCCTCTTCTCTTAAGCCTTAACCCTCCCAAAACCTCAACCAGGCCACCTTTTTTAGGGTTCCAGCTTAGAGCATCAGTGATGGGCATGTAAATCTCCCACCATCTTGACATCATATATTTGTTTTTGCAGTTATTTGGGCACCATGTTGGGCTAGTTAAGGTATCAACAACACAATGTTTTAAAAGGCAAAGGTGTAAGGCGAGGCGTTTTAACCTTTAAGAGGCAAGGTGTAAGCCTTAAAACTTTGGGGCATAAGCCCTTTGAGAATTTTATTTTTAGATAAAAATATGTAAATAAATTCAATATTTTTGAAAAAAATAAAGAAACATTAAGAAAATGACGAATATAATGTAAAAAAATAAATAGATATACTTTGCAAACCACTCATCGGCCTGCTAACTTGAATTCATGACATAAATCATGACGAGATAGCTATACCTATACAATTACAAAGCTCAAATTATTTTCATGATATAAGATCCAACTCTCAATTATTTTGAAAAGGTTGAGATTCAAGAGTTCGAGAAATCAACTCATATTATGACATTCCTTCTATATAAACACATGGTTAAATTTTTCTAGCCAATTCCAACTTGAGAATCACACACTCAAAATGCATAAGCCTCAACTAAAAAGGCGCAAAAGCGTGCCTATTTGTAAATGCATGAGCCTCAACATGTAATGCGTGACCTTTTGGAATTTAGTACTTTAGGTTGAGCCTCTAGGTGTCTTAGGCATGTGGCGAATGCCTTGCCTTGAGGTGAGCCTCAATTGAGCATTTTAAAACATTGCAACAACATATCATGTCCCATCTCCCCCCCCCCCCCCCCCCCCAAAAAAAAAAAAAAAGAATTCAGCATTATTCACTTGAAAAACAATTATGTAAAATGAGGCAGCATTGTATGCATCTGTTGTGCAACTCTTTTGTTAAGGTTGTTCATCAATAAGGTGGGAATTTGTTCATTATAAGGCCACTTGTTAAGGTACCATTCATTGAAAACATTGTAGTTAGTGCAGCTGTTGGATGTGGTGATTATAGTGTATTAAATGAAGAATATTTCTTAAAATGCTAATATTAAGGATCATATAAGGTTATGAATTTGATTATGTCTGCATTTAATACAATCTGAGTTCCCTATTTTGTTGCAACCTTATTCTGTGCAAGGCTTCTGTTGTTTCTCTGCTTCATTGTCAGTGACCTTCCTATATTTCTCTAGCCATTTATTATGCTAATGTAAGACACGCTGTTGGGAGTGTGGATTGAGTTTCATATGCTGCCTGTTGATTTGTGTCTATTGAATTGATCTCCAGATTTTTACCAGTGGTTATGATGGATTGATTCGACTGATGGATGCTGAGAAGGAGGTTTTTGATCTGGTGTATTCCAGCGATGATACTATATATTCTCTTTCTCATTTGCCAAACAATGCAAAATGCTTCTATTTTAGTGAGGGTGATGGAGGACTGAGGAGCTGGGATGAAAGGGCCAGGAAATCTTTAAGCTCTTTGATTTTGCATAAAGATAGGATCAACACGATTGATTTCAATGCAGACAACCCTAACATCATGGCTACGAGTTCCACTGATGGGACAGCCCAGATTTGGGACTTGAGAAATGTTGATGCACATAAACCAAAACCTTTGAAGGTTGTTAACCATAAGAGGGCTGTACATTCTGCCTACTTCTCACCCTCTGGAAGATTTCTTGCTACAACAAGGTATATGTTTAGACCTTGTTATCTTTGTTTTAATTTCAGAAAAGTGCATGCTTAATGATATATAAGCATGGTGGTTGGTGGTACTTGCTAGTTAAACTTGAATTTAGTGACGTGGAGTGGTGAAATAAATTTTAGAGACGAGCGGTTCACAAAATTAAAAAATAAAATAAATAAAATAAATAAATCTGAGATTCTTATTAATTGCATGCTTAGTGGGAAAATTATTAGCATATTGATTTACAATCTCCAAAACAAAAGTTAACTGTAATTTGAAATTGAATGGAGAGTTTGAAGATTTTATTATAATCTAACTAAAGTGAAGCTGAGAAACTTTGCCTGACTAGTGATTAGACAATAATTATTTCTGGTGGCCATTAAATAAGATTTTTATTTGTTTTATTGTTTTACTGATGATCTTGTTTTATTGTCTTGCCTCCTTTTATTGGCTTGCGTTTTTTTTTTTTTTTTTCAAATTTCTGTGTGTGCATGGTTGCATGCATGTAAAAGTATAAAACTGGCTGCATTATTGCTTCTACCAAGAAGTGGGTGATGTTTCTTGTCTAAATCAATTAAAATTTTCTGGAAGGCAGCATAATCCTCATTTGTTTGGTTCAAATTCTCACAAGACAATAAAATGGAAAAAACTGTATTTTGACTTCACACTTCAATTTATAATGTCCAGCATCCTCTTTTTCTGGGTGTTTCAAGAAATTGGAATAGGACAGATCTCTAGCACCATAGATATTCTTCATTGTATTCTGATAGCTAAGCTGATCTTATTCCTTACGGTATCAAATGGATGTTGTTGCAAGTTCATGGTTGTATTTACTAACTTTTTTTCTTTTTTTGGGAGTATATGCATGCCAAAGCATCCTTCATTGATGTCGTTATATTGTTTATGTCAGCATCTCCTTTCTTGGGATGCAAGTATCCTGCACAATGTACGAGGGTTGATCAGCAGAATTTGTGTTGTTTGAGACTTTTTTCCAATTGTGGTTCAGTATTTCTGATCTCTAATGTTTCAATCTCCTAATGTAGTATTGGCGACGAGATTGGTCTACTAAGTGGAGATAGTTTTGAGAATTTTTCTCTGCTTAAACATGACAATCAGACAGGCAGATGGATATCTTCTTTCAGGTATGATTTTGCTGGGTCGATGTGTTGTTTCATTAGAAAAACAATTTGATACTTCGCTGAAACTCTTAGAGTTCAAGAGAATGCTCTTCATGTTGAGTCTTCAGTCAAATATAACATGTGTCTTGAGTAAATCAAAATTGGGTGATTTTAATCACAGCTCAAGCCAATTTTATCCTTCAGTAATTGCCACTTAAGCCTCCAAATTTATGAGTGTGCCAGCTAAAGCTTTTCATGGGTGATTCAAGTCTTTAAAACATGAACAACCTTTGCTTCTTTGCATTTTCAGCAGGTATGCTACAATTTTGCATTGGAGTTTTTGAGATTTTTTTAAATATTTTTTTGCAACAAAAGGATGGGGAAAGAAATGAAAATTTTTCAGTGAACTACTGGGAAGGGGCTTTATGTTTTCTTTGAATGGTGATTTTCTGCCTGGGTTAGTGGAATTATTGAGGATGGGCTTTGGTCCATGATAAGGCTGCTCCATTGCGACCTATGCATCATGTATTGAGTTGCACAAGCCGCCCTGTGGGGCATTTTCTTTTATCATGGTTTTGGCGTACTGCTTGAGCGTTTGATGCTTGGTTTTACTAATAGAGCAGTAGAAAGTGAAATTGAAAAGCTATAGCATTTTTTATGTTTTTCCTCTTCCTCTCTTTCTCTCTCATAATTATGTTGAAGCTGTTTCTTGTGCTTAACACTTGGTAGGCTACCTGAGTTTGTTTTAGGCTTTTTTGAGTCTGAATGTCACATCAAGATTGAGGACATTTTTTTTCAGTTGAATTTTTGTGGCTCTAGATTAGTTCTACCAGGGAAGGTGGTACCATAAGCTTGGAATCATGTGACTGTCACTTGAGCATGGAAATCTTCACCCCCTCGTCTCTTAGAATGATGCAATTCAAGCAGGGTAGGAAATTTTTATTTACTTGTTGAATTTTTTTGAAATGCACTCTGCACAAAGCTCCCATTCCATAGGGAGGGTTGTGGAGGGCTTTATGTCTACAATTGTGGAGGCTGTTTCTGTGATTTGAACCTACTACTTTTGGTTTGGGGGTAGTACCCGTATCATTAGGTCAAGATTGCCGTCACTTGTTGAGTTAAAACTGAAGAAAATTAGGTATCCAAATCATGCTGCATGAAAATTATTCTTACTACCCCCATCATTATGTCAAGATTGCCGTCACTTATTGAGTTAAAACTGAATAAAAATAATAAGGTAACCAAATCATGCTGCATGAAAATCATTCTTCAAGATTCTCTAATGTTAAAAACTTAGCAAGTACTGAAGCATTGGTTGATGTTAGCAGTTCATTTTGTTTGTGGAAGCAGGGCAATATGGGGTTGGGATGATTCGTCTCTCTTCATTGGCAACATGAAAAGAGGAGTTGATGTCATCTCTTCGGCTCGAGGAAAAGCAATCATGACTCTACAGAGCCCACACATGTCTGCAATCCCATGCAGGTTTGATGCACACCCCTGCCAGGTTGGAATGCTGGCAGGAGCCACTAGTGGGGGGCAGCTCTATGTGTGGACACCAGGCCAAGTGGATTCGAGTTTCATTTAGTACTGCAGTTCAGTCAATTAATGAATGTATGCCATGTTTTGAAGCTTGGCTTCTGGAAATTCCTGTAAATTTGCAAAATTACATGAGCTCCTATAGTTCCCTTCTTGAGTTTTCATGTAAGAATTGAATGATTATGAGGCTCCTGTTCTATTTTGAAATCTGAACTACTGTAGCAGTTGATCTTGCATTGAAGAGGGTACCACCAGCAGTTACAACTTGAGACTGCCATATTTGGAGTGTTTGATTATGATTGGTTCATGGAAGATGGAAATGTAATAGAACTTTTATGGGGTTATACCAAATTTAGAAATACGTAGCTCGTGCAAAAGCTTGGGTGGAAATGTAATAGAACTTTATATTACATCGTAATAACTTGGGGAAGATGATCAGTTATCCCACTGATAAATATTGACAAGGCCGGCTCTTGACAATATGGGGCCCTAGGCGAATAATTTATTCAAGGACCCTTGATATTTTTTTTAATTTTTATTTTTATTTAAAATTAATTTTTTTAACTTTTTGAGATGCAAAATCACTAATTAAAGTTTTATATTCAAGATTTTCAAGTATTAGCTAGTAGTTGGTTATTTAATTTTTGGCCAAATAACTTACAACAAAAACAAAATACTCTATCTAAATTTTTAGAATATATAAGATATTTTCTATCATGTTTTTCTCCATTTAATAATTTTTGAATATAATATAGATTTGAAAAATGTTTTGAATTTTCATCTTTTGGAAAAATTAAATCATTATCCCTAATAGGACCTTTTTCAACTAGTAAATTTCGTAATTTGGTATTTATATTTTCCCAATATTTTGGATCATAAATATTATCATCATTATTTTATTTTTCTTCTATATTGTTAAAATGTCTTTCAAAAGAAATATCATTAGTGAACATTTCCTGTATATCAATGTTATCTTTATCATTATTATTATTATTATTATTATTAGATTCTAATTCCATCTTTTTAATTAATTGCTCGTTTTTGGGAGGATTTTCATCTTGCTCATTTATATTTTACTTAGAATTAAAAATAAATTTATCAAGAGCTCCCTTTTGAGATGACACTAATTTTTCTTTTTTTTTCTTTCTTCGTTTTTCATATTAGGAGTCATATTTTCTCGTTGACATAATTAAATTTCAAAATTAACACTAATTATAAATTGACAAATTATGAAAACAAATAAAAATAAATTTAATAAATCTATAGAAATAGTACATTGAAATAATATAACCTGATTATTATTATTATTGCAAATCGATTGGCGAGTAAGACTTTAGAGATATTGGATTCTTGCCGGATGTAACGCCATAATCTCAAAGCTTCCAAAATCTAAGAAAAAATAGAAAAAAAAAATTCAGAATGAAAATAATAGAAAAATAATATACAAACATTAAAATAAAAATTAGAGTTGATGAAAATTACATAGAATCGGAGGCCCGAAAATGATGATCACAATAGTTGGAGCAAAAATTATAGAAAAATCAAGAGATGAGAGTGTGAGAGATGAAAAAAAAATTTTAGAGAGACTAAGAGAGAGAGATGGGGGTAATAGATAATTTGAAATACAATAAAGTTGTTAGTTGAGAAATATAAGACTTAAAAAAATAGAATTAAATTGTATTTATTTTATATTTTAAAATATAATTTTATTATTTATTAATTAGTTGGGAAGTCAATTATGGAAATAGAGCATAATAAATAATATTAATATTATTTAATTAAAAAAAATTTTAGAAGGCGCCTGCCTCAATTGCCAAAAGCAGGGCCGCCCCTGAATATTGACAGTATCTATTGTTGGTCTGCCGTTGTGACTATGGGAAAAAGGAAAAAACCTAGAGGATGGGGGTGGGATTTTTGTTTGGGACAAGGGAAGCCTTGAGAAGCTCGAGACTCGAGAGGCATGTGTGTTTTACTTTTACATTTCATTTATTAATGATGAATTTAATTTCCAATCCAAAACCATTTCTTTCCAAACCAATTTAATGGAACCCCCTGTTTGGATGAATCGACGGCCAAATCTCCATTTCCCGCCAGTTCTATTTCCCGTCCATCACTTCTCGACGAGAACTGAGGAACAGCAAGATGTAAAGAAACACAATCCGCTAAAACCTCCGTAAAACCCCTCAAATCCTCATCATCCCTCTCTCTCTCTCTCTCTCTCTCTCATGGTCAGAAACTACGAGTATGAGCGTCGAAGACTTGAGAATATTAAGCATAAAGATGCGGTGACGGCTTTTCTCAAACTTCATACCAGAGCCCATGAACTCTGCTGCTGCTAAGCGCCAAAGGTCTCTGTCTCTGAGCCTTTTCATTGTCACACCTCTCTCTCTCTCTCGTTTCATCTTTTGATCTCTCTTTTTCTCTAACGCAACAGGGTTCGAGCCAACGTTAGCAAGCCTAGCGCAGAGAAGAAACACAAAACCCAAACCCCAGTTGTTGTCCAGCGGTCACTACGGCCGAGAGGGTGCGGCCTAATTATTCCAAGTGCCGACGGTCTCTACGGGCGAGAGGAAAACTCCCAGATTATTCGGATGCCAAGGACCTTGACGATTGTGTGGAAATTCTTATAGAGCTCCCTGAGTCTTCCTCCCTGCAAAAGCCGTCGCCTCGCGATTCAGGGCCTCTTTGTTTTTGAGATGCGTATGGTGGCACTGCTTCAGATCGAGCACTCATAGAAACAAGCCAGGGTACTTCAAACAAAACCCAGCTAAGAGCTTCAGTGGAGGGAGAATTCGCCGGTGATAAGGATTGAAACTGAGTGGTTTAATTGAGGGAATTGATGGGGTTTCTTGCGATTCAATGATGGGTGTGTGCAGAAATGAATCTCTCAGTTGCGTGGTAATGGATTCTCCTGATATGAGATTTTTGACTCTGGAATCCGCAAACATAGCCCGAGTTCTACCGGGAAAAATATTGGCTCTGCAGTTCTTTCCTGCTACTGATGCAAAAATTATAGTTGCAGGGAAAGTCTTTGGCAATGTTGGATTTTGGGACCTTGATTCTAAAAGAGAAGATGGAGGTGGGATTTCTTTGTACCGTCCCCATTCTTCTGACATCTCGGGGATTTTGATTCAAACTTACTCCTTGCCAAAGGTGCTCCCGCTTGGGACACTAGGTGTTTAGAATTGCTTGCAATTTTCTTGCATATTCGTTTTTGGTAAATTAAAAATTGAAGCTGGATAGTATGTATAAGGCTATGGCAAGGAAGCCACCTATTCCAACGGGATTGGCCTTGTTTTGTAGATCCATGAAAAAATCAAATCAATGACGCTAAAAATGTAAAATAATATAAGTATAAAATGTTGTAGAGCAGAAAACGTTTTAAGGCACATTATAATATCATTTTTTTTTAAATATTATTTATTCCCATCAAATCGGTACGTATTGAGTTAACAAATACGTTTTCAGGATATAATGAAACCCAAAATATAATCTGATATTAGCATGTGTTATACACAAACGAAAAATTGATCACAAACACCCTTAGAGGAATTTGAACAAATTTTTGAAATTCTATTTTTGCAAAAAACAGAATCCAGTATTAGCCTTACAAGGTTAGAATCTTATTTTGATGATAACAAAGTAAAGGAACTTAACATATTTAGTTAAGTGATGATTCAAGACTCAAGTGTTCAAGAACAAGTGCTTGACAAAATCTTTTGAAAGCTCGAACTCAAAGATAGAAGATCTTATGAAGTTAAAAAACTATTGAAGTTTAAAGTCAAGTCAAACATGAAGGAGGTCAAAGCAAATATATGAAGATACTGAGAGCAAAGCAAATACATAAAGACTTAGTGTTTAAAAAGTTATAGTTTTTTAAGAAGTCTCATGTAAGTATTTCAAACGATTTCAATATAGATGTATGAAACTCTTTGATTAATTACTTAGACCTAGATACCTTTTTAAATACTTGAAAAAAAATTTTATAAGGTCAAAAGTTAAAAGGGTTCAAATTATTTTTAGAATGGAAATTACCAAAATAGGATTCTTCAAATTCTTTTTTTTTTTCCTATATCTGCATTGATGTGCAATTTTCTCTATCAATGGCTTCCTATCTTCAAAAATGTTGAACATGAAAGTTATAGGATTTTTTTTTAGCTTTCTTTTGATACCAAGATCGTTTTATTTGGAGTTTTATAATGAAAGTTATATCAAAAATACTGAAGGGTGGTTAAAGTTGACACTAGGACAAGCGACTGACATTTTATGAGCTTTTTAAGAAAGCGGACAAAACCGAGTCAAGCGACTGACCTTTCAGGTTCAGGCGACTGACCATGTACCGTGTTTCAAAAATACGCTGAAATTTAAAAGGCACAAGTGACTAACCTTTGAGATCATGCGACTAACCTTCGTGATTTTAAATTTATAACAGCAAGAGAAACTTTCCAAATTTGATTGCTTGATCCCCAAACTTTGAGAAAATTTGGGAAATACTCCAAACAACTTGCGCAACACGAAAAATTATTTTTTAACTCTATAAATACATGTTGATTTCAAGAATTAAACAATAACTAGCAAGCACATAATACAAATTCCAAAATACTACTGCTGAAATTTTTTGAAAGCTATTGTTGTGCTATTGCTGACAAAGCTAAGGTTTTTCTGATCTATTTACATTGAGAATTTCAATTCTAAATCAGAAATCCGATAACAATCATCTAAGCTTCATCTTTCTATACTGATTTTGATTGAAGTATATTATGATATTCAAATTGTACTAATTTGCTCTTGTTGAGAATGTTACTTGTACACAAATTGTTTCTTTTGTTTTTTGACGGTTCAAGATTGTTGAATCGTTGGACAAACAAAAATGGGTATTCTTGTTAGAGAGATATTTGTTTTGACGGTTCATGGGATTGAATCGTTGCCTAATGGGAGAGGATTCTCGTTAGAGAGGCAAACTCCACCTTTGAGGGAGAGAGGTTGTAACTTTGGCTGAAATCCTCACAGCGGTTGCTTGGAGTAAGGACGTAGGACTTGGGCCGAACCTTGTAAAAATCTGGTTCTAAGCTCTTCTCCCTACTCTCTTTAAATTTTTGCAAAGATATTAATTGCGTGTATGATCTTTATATCTTGCTAAACCTTGGGGATTGCTGAAATCTTGATTTTGAAGCACATATAAACTCTGCATAAAATTACTTGCTTGGTTGGTTTGATAAATTCATCAAAGTTTTGATTTTTTAAATATTGAATCATCAGAAGCCTAAATTTGAATTGTTTTCAAATATAAAATCTTTGAGAATTATATTTCATTGATTGTAGTAAAGGAATAAATTTTGGGTTAAGTTTAAAATCCAATATTGGTTTCTAAACCATCTTAAATTGATTCTTAAATTTGATCAAATGTGTTTTCACATCAAAGGTTTGAACTTGAAATTGAATATTGAATGTTGACTTGAATAAGGAGTTGATTGGATTAAAATTTCTGAAGTGCTAAATATTAAAGCTAAGATTCATTATTCTATTAAAGGAAAGTTGTAAGCTTGATTTATTCGATGATTTGAAAATCACCTTGATATTATCTTTATTCATTGATTTTGATTTTGAATATTAAGAAAACTTGAGAATTTAACCAAGATGGTCTTTATCATAAAAGATTGAACTTGGTATGATTGTTCATTAAAGTTCAAAGGATTGTTGATCATTATCTTTGTGTTTGTGTGACTGTTGAAAAGAAGATTTGCTGTGGTTAACACTTAACTAAAGGAACTTGTAAAACAAAGAGTTTGCAAAGAAATTTTTAAATCCTAATTCGCCCCCCTCTCTATACCTTACTTTTCACCCAGGATTGAAGAAAATATAATTTGTGAAAGCCTTATGAGAGAAAGAGAAAGAGAGAATGATTAAATATTTTTTTATATTCATGGAGTAAATTATGTCTTTAAATAGATAGAATATGCCTTTTCTGAAAGGTTACATATGTTTAAATTTGTTTCATTAATAGCCATTCGCGAAGTAGATTTCTGAAGTCGACTAGGTGTCGATCTGGTCACGCCCTGGTCAAGCCTTGGTCGACACAGTTTGGAATATTTTTAATTCTTTCTTCGTGTTCAATAGACCTAGTCGCACTTCCAAAGTCTTATGGTCGCGCCCTGGTCGAGACATTTTGAAAAATCAATTATTCTGATCGTTAGATTATTTACACGGTTCATATTGCATCACTTAATCTTATAAAAAATATAAGATTAATTTTAAACCATCCAATCATGATCAACAATCATGATGTTGCAACGATGCAAGCGTGCAAAGTGTTAAGTACTAGTGCACCAACTAAATGCACTACTAGCACCCTACAGCTTGCGCACGCATGTGCTGACTCATTGGAAAATGTGCAGCTCGGAAGTTATCCCAAGTATAGGAGTTCAGTCGTGTAATAATTAGCCCAAAGGCCAGATTATCTCCTCAGGAAATACAATTTAGTTTGAAACTTGTGTAATTCCAAAAGAAATTAAGAAAAGACAAATTTACTGAACATAGTTCAGATTCAGTTTCTTAAGTGTTTGAGGTTTTTGCAATAGAATTGAAGTTCCAACTAAAAATTAAATATGTATGAAATAACTTAAATAAATATCAAATTTAATGTCAAAATAATAAAAGAACTAAACCCTGCAATCATTCAACTAAGTAAAAATATTAACTTTAAACGTAAATCCAAGCGAGAATACACTTCCAATAAAAACACCAACTTTAATAATAAAAATATCAAAGAAAATAATTAAATCCCTATAAAAACTTTAAATAAAAAGAAAAAATGAAATTAACAATAATATTGCTCAAACAAGAATTTAAATGCAAGAGAGAGAGAGAGAGAGAGAGATTTAAATAGAAATTCATCTAATAAAAAGGAAGTTCTTAAATTAAATAAATTATTTTTAAATAAAAATTAATCCAAACTTTGAATAAATTGAAAACTTAATAATAAAATTAATTTTAACAAAATTGAGTTAAGAGATGTGAGAGTAATTGACGAGAGAGAGAGAGAGAGAGAGAGAGAGAGAGAGAGAGAGAGGGGAGAGTTTTCTCTGGTGCGCACGGCCTCCAATCCCCCCCTGCTGTGTCCTCCCCAAAAAAAAAAAAACACTAAAGAAAACGTAAAAGAAACCCTTACCCATAGCCTCCCTTAAAAAAAAAAGCCCTCCTTGCTTCTTGTTTGACTTTTCAAAAATCAACTCATAACTCCCCCTCTACTTTTTACAAGTTGCCCCTAGCACCTTGAAGACCCAAGACAACACATGGGCCATGCGGCCACCGCGTCGTCACGTCACTTTTTTTTTTTTTTTTTCTTCTTTCTTCCTTTTATTAACACATAATCAATTTTGTACTTTCATAGCTGATTTTAACCTAGTAAATGTCTGTATGTCTCAAAACTCAAAATATAAAAGTTATAGAGCTCTTTCTTAGCTTTTCCCAAAATTTTGAATCTTCTCGATTGGAGTTTGGACGAGAAAATTACATGTAAATTACAAAGTAACATTTGTTTTAACTTCCAATAATTGCATTGCAATAAAAAATATCAAAAATTCATAAATTACTTAATAAAAATCAAATATTATAAATAGGATACAATGTTAAATTATTGAGAGTAATTACGTGAATGAATTTCAGGATAGTACCCATAAATACTAATTCTAATAAACATGAAATGAACGTCCATGCAACACAATCATACCATTTCACATACAAGAATATAACCGAATTCCACACAAGCTCATTATATACAATACACGCAACTCTGAAGTAAGTCATTCATGCAAGTTTCATCGTTATATAGCCGTTAAAAATAGTATACTCACATAAAGTTAACCAACAGTACAATTCAGAGTTAATGTAGTCATATAAATCCGAGTATAAATAGGAGAAATATCGAGGTATGTGTAATGCATATGACTTGTTACACCCAGGATACCAGTAGACACCTATAGAACAGTCTTTTTGACTCAGCCTTACTAGTACACCCTCAAAAACACTCAAAAAATATGGGTTCACTCGTCATATGTGAGGAGTGTCACGATCAAACATCCCACATATTGTAAGGAACAAACGGTAAATATATGGAGTAGACTAGTTTGAAAAGGATCTAACATATTTGTGAGGTGTCGGGTCTTTCACCCTAACATCTTCTCATCTACTCGCCATGTAATGAAATGCTTATTAAATTGATTTTTTTTTCCATATTATAATATTCTACATGCTCTGATACTATACTAAGGAAAAACTCATTCATAAACCTAAGCAGCAAGAAGTGGAAATCATACAAATATAACCATAGCCATTATATACAATATCAATACCAGAGTGCTACCATGTTTTCCCCAAAATATACACATATATCTACTTTCCCAAAAATACCCTCAGCTAGTTAGGGTTTACAAAAACGTTCCCAAAATGACACTCACTCTCTAACAGGGCACTACAGACGCCCCTCTATTTGCGAGCCTAGTCTGCTCGCCTACTTAGATCACCTGAAAAATATTTCAACACTAGGATGAGCCAACGCTCAATAAGAAGAAATATGCTATTATTAGTGTATGGAAAATGAGCTACTATATATATATATATATATATATATATATATATATATATCACATGAAATCTGTTTCATATAACATGAATAACTGAGTACAACAGTACAACACAAATAATAAAGTACACCACCCCTTTTCCATATTGCTTGACATATCAGTATTATGGTTATAATTCAAAATACTTCTAATGTATATAAGTAGGATCCCCGTTCCTGTAAATCAATAAGTAAGTAATAGTAACTGAAACTATAACGTCCCTCAATAAAATACAACATAATAAATAAATGGTCAACCCGAACCTGTGGGTAACGGGGACACCTGTCATACACAGCGGAAAACCTAGCAGCAGTAAACATAAAAATCCATACATCTATCCATAAAACATAATACCAGAGCTTTCTATTAACATCAATATACTGTTCATATGTACAATCTCCAAAAAGTCAAAATAACACTAGGACTATGCAACAAAAATCTCCTAATCCTAGCTCAGGGCTCACCCTTCTAGTAGGGAAGCACCAATCACTCAACGGCAGCCCTGACCCGCCGGTCTCGCTGGGTTTCCTGAAAAATATATTAATGTTGGGGGTAAGACACTTCTCAATAAGGGAACGTAAACTAAATACAGTTGTGTGGCAACATGAATATTTAAAGTGTTTATATATATACAGTACATTTCATAACTCTAAAAATAATCATAATATCATGCTGGATAATCATGTATTTTCATATTTGTTAATAAATCATAACATACATAAACATCTGTTATAACTCGTAATACTGAAAATATACCTAGGATGAATAGCTAGCTAATGTCATGTATTACCTCCCATGACGGGTTGTGCAACTCGAAGGCCGGACTCGACAATGGCTGGCCGACCACTGCCAAATCAAATATGTATGTAAGTACGATGGGCCCGCCACACCCTGGTTCGGACTACCAGGTGGACGTCCACACTCTACTGAAAGCCACATCGACTATCCATCTCCCATCCCCTCGTGGAATGGTTGGCACTAATACGGCCTTGTGCCAAATCTGATCTACCTATAGCTATGGTACCGAGCTCCTGGTCTGAACTAAACTAACATCCTGGTTGTAATAACATATAATACATGCACATACATAACATCATCATGGCCTAGTTCCGAAAACATAGATACGACCTCGCGCCGAAATCATACATATGGTCTCGTGCCAAAATCATAGTAAATATGGCCTCGCACCAATAATCATAAATACGGCCTCGTGCCGATAGTATAAATACATGGCCTCGTGCCAAAATCATATAAATACGGCCTTGTGCCGATAACATAAATACGGTCTCGTGCCGATAGCATAAATATGGGCTCGCGCCAGATACATTTTAGGTATTTACATTTTGATAATAGCTCATTTATCATATATTCATCAACTCAATATAACACAACCCATCTTTTCAAAATACCTGAAAATGTGTTTTACTCGTAAAAGCATTCATATCATATCTCATTTCACGTAAAATAATATTCATGCCACACATGCTCTGTTAAAAGTCATACTAAAATCATAATTTTCGGGCATCTCATACATACATATACATTTTAATCATCATAACAGTATTTTCCAAATCATACATTTCATTCGTAATACACATTATAACATATGTTTTTCTGAAAATAAATTTACTCATAATCACTAATAATTTGTATGGAAAATAACTACTTTAGTTTATTCCCTTACCTGACTACTGAGAAAGCCCCCTAAAATCCTAGCCTGACCCCCGTAGGATTTCCTACTCAATATCCTGAAACTCAAAACTCTCAGTATTAATCATCAATATTTTCATGCGTACATCAATTTCTATAACTATCACAAAGTCTAATTTGACTTAAAAAGCCTTACCTCAACTCAGGGATGATTTTCAACTCTATTTTCCCGACAATCCGCTCCGGCAAACCCACAGAGAACTTTGCCAGGAGGGTTGTGGTAGCCTCAAATCTTCGATCCGGCGACTGGTGGGGCCAAAATCGAAGAGAGAGAGAGTGAGAGAGTTAAAGAGGAGAGAGAGAGGAGTGTGAAAAGTGAATAAACAATCGGATTTTTCATATATATATATATAGACAGTAGAATTTGTCAACGAGCTCGATCTTTGTCGACGAGTTCTTCATAAATTTCGTCAACGAGACCCTGTATTCTTCGACAAAATTTAGGCTGCCTCAGAACCCTTCTCAGTATTTTCTCCTCGACGAAGCCCTGTGTTCGTCGACGAAATTTTTAAAGCCTTCGTCGACAAAACCCTGTGTTCGTCGACAAAGCTTGGCAGCTTCCCTTCTTTTCCCTTTTTCAAATTTTCCTTTCTTTATTATTTAAATTTCATTTAAAATTCAGGTTGTTACATAAATTGTTCCCTGTGGCTATCTGTGTCATGACATGCCCCTCATGACGAGGTTGTGTGACCCGTAGGCTGGATTTACCCTGGCTGGCTAACCAGAAATAAATCACTGAACTCTGTTAGTCGACCTGCCCACCTCAACCCATATCTGGATGGGGAGCCTAATCTCTTCAAGGGCCTAGGTGGTCGACCGTACCACGTATTATCTAAATAGGTGGTTACACTCATAAAGTAAAATAGTATTTGTAGCAATGGTACCGTGCTCTGTAGCTGCAAGTCCAACAGGGTCTGATATCATATAATTTTTTTCTATACATATTTATCTGATTTACCATGATACTGCAAAACGTACTGAAATCTGAATAATCATAACATGGAACTGCATATTCGTAATACTGGAATTCGTATAATCATGGTACTGAGATTCGTATAATCATGGTACTAAAATTCGTAAAATCATGGTACTGAAGTTCACATAATCATAGTACTTAAGTCCGTAAAATCATGGTACTGAAATTCATAAAAATCATGAAACTACAATATGTAAAACATATCCCCGTACTACATACATATTCACAAGTCACACCATAGTTTAAGACATAATTTTCGTAAATAAATACACTGTATAATATTTAGAAATTTCCTAGCATAGCATATTTCCCTTACCTTAACTCTGAAAAGCCCCTACTGTACTCTAGCCCGATCCCCACAGGGCCTCCTACAAAACACCCTGAAACCAACATATGCCAGAACAAAATATCAGCATTTTTCCGTCTATATCATTTCCTATAACTACCAGAAAGCCAAAAACTAGCTAAAAGGCCTTACCCTGAATTTGGGATGAAATCCAACTTCGCTTTCCTAACAATCCGCTCCGGGAGATTCGCAGAGAACTCCACCAGGAGTGTCATGGTAGCTTTGGATCGTCGATCAGGAGACTGGTGGGACTGAAAATGAAGAGAGAAGGGAGAGGGAGACGTAGAGAGAGAGAGAGAGAGAGAGAGGAGAGAGAGAGCTCGGTGAAAAATGGTAAAAAAATCCTGGGTTTTCACTATTTATAGGGCCAAGTTCATTGATGAGACACGTCACCTCGTCGACGAGCCCTTCACAAAATTCGTCAACGAGACCTTGTGTTTGTCGACGAAATTCAGAGCAGTCTAAACCGTCTCTCGGTATTTTCTCGTTGAAGAAGCCCTGTGTTCGTCGACGAAATTCTGAAGACCTTCGTCGACGAGACCCTGTGTTCGTCGACGAAAGTCTACGGCCTCCTTCTATTTCTGTTCTATTTTCTCTCCCTCTTATTATTAAAATGCTATTATTCTTCAGGTCACTACACGCCATGTCCAACCAAGGCCACCCTAGATCAACTTATTCACAAACCAGACGTGAATACATCTGAATCATTAAGCAGTTGAAGAGTTTTCATACGGGGAGAACATGTGTCGTGTCCTTGACTCTTTGTGGTATTTATATGGAGCAAGTATTAACCTTTCATTTCATGTACATTTTTTTTTCTTATTCTTTCTTCTGCTCATTCTTCAATTTCTATCTTTTGATTGTCAATTAGGACAATCATTACACTTCTTTTATTATCTTCATACCACCAATGGAAATTAAGTTCGAGCAGTAGCCCATGAACTAAGTCTATTTCTAGTAGTGGTTCAGCCTTCACATTTTGAGTAGGCTACAAGACCTAGGTTTCTATCTCCCCACTAGATGCCACATCTATGCTAGCAAGTCAAAAACCATAGACTAGTGTACAAAGAATTGTCTAGAAGAAAAGAGAACTGAGTTTTGTGAACTCTAATTTGATGTTAACACTCAAAAGGACAATAAATAGCTCAAGGATACCTCACAAGGTGTCATAGTCGCCATGGGTGTTCTCTTAGTGCTCACAAGGACCCCTAAGTGCAATGAATCACATGAATGTGTCTATTCAATCTCGTGAAATACCATGTAAATACAAGAGTTTCTATAGCCAAATTAACATGAGTGTATGATCAATCAATTCTTCATGGAGTTACAAAGTCATATAAAGAGAAACTACACATAAATGACTCGAGTGTGTAATTCTTAGGTTATATGCAAGATTGTGAAGGGTATATGTCAGTTTTAATCATGGCATAATCATCTATCCTCAATACTCTTTTTTTTTCTATTTTAGTTAATACAAAACTCAACAAGTGGATATGCACAGTGTCATATGCAAATTATCACCCCCCAACTAAAGTGGAACATTGTCCTTAATGTGAAAGCATAGGGGAGATAGAAAAGATATGCACTGGAGACGTAGAGTATACTTGGGTGAAGAAGTAAAGGAAAAGAAAACTGAAACTACAAAAAATGTACTTGAAAATAAACTAAAAATAAAGCAAGGTAAAACAAAATGAAAAGAAGGGAAAGAAAAATATCACAGTCTGTTTGGCGAAGGCTCTAGAGGAATTTCATTTGGTGGGTGCAAGTCTGTAAATTGAACCGGCGAGTCTTTAAATTTGAGTCGCCAAAATGAATCTATCTTGTTACCTGTACAAAATTTAGCCTCAAATAAATCAATATGTTCTAAGGTACCAAACAAAATATGTGCAGATTGCCTTCCTTGTTTTAACAAGAAGGGATCGTTATTCAGTATATTTTCCAGGGATTTCACTTCTTTAAGAATCGGTCTTTAAGGCACAAGTGTCAAAATAGTTACCTTTGGTTCGTCAGAAGCATTAGCATAAAAAGTTTTACCTGATTCCTTGAAAGTTAAATTCTCATCATTCTGCTCACCCTCTTTATTGGGTGTACCCATCATCTTACCACTGTGGGGATTTGCTTCAGTATTGAACTCCTTGATATTTATTTTAGTAGAGAGTGACGGTTCCACGACTACCAATCTCTGAGGATAAGGTACCACAGGTTGGTACTCCTTATTAGTCTCAGCCTCCTTATTAACTGACTTCTTCACTTCTAGACTCGTTTCATCTGATATTTCTTTGACTTCCTCTGTCTCAGTCGTAACTTCAGGTACAAGGACAACTGGTTGTCTGTCGATGAGCATCTCAGGTTGGGAAACTTCTTTCCCACTTCTCGAAGTAATAACGACCTCTACTGTTGCAAGAGAAACATTATGTATTTGTTGCTATTGCTGCTGGTATTCTTGAGGACTAGGCTGAGGTTCCACTAGAAATTCCCCTTTTTCTAAGATATTCAACTGTGTGCTCATCTCATTAATGGTGTCTCGCAATTCATTTATGGCCTGAGTGTACTGATTGTTAGTTGTGATTTGAATTTGCATGAACTACTAAAAAGCATCCTCAAGAGACTTCTCCGGTAGAGCAGGTGTTGCATTAGATTGAAATCATGAAGGTGCATAGCTCTGAGTGATCTGTTGTGGCTGATACTGAAGCGAAAGAGTGTCTAGATAATATGTTGGCTCATATTTACCTCAACCACTTATTGTGCTAATAGGTTGTATTGTCATGGGTGTTTGATCGGATCATGTATTCCATTGTTGGACACTTTCAGCTAAATAATCAAAGAATGATAGTGTCTGCTCCGGTTCCTTGCAGAAGAGTTCTCCATTGCACATGGTCTAGACAAAGTGTTTGCAATCAGTAGTAAGCGTTGTATAGAAATAATTGACTAACCTCCATGATTCAAACCCGTGATGTGGACAAGTACTTAGCAGATCCTTAAACCTCTCCGAGCAAGCCCGAAAAGTCTCGTCACCCTTCTACATAAACTGAATGATCTGTTCCTACAAAAATTGAGTTCTCTGTGAAGGAAAAAACTTATGCATAAATTCACGCTTCATATCAGCCCAATTAGAGATAGAGTGAGGTCTCAAAGAATTAAATCACATCTTTGCCCCATCCTTCAAAGAGGGAAGAAATAAATGAAGTCTAGTAAATTTATCGGTTCTAGCATGAGAGAAAAAAAATATTACAAGTCAACTCAAACTCCGTTAGGTGCCGATAAGGACACTCAGATTCTGTCCCGTAAAACTGAGGTATCAATGACGTCCTTCCGCACTGCATCATGAAGTTAAGTTCGTCATTAGGTAAAATAGTGTAAGATGGTGCAATGGTGCATGTAGGCTGCAAAAAATCCATAAGAGTGTGTGGTACAAGTGCAACCATATTTTCTTCAAAACTTATTCCTTATTATTATTATTATTATTATTATTATTATTTTCTTCACGATAAAAATTAAACTAACGGGAAAAACACTAGTTTGAAACTAAAATTGACATTCTCCGGCAACGGCACCAAAAACTTGACTCACTCGAAAAATGAGCAGCTTAAAAGTTATCCCAAGTATAGGAGTTCAATCGTGTAATAATTAGCCCAAAGGTCATATCGTCTCCTCAGGGAATGCAATTTAATTTGAAGCTTATGTAATTCCAAAAGAAATTAAGAAAAAACAAATTTACTGAACATAGTTTAGATTCAGTTTCCCGAGTGTTTGAGCTTTTTGCAATAGAATTTAAGTTCTAACTAAAAATTAAATACGTATAAAATAACTTAAATAAATACAAAATTCAATACCAGAATAATAAAAGAACTAAACCCTGCAATCATTCAACTAAGTAAAAATATTAACTTTAAATGTAAACCCAAGCAAGAATATACTCTCAATAAAAACACCAACTTTAATAATAAAAACACCCAAAGAATATAATTAAATCCCTATAAAAATTTTAAATAAGAAGAAAAATTGAAATTAACAATAATATTGCTCGAAAAAGAATTTAAATGCAAGAGAGAGAAAGATTTAAACATAAATTTATCTAGTAAAAAGAAAGTTCTTAAATTAAACAAATTATTTTTAAACAAAAATTAATCCAAGCTTTGAATAAATTAAAAACTTTATAAAAAAATTAATTTTAACAAAATTGAGTTCAAAGAAAGAAAGAGATGAGAAAGTAAGGGAGAAGAGAGAAGAGAGAGAGTGTGTGTGTAAGACCCCGACACAAGATAAGTGTATTAAATAAATGAGGAAAAGAGAAGAAAAATTTAAAAGGTAAAAAAATTTGTAGGGCTCGTCGACGAGGCTTCTTTGTTCGTCGATGAAGCCTCTTGTTTAGCTCGATGATGAGATTCAGTAGCTCGTCGACGAGGAGATGCCGAGAGATTTTGGGAAATCCTGAAATCTCAGGCTTGTCGACGAGGCCACCTTGGCATCGACAAACTTCCTTCTGCAGCTCGTCGACGAGGATGCCGTCTCATCGACAAGGCTAGCTGGGTCAAAGGGTTATAAAAATCTTTTTCACTTGCTTAATGGTTAAGAAACCAAAAACCTCTCTCTCTCTCTCTCACTCTCTCTTTCTCTCTCTAGAACTCGAATCTTCTTTTCTCTCTCTCTCTCTCTCTCTCTTTAGGATTTCAGGTCGTTAGTTGCCAGAATCAACAATCTGACGTTACCACGTGGATCAGGAAGAGAATCTCTACATTTATAGCGAATCAGAAATTTGTTTTGAGGATTTTCGAGTTTTGACCCAAAACCTAGGTAAGAGTCCAATTTCGTTTTCGTTTCGGTGTATATGTAGTAGTAAGAGTTATAGTGAAGTATAGTTCTTGGATGTTTAGGTTTTGGGAACTTGGTTCGTAGTTTTGGAGCTGTAGAGTTCGTTTTTTGGTATTCAGGAAAAGGTAAGGGGATTCTGTTTATATCAGTTTTTTTTTTTTAAATCGGAATCGGTAAACACGTAGTTTACGATTGTATGTATGTTTTGGTTACTTATTTGGGAAAATCTATCGGGTGAAAATGCAGAATTTTCGGGTTATAGTTTTTGGAAAAATTAGGAGTTTCGGGTATCATTTCTATTTCTATTGGAAAATCGTATGTGTTGACCTATGGGTCATATCCCGATTTTGATAATGACAAATACTCATATATTTAATAGATATCTAGTTCATGTGCAGGTCTATATTAGCAGATATATTGATGGCACGTGAAAGCTTAAAGTTGGAAGACCCAATACATGTTGTACTTTATTTCATTATTATTTAAAGGGTTTATAATAGTAAATAGGGCTTTGATTGTAATAATTGAATGCATCACTTGCATGATGTAATGTGTAAGCTCAAAATAAAAATGACCTTAAAAAGACCTTAGGGAACACCCTTTGGTCGACCGACACCAGATTTTTTCGGTGTCTTTAAAAGGACCTAGAAATGACCCTAGGACACTCACTCATGCACACACATGTTTGATTATTTGATTAGGGTGATTGAATGCTTGAAATAGGACCGAAATGCACAAAATGTGCACCTTCGGTCTACTGACCTAGGTAGTTCATTCTGGCCCCGGTTGACCTAACCCGATCTGGGTCAACAAGTTGACCACGTCCCGATCGACCGAACTGTATAGTTCAATTGGCCCTCGATCGACCGAACCTCCTAGGGAGTCAATACTTTGACCTCCCAGTCAATCGAACCATTATAGTTCAAATACCCCCCAGTTGACCGAAACCTCCTGAAGTCAATATTTTGACTTCCTAGTCGACCGAGCCTAATTTGTATTCCAACTGTCTGGTCGATTGAGGGTCTTTGGGAGAAATCCCAATGGTCTGGTCGACCAAATCGCCCAGTTCAAATTTGCCTAGTCGACCGAACCTCGATAAAATAGAAAAATCGCCTCAGACATATACGTCCGGTTGACTGAGTCCCCAGTTCAAAAATGTCCCGGTTCACTGAACCATATGAACTTCGGTCGACCGAAAGTGTTCTGGTCGACCGGGTCTCTCGAGTTGCAATGAATTTTTACCGCGGTTAATTATTTTAAATGAGGTTAATTAGGGTTAAAATGATTTTAAACAATATTAATAATACCCTACATGTCCTAACGACTATAATTCTTCCAACATCTATAAATAGCCCATCATTTGCAAATATTAGACAGGATTAGCAATCTTGATTAGGAGAAAATCCTTGAAAATCCCAAAATCCATACTACTCATTTTCTCACCCTAATCACTCATACTTACCTTCTACTATTGCCTAAACTCTCTGTAAGTTGATTGAGTGTTTGTTTGTAAAGGTTTCCTCTCCCTGTTCTGCTTGGTTGATACGATTTTCTTGAGAGACAAACCTAAGTGTTCTTAGGGGACTTTGTTAATAAATCTCTCCTAAGAAGACTTATATTAAACTTTTGAGTATTGCACATTCATTGCAACATCTTAGGAAGCTCGTATTTGTTTTTGGGTTGCAAAAATATTTTCAAAAACATTTTCAAATATCTTGGTTGATTTATTTGAACATATTTTCTTAAGAAGATATTTGTTTATGTGATGTTGATCTTTGTTGCAATATTCATTAACTCATATATTATTTGCTGAGTACAAAGATTATATATCTTTTGCAAACCAAGCATATACCTTATCTGATCTACGTGACTAAGATATCATACTTATCAATATACATGAGACTTGCTTGATATCTTTGTGTGAACACCTTGATTGAATATTTTGAGAAACAACGGTTGTTTGTTGACACTCTCACGCACTTATTACACTGATAGCAAATATTTTGAGAGTTGAAATACTAGACCACACTGAGTTTACATATTAAATTATATTGTGGTGTATGTGACTGAGTGTATCTGGGTACACATCTTCTTTACATGAAAGTATAATCACTGTACCATTTCATTGATTGAGCAAATCTGTTGTATTTTCAGGCACGAGCCTGAAGAAGGAGACTAGCCCTGTGAAATAGTCCCGGATTGGCTTAGACGCAGTTAGGAAAGCTAGGTGTGCCATCCTATTAAGGCGTGTAGGTTGAGGTCTGCCCCGCTAATTAACCTGGTTATTAAGGTTAAAGTCAACCCTATGCTAATTAACCTGGTTGTAATCGGTGCCACTCCACCCTTGAGTGAGCCTTTAGTGGAATCCTCGGGCTTGTGAGCTAGAGGCGGGGACGTAGGCACGTTTGGCCAAACCCTGATAACATATCGTGTGTTTATTTATATTTTCGCACTTTATATTTACCGCACGTATATGTTTTGGTGTGAATGATGTGCATAATTTAAATGTTTGTATATTATATTGATCAGCGCATTAGAGATTGCTTAGAAAGACCCTAGGTTGTAATATCCTTCTAACATCTAGTTTTATCTAAGAGAAAAGTTTAAAAATTTCAATTCACCCCCTCTCTTGGGAATACACCAATTCTAACAGTATGTTGTAAAAAACTATAGTAATGAGATGATTGTACTTGTATTTGTATTAAACTGTATTTCTCGAATTGAAAACGATATGATTTTTGTATACCTAAATAAGTGTGGAATGAACTATTGTATGTAAAATATTTCAGGTTTTGTAAAACAACTAGGGGCGGCTAATTACCATACACTGATGGGTATAGGAACATGAGTTCCAAAATTGTTACAGGTTTTGCGAAATTTGCCATGTCTCGGCTAATTACTGTGGGCAAATGCCATGTCTCGACTAAATACAGTGGGCGAGAGTATCCGACTCTATATCTAAGGGTGTGAAATATCATCTGTTTGTTCCGGCTGGTCACTAATGGGTGTGAGTGGACACCGTACTGGCAACGATATCGGTGTGAGGCTTCGATTATTGCAGGGTATCAGGTGCATGAGTGTGACGACACTGACCGTATGTTTGGTATCGTATGTACTAGAATTGGATTATGAAAATACTGGAACTGTATTGTGTTATGTTTTATGTTGAAATAACACTTGTATGTCGCACACTGATATAACTTGCTTTCTTCCTTTCTAAGAGGTGTCTCACCCATAATATACAAATATTTTCAGATCCTTCGGGTAACCGAAACTAGCATCCTAGCGTTCGGGAGCGTGGGTGTCGGTTATCTACGTAGAGTACTTGTGTAAGTACGAATTTTGTAACCGGGTTGTCATTATTGGGTTTTTGTAGACACCCGAGGTATGTACTGTATTTTGGAGCATAGATTCTAGTCATGTATAGACTCTGGTACGGTATGATGTATGTATTAGAAAGAATATTTTTGCTGCGTATTTGATGTGTATGGATATGTATGTGATTGTGTATAGGGTTTACGTGTATCTCACGGGGTCGGACCCTCATTTAGAGTAGTATCATGTATGTTTTAAATGATACAGAGACATGTTAGGTTACTAAAATCACACCTGAGACTCATCCGTAGGTTCGGGGCATGACAGCTTGGTATCAGAGTTAACCAGGTTGTTAGGTCTTGTAGACTTGGTTAGACATAACTATGTATACATACAAGAGTATAGGATGTAGGAAATGGGTAGAGTAGGTCAACGGTTGTTTTGTTACTAGACGGGGACTCATTGGTGGTGTTCTGTGTTTTTCCTGGAATGACGATTTCAGTAAAAACACGGCAAACCATTGATGGTTTCGTGTCGGTGTGGTAGGACAGACTTGGACTCATGATAGTTGTAGTTAACATGATTAGTTTTCAATGATTGTGTTAACTATGTACGATATAGGAATTCTAACCAATTCCTATCTTACTTTCAGAATGGAGCCCAAGGATAACAACTTGGAAAGTGGTTCCAAGGGGATTGCGAATGATGAGTCTCCATCTGTGTGTCTGGGTTTGAGGAGGCAGGTTATGCGGGAGATTAGGCGAAGTGTTAGGAGACGTGAGCACTCTCCTATTGCTACGAGTTGTACCATTGAGAGGTTCACCCGCATGCACTCTCTGAAATTTATAGGAGGATCCAATCCGATAGTAGTAGACAACTGGGTGTAGAAGACCGAGAAGATATTGGAAGTTCTGCACTGTACTTGTAGTGACCCTGAAAAATTATGGTATTTAAATAATGAAAGAAGGGGGAAAAGGAAATTTAATTTTAACATTTAAACAAGGACTCGTCGACGAACACAGGGGATTTGTCGACTAGAACACATGAGGGGCTTATTGACAGGGACGTGTCTCGTTAACGAAAAGATACAGAGAGAATTTTATCGCAGTTCTGAATTTCGTAGACGAGGAGTAAGCATTTGTCGATGCATATACTTCTTGACCTTGTCGACGAAGTGAAGTGGCTCATCGACGAAGGCCAGTGTATAAATAGGCTTAAACTTCATTTTTGGGTGAAAATGCACGCCCAAATCTCTCATTCTCTCTCATCTTTGGTTCCCTACCCTTCTCTCTAGGTTTTTTGGTTCGTTTTTCGTTAAATCAACAATCTGAAGCCGCCACGACACTCTTGGGGAAGTTCTCTACAAGTATTCCGGAGTGGATCATTGGTGGGGTTAACTTGAATTCCATCCCAAGTTTAAGGTAAGACATTTTATTTAGTATTTGACTTTCCTATAGCTATAGAAATTGTAGTAGTCAAAAAAATACTGAAGTTTTGTTATGGGAGATGTTGATTTCAGGGTGTTGAACGGGGAACCCTGCTGGCGCAGGACTGATATACTTTAGGGGCTTTTCAGGAATCAAGTAAGAGGATAAACTAAGCTAGTTGTTTTCATGAAAATGTATGTATAATTTTACAGCATTTAATTTCAGGAAAATAAATATATATATATATATATATATATATATTAGCATTATGTTTGGGAAAATACTGCTAGAAATGATGATATGTTTTAAATATATGTAATACCCATTTTGTGTGGTATGAGTAGAATTTATTATGAATTACTGTTTTCTGGGAAAATGTTAAATGATATGAAGTTTTACTATGATATACCAGCGTACGGGCCGAGAGTTTTTATATAATATACCGGCGTATGGGCTGAGGATGTTCTTATATAATATGTCGGTGTACAAGCTGAGCCTTTTATTTGATATGTGATACGGCGTATGGGTCGTGATTGATAAAATATGAAATGCAGGTGTAAGGGCCGAAGATTTTCATATTATGTCATGAAATGATATGATGATATTGATTTGAAAATATGTTATATGTTATCAGAACCTGATTGGCTTGGTTTTTGCTTACACGAGCACAGTACCGTAGCTATATGATCACGATCATGATATGTTATTGCTACCGCTAGCCATACGGGGCAGTGGGGGGATGACAGTCGATGTGGTTTATTGGAGTGTTGGTGTGTAACGACCCAAAGAATAATGGTATTTAAATAATAAAAAGAAAGGGAAATGGAAACCGGAAACAGAAGGAAGCAGTCGACTTCGTCGACGAACACAGGGGATTCGTCGACGAGGGTATAAGAGGACCTCATCGACGAAGGCAAGATTCGTCAATGAGGAAATATCAAGAGACGTTTTGAGCAGTCTGAATTGTGTCGACGAGGAGTGGGTTTCGTCAATGAAATTATTAAAGGACTCGTTGACGAGATGACGTGGCTCGTCGACGAATCCAGTCCTATAAATATCAAAAACTCAAATTTTTACTTCAAAATTAAGAACCTATCTCACTCTCTCTCTCTCTCCCTATGGTTTCTCTCTCTTCTCTCTTCGATTTCAGGTCGGATTTCCGCCGGTTCGACGATCTGAAGTCACCACGACGCTCCTGGGGAAGTTCTCTCCAAATCTGCCAAAGCAGATCGTTGGTGAAAGCAAGTTGGAAATCATCCCTAAGTTGAGGTAAGACTTTTTAAGCCAAATTTGGTCTTATAGTAGTTATAAGAAATGATATACACGTGAAAATACTGAAGTTTAGTACTAGGAGTTTTCATTTTCAGGGTATTGAGTAGGAAATCCTACGGGTGTTAGACCAGGATATTTTGGGGGCTTTCTCAGTAGTCAGGTAAGGGGATAAACTAAACTAGTATTTTATGAAAAATATGTATATTGTTATAGCATTTGATTTCAGGAAAATAAATATATTTATATATGATTTATATTTGAAAAAATACTATTGAAAATGAGGGTATGTTGAATATACGAAAAACCCGTTAGTGTAGCATAAGTAAAAAATTGTTATGAAATACTGTTTTCTGGGAATGTGTGAATGATACGGATTTTTAAAATAGAAAACTGGCGTATAGGCCGAGATTTTGATATATTTGTCAGCGTATGGGTCGAGCTATGTGTATGATTTGCCGGCATACGAGCCGAGCTATGTGTATGATTTTCCGGCGTACAGGCCAAGCTATGTGTATGATTTGGCAGCGTACAGGTTGAGCAATGGATATGTTTGCTGGCGTACGGGCAGAACTATGGAAACGATTTGCCAGCATACGGGCTGTGCTATGATTTGCCGGCGTATGGGCCGAGCTATGGTAAAATGTGAAATATTGGCGTACAGGCCGATGATTTTTCATGATATATGTATATATGCAAAATAATATGATTGATTTAATAATTAATGATATGAAATATCCATGTATCACAGTTTCAATATATGTTTTATGATATCAGAACTTGGTTGGTTTGGTCGAGGCTAGCACTTGCACGGTACCGTTGTTATGTGTCCATGGTCTTCGTGATCATGATATTTGTGTTAACGCCACTGTACAGAGTGATGTGAGATTGGATGGTCGATGTGGTTTTTAAGAAGTGTGTAAGCGCCTCTAGTGTACGGATCAGGTCAAGCAGACCCATCAGACTTACAGGCTATACTTTTGACTTGGCAGTGGTTGACCAACCATTATCAGGTCCCGCCTTCGGGCCACACAACCCAGTCATGTGGGGGTAATACATGACAACAGCCAGCTAACCTACCAGAAATGTTTTTGTATTATTATTATTATTATTATATGAGATGAAATATGTTTATAAAAATACAGTATGTTCTGCCATATTTAAATGATGTATATGTTTTCCCAAATTTGACAAAACAGTTACTGAATATGTTCTATATGGTATATGTATTACACGAAATACTCATGTTGCCACACACTGATATTAGTTTATTTCCCTTACTGAGAGGTGTCTCACCCCAAAATTTTATAAACTTTTCAGGAGCCCCAGATAGGAGAGCGGGAAAAGCCCCGCTGATCTAGTGCTATTTGTCTGCCCTCTTTGAAAGGTAAGTTTTTAGTAAGGACAGTTGGATTTTGTGGGAAACGTCTCTAGATCTTGTTTTTGGGATGTGTATACTGAAATACAGTGGGTTTAGTGACTTTGGTATTTATGATAATATGATGGTTGTTTTCGTATTTATAATATTGTGATTGTATGTTTCCTGCTGCTTAGGCTTCCGCTATGTGTTCTGATGTATCCCTGGTACCTACGGGTTCAGGTGGATTATGATCTGCTGAGTTGAGGATTGTGATTTTGTAATGTGGAAAAAAAATGTGGAAATTAAGCAGGTCATCACATGCCGCCTTTGGTATATGTACTAGTAGAGGCAGACTCATCGTACTTACAGACTTTTGCTTTTGATTTGACAGTAGTTGGCCAGCCATTGTCGGGTCCCGCATTCGGGCCGCACAACCCACTCATGTGGGGGTAAGACATGACACCAGCCAGCTAACCTTCCATAGTTGTTTTTGTATTATTATTATATGAGATGAATTATGTAGTGACCCGGAGAATAATAGCATTTTAATAATAAGAGGGAGAGAAAATAGATACAGAAACAGAAGAAGGCCGTAGACTTCGTCGACGACATTGCATTTTGGAGATAATATTAAATAATCATAATTTCATAAAATTGCCAAGCTTCGTCGATGAACACAGGGTTTCGTCGATGAAGGTTTAAAGAATTTCGTCGACGAATACAAGGCTTCGTCGACAAGAAAATGCCGAGAGACGGATGTAGGCTGCTCTAAATTTCGTCGACGAATTTACTGAAAGACTCGTCGACGAGGTGACGTGTCTCGTCGACAAACCTAACCCTATAAATAGTGGAAACCCAGGATTTTTACCATTTTCACTGCGTCTCCCTCTCTCCTCTCTCTCCCTACGTCACTCTCTCCCTTCTCTCTTCGATTCTGGCCCCACCAGTCGCCGGATCGATGATCCGAAGCTACCACGACGCTCCTGGAGGAGTTCTCTGCAAATCTGTCAGAGCAGATTGTCGGGAAAACAGAGTTGGAATTCATTCCAAATTCAGGGTAAGACCTTTTAGTCCCTTTTTGGCCTTATGACAGTTATAGGGAATGATATAGGCAGAAAAATACTGATATTATGTTCTGGCATATGTTGGTTTCAGGGTGTTGTGTAGGAGGCCCTGCGGGTGTTAGGCCAGTTTATCGTAGGAGCTTTTCAAAGTTAAGGTAAGGGAAATATGCTATGCTAGGTATTTCTTAAAATACTATACAGCTTATTTAATTATGAAAATTATGTATTTAGTATGGTGTAACTTGTGAATATGAATATGGTACGGGGATATATTTTACGAATGCTAGTTTCATTATTTTTACGAATTTCAGTATTATGATTATGTGAATTTTAGTACCATGATTTTATGGATTTTAGTACCATGATTATACGGATCTCAGTACCATGCTTACATGAATATCAGTATTATAATTATGCAGTTTCAGTGTTATGATTATTTAGTTCTCAGTATTACGACATATGAATACAATACAGTTATGCAGTATCATGGTTATTACGATTACTTTAGAATCATGGTAAATTAGTTAGATATGTATAGAAATATATTATATGATATCAGACCCTGTTAGACTTGCAGTTACGAAACACGGTACCGTTGCTACATATATTATGTTTCTTTATGAGTACAACCACCTATTTAAATAAGATGTGGTAAGGTCGACCACCTAGGCCCTTGAAGAGGTTAGGCTCCCCATCCAGATATGGGTTGAGGTGGGCAAGTCAATTGACGGAGTTCAGTGATTTATTCTTAGTTGGCTAGCCAGGGTAAATCCAGCCTACAGGCCACACAACCTTGTCATGAAGGGGCATGTCATGACACACAGATAGCCACAGGGAACAGTTTCAGTTACTATTACTTACGTACGGATTTACAGAAGCAAGGACCATACTTATGTACACTAGAAGTGTCACGACCTGCTCATTTTCCACATTTTTTTTTCAATAATAATATCATTATAAAATCAATACTACATATCCCACAATCCAGCTCAGCAGGTCATCATCCACCTGGACCCGTGGGTACCAGGGATATAACAGTACATACAGCAGAAGCCTACGCAGCAGAAAGTATAAAATCATATACATCTCATCATAATGTGCATACCACATACCAGAGTACTACAAACACTATCTCTCAGTATATACATCCCAAAAATGAATCTAGGGACAATTCCCACAAAAACATACTATCCCTACCAAAAGCTTACCCTTCAAAAAGGGTAGATAATCCACCTTATGTCAGCGGGGCTTTTCCCGCTCTCCTATCTGGGGCTCCTGAAAAGTTAATGAAATTTAAGGGTGAGACACCTCTCAGTAAGGGAAACAAACTAATACTAGTATGTGGCAACATGAGTAATTCGTGTTCAACATATATCATATATAACACATTTAGTATTGTTTCATCAAATCTGGGAAAACATATATATATATATATATATATATATATAAATCAACATGGCAAAACATACTGCATTTTCATAACATATCTCATCTCATATCATAATAATAATAACATAAAAATCATCCTGGTAGGTTAGCTGGTTGTTGTCATGTATTACCCCCAAATGATTGGGTTGTGTGGCCCGAAGGCGGGACGTGATAATGGTTGGCCGACCACTACCAAGTCAATAGTCTAGTCTGTAGGTCCGATGGGTCTACCCAGACTGGTCTGTACACCAGGGGCGATAACAGCACACTTCTTGAAAATAACCACATCGACCATCCAATCTCACACCACTCCATACAGCGGCGTTAACACAGATATCATGATCACGAGGACCATGGATACATAGCAACGGTACCGTGCAAGTGCTAGCCTAGACCAAGCCAATCCGGTTTTGATATCATATACATATACTGAAACCGTGATACATAAATATCTCATATCATTTATTTTCACGTCAATCATATCATATCACATATATACGTGTATTATGAAAATCATCGGCCCGTACGCCGGTGTTACACATTTTAACATAGCACGACCTGTACACCGGCAAATCACATAGCACAGCCCATACGCTGGCAAACCACATAGCACGGCCCATACGCCGGCAAATCACATAGCGCGGCTCATACGCTGGCAAATCACATCCACACACACACACACACACACACACACATATATATATATATATATATATATAAACATCTCGGCCCGTACGCCGGTTTTTCATCATAAAAATCCATATCATCCACATTCCCAGAAAACAGCATTTCACAACATTTTTACTCATGCCACACAGTAGATTTTCCACATATTCAACATACAATCATTTTCACAGTATTTTGCAAATATAAAACGTATATATATAAACATATACATATTCCATAAATCAGATGATAACTATATATATATAAGCAATTTTTTCCAAAACAGTACTAGCTTAGTTTATCCCCTTACCTGATTCCTGGAAAGCCCCTAATAAAACTGCCCCGCACCCGCAGGGTTCCTAACTCAACACCCTAAAAATGAAAAATCTCATAATTAAAGTTCAGTATTTCGAAGCATATAATATTTTCCTCAACTACCAAAAACCCAAATATTGAGTAGAAAGTTTTCACCTAAAAGCATTCAAGTTTAACACCTGAGGGGTTCCCTGACCAATACTCTGAAACTGAAAACCCCTAGTATTAAACTTCAGTATTTTCATGCGCACAACATTTCTTCTAACTAGCACAAGACCAAATATGGCTTAAAAAACCTTACCTAAACTTTGGGATGATTTCCAACTAGCTTTCTCCCATGATCCGCTCTAGCAGATTTGGAGAGAACTCTTCCAGGAGAGTCGTGGTGACTTCGGATCGTTGATCCAGCGTAAAAATAGCCCAAAAACGAAGAGAGAGAGAGAGAGAAAGTGATCCGAAGGGGAGAGAGAGAAGAGAGAGAGAGATTTCTTAAAAAATGAAATAATTCTCGGATTTTCGTATATATAAAACATGGGATTTCGCCGACGAGCCCGTTCTTCGTCGATGAGTCCTTCACAAATTTCGTCGATGAGACCCTGTATTCGTCGACGAAATTCAAGCTGCCTCAGAACCCCTCTCGGTATTTTCTCGTCGATGAAGCCCTATGTTCGTCGACAAAATCTTTAAAGCCTTCGTTGAAGAATCCCCTGTATTCGTCGACGAAGCCCTGCTGACCCCCTTTCCTTTAGTCCTTCCAAAGTTCAATGTCGTCGACGAAGTTGACGGCCTCCTTCTGTTTTCGGTCTCCATTTCCCTCTCTTTATTATTTGATTACCATTTTATTCTGGTCGTTATAAGAAGTACTTTGAATTATAATCATAATACTGTTATGTTAAGTAATTGGGAAAAGGGGTGGTGTATTTTATTATTTGTACGGTACTTTCGTATTCAGTTATTCATGTTATATGAAAACAGATTTCATGATATATAGTAGCTCATTTGCCACACACTAGTAATACATATTTCTTCTTACTGAGCGTTGGCTCATCCCAGTGTTGAAACATTTTTCAGGTGATCCAGGTAGGTGAGCAGATCAGGCTCGTAGGTAGAGGGACGTCTGTAGTGCCCTGACAGCAAAGTGAGTACAGTGGAGGATTTTTGTATTTGCCCTAGTTACCTGAAGATAAATTGGGGATTCAGTGATATATGTATATTTTGGGGAACACGGTAGTACTCTGGTATTGGTTTACTATATATGTAACGATTTATGGTTATGTTTATATGATTTTCACTTCTTGCTGCTTAAGTTTATGATTGGGTATTCCCAGCATGGTATCAGAGCATGTAGAATATTAGTGGGAAAAAAAAATTAGTTAATTAAGCAGGTCGTTATAGTTATGTTTATGGAAATCCAGTATGTTCTACCATGATATGATTGTATACATGTTTTTCCTAGTTATGATACAGACAGTTTCACCAAATATGTTTATATATTGTTATATGTATAACACGGAAATACTCATGTTGCCACACACTGGTATTAGTTTATCTTCCCTTACTGAGAGGTGTCTCACCCCAACTTATATGGCATTTTAGGAACCTCAGATAGAAGAGCGGATAAAGTTCTGCAGCGCTAGTATTCGATAGTCCTACCTTACCTAAAGGGTAAGTACTTGCTAGGGTAAGTACTTGCTAGGGTCAGACGGATTTTTGGGTAGCGACCCAAGGATTATTTTGGATACTTTTGAGATTTGTATATTTATATGACGGTTGTAGTAAACTTTGGTATTGGGTTGTATGGTATTTTGGTTATATATAATTTCACGTTTCTTGCTGCTTAGGCAATAGTGATGAATTTCATTTTACCCATGGTACCCTTGAGTCTATGTGGGTTATGGTTTACCATGATATTATCATTATAAAAAAGTAATAATATGGTAAATTAAGCAAGTCGTTACAGTATTGACCAACAGAAAGTTCTCTATTCTACTTTTCAGCTGGCAGGAGAGGCTGAAAGATGGTGGACTGCTGTGAGTCTGCTTGAGAAGCAAAGAGCTAGTCCATCTGGTATGACTTGGAGCCGTTTCAAGGAGGTATTTTTCAAAAGATACTTCTTGATTTACACTCGTGACGCGAACGATGATGAGTTCTCGAGCCTGACTCAGGGAACCCAGATGGTGCAGAGATATGCTACCAGATATATTAAGCTATCTCGTTTTGCACTGTATTTGATCTCGAACGAGTATGAAAATACTCAGAGGTTTGAGAAGGATCTGAGGAAGGACATCCGCAGGCTTGTGGGTATGCTGCAAATTCGAGAGTTCTCTGTCCTGGTGGATAAAGCCACCATAGTTGAGGTTGACCTCCAGGGGGATGAGGTGGTACAGGAACAGAAGAAGAGGCCAGTATCTTTTGGTTCTCAGACTGGTCCTCGACAGGGACAATGGAAGAAGAAGAAGAACTATAGTTCGGATTATCTCCAGAATACCGAGAGGCAAGGTTCTCAAGGGGATCCGTCTTTCCCACATGTAGAACAAACAAAAGTGGATGTGGTACTCTGAGAAACACCACTATAGTTATTCTTCTTCTAGTTGCCCTACTTTGCCCCTCCATAAGAACTAGAAGGCACAAGTCTCTTCTTCAAAGCCTGAACCTTAAGGTCCTCCTACAAACTCTCCTCTACTATGGTGTCTATTTTAACCAGAGTAACAAAGTCCTGCATTTTCCAGATGGTTGTCTGCTTACGAATCTTCTTCTTCAAGCCCCTTTGAAACTTTCAAGCCTTCATTGCCTCATCCAAAATCATGAATGGAGAAAAACGGATAGCTCCTGAAATCTGGCAGTGTACTACTGAACTGTCAGCTGCCCCTGCTCCAGACTCATAAATTCCTCCATCTTGGCATTCCTGATTTTAGTTCTCACAGTTCATTTTCAAATGTAATAGTTCAGTATGTTCTACTTCATATCATATGTCACGCTCCTTTCATTAAAATCCGCTATAAACAGTGTATAATTTGAAAAATACCATTTGGATTGCAAACATGGGTATCAAGCAGCTCCTACTTTAGTTTTAAAACAAATAAGGTAGTTTTGGAAAGTTTGGAGTTCATTTACCAAAACCCCTATTTTTGCCAAAAATTTGTAAAATCGTAAAATTGTAAGAAACAACATTTATACCTGGTAAAATTTTGCAAATAAGTAGTAAAAATGTGCATAAAGGCATAAGTCATCTTTCTAGCGGTTCAGTTTTCTAAAAATACTAATGTAAACAAATCCCCTTACCTTAATCCCGAAAACTGAAACACGAACAAATTGCCCCAAAACCACAACACGAGATCCTCGAAACCTAAAAACCAAAGAACAATACTTCACTATAATCTCGACTACTACATATTTATCGAACCAAAAACGAAATCAGATCCTTATCTCGATTTTTGGGAAAAACCCAAAAATCCTCAAAACAAAAATCTGATCCGCTATAACTATAGAGATTCTCCTTCTAATCAACGTGGTGATGTCGGATTGGAAATTCCGGCAACAAACGACATGAAATCCTAGAGAGAGAGAGAGAGAGAGAGAGAGAGAGAGAGAGAGAGAGAATATAGGATAACTTAGCAAGGAAGAAAAGGATATTCTATTTATAACTAGGTTGACCCGACCAGCCTCGTCGACGAGCTTCGCTGTTTTATCCTTTTTAATTTTCCTTCTCTTTTCTTTATTTATTTTTCAAATTCGTGTCCCTACAATTATACTTGGTATTGTTGGGTCTATTTAATGAAACGTCGGTCTGATTTCATTCATGTACATACTTCCTTCCGATCATATGTTCGTACTCAACACTCTGCTGTAGTTAAGTATTTTCATTCCGATTTGGGTAGGGAGTATACTTCTAACACATATTATGAGTTGCTCATCTCTGATCGTACTATTCATCAATCTTCTTGTACTGATACTTCTCAACAAAATGGTGTTGTTGAAAGAAAACATCGTCATATTTTTGAAACAGATCGCTTTCTTCTCTTATCTACTAAGGTTCCTAGTGAATTCCGGGGGAAGGGGTTCTTACTGTGGTGCACTTGATTAATAGAATCCCCACATCCCACAACTCTGGTCTCACCCCTTGGGAAAATTTATATGGGTCTCCCCCTAATTACTCCTCTCTAAAAGTCTTCGGTTGTCAATGTTTTGTCCTTCGTCCCACTATTGAGCGTACTAAGTTATCGCCACGTTCTGCTATGTGTGTCTTCCTTGGTTATGGAGAGGGACAGAAGGGTTATAGGTGTTTTGATCCTATTGCTCATAAACTATATGTCCCTTGTCATGTTGTCTTCCTTGAACACATTCCTTTCTTTATCATTCCTACTAGCTCTTCTCATATGGCACAATTAGACCTTATTCGTGTTGACCCTTTCTCTGATGATGCAAATGGTGGCGATGGTGGTGGTGATAATGATGCAAATTGTGGTGGTGATAACGATGCCAATGGTGGTGGTGATAACGATGCCAATGGTTGTGGTGATGATGCCCCTCTTGTGGTCCCCCAAGAATCTCCAGTGGTTGTGGATTCTCAGTCTCATTATCCCAAGCGTACTTGTAAGTCCACTCAATTACCAAATTTTTCTTATTCTTGTTATTCTGGTTCCTTCACTTCCTTTTTAGCAGCTATTCACCCACTTTGTTATAAGGAGGCTGCTTGTTATCCTCTTTTGCAACAGGTTATGGCTGAGGAACTGACTGCATTGCATAAAACTCATACTTGGGACTTGGTGTCACTCCCTCCTGGTGAGAAATCGATTGGTTCTCGTTGGGTATACAAGATCAAAACAAATTCGGATGGTTCTATTGAGCGATACAAAGCTCGTTTGGTTGCTAAGGAACTCACGAGTATGGTATGGATTATGAGGAGACTTTTGCCCTTATTGCCAAGATGACAACTGTTCATGCTCTTATTACTGTAGCTTATGTTTGTCAGTGGACTATTTCTCAGTTGGATGTTAAAAATGCCTTCTTGAATAAGGATCTGAAGGAGGAAGTTTACATGGTACCTCCACCTGGTGTCTCTCATAACCCAGGTGAGGTTTGCAAACTCAAAAAGGCTTTATATGGTCTCAAACAAGCCCCTCGAGCTTGGTTTGAGAAGTTTTCGATGGTTGTCACTTCTCTTGGCTTTTCTTCTAGTGCTCATGATTCAGCTTTATTTGTTAAGCGTACTTCTATTGGTTGTATCATTCTTTCTTTGCATGTTGATGATATGATTATTACAGGTGATGATTTTGATGGTATTATGGACTTGAAAAAAGTGTTGGCTTAGGAGTTTGACATGAAGGATTTGGGGCCACTCTGCTACTTCTTTGGAATTGAAGTAGCCTACTCCTCCAAAGGTTACTTGCTCTCCCAATTGAAGTATATTGCAGATATTCTTGATCGCGCTCATCTTACTGATAATCGGACTATTGATACTCCTCTTAAGATTAATGTCCGCTACACTCCCACTGATGGTATTCCCCTACCTGATCCCACCTTGTATCGTACTATGGTTGGTAGTTTAGTTTATCTGACTATTACTCGCCCAGATATTGCTTATGTTGTCCACATCATGAGCTAGTTTATTGCTTCACCTACATCTGTGCATTGGTTAGCTGTTTTGCGCATCTTGCGATATCTTCGAAGGACTATCTATCAGAGTCTTTTATTCTCTTCGACCTCGTCATTGAAGTTTTGTGCCTACTCTTATGCGAATTGGGCTACTGATCCAACTGATCGAAAGTCCACTACTGGTATTTGTATATTTTTAGGTGACTCTTTTATTTCTTAGAAAAGCAAGAAGCAAGTAATTGTTTCGCGCTCTTCCACTGAGGTTGAATACCGTGCGATGGCGTTTACCATGACTGATATTGTGTAGTTACATTGGTTGTTGGCTGATATGGGTGTTATATTTTCTGCTCCTACTCCTCTATATTGTGACAATAAGAGTGCTATCCAGATTGCAAGGAATTCGGTGTTCCATGAACGGACCAAACACATTGAAATTGATTGTCATGTCATCAAACCCCACCTTCAGCAAGGGCCTATTACTTTGCCTTTCGTTCCCTCCTCCATGCAAGTTCTTGGCTTCTTTACAAAATCCCACATCGTCCAGTGCTTTCGTTTTTTGGTTGACAAACTCTCGATGCTTCTTGCTACTGCATCATGAGTTTGAGGGGGGGTGATGTTAGTAATATTTATATTTTGCATTATGTCAGAGTAAAATAGTCTTTTTCCCTTTTGTTCTTGTAGACCATATAAGTCCTTTTATCTCTTGTAAAATCCTAATTGATTCAATGTAAACTTTTTTCTTTTCTGCTCCTTTTTTATTCTAACCGTTATGATGGATTTATCCGATCGATGGATGTTGAGAAGGAAGTATTTGATTCGCTGTATTCCAGCAATGATGCTATATTTTGTCTTAATCAGTGACCAAACAATGTAAGGTGCTTATAGTTTGATGCAGGTTATGGAGGATTGAATATCCTAGATGAAAGGGCTGGGAAATCTTCAAATTCATGGATTTTGCATGAAGATAGGATCAACTCTATAGATTTCAATGTGCACAACCCTAACATTATGGCCACAAGTTCCACAGATGGGACTGCCTGCCTTTCGGATTTGAGAAGCATCAATGCAGATCAACCAAAAAGTTTAAAGGTCATTAGCCATATGAGGCCTATACATTCTGCGTACTTCTCCCCTTCTGGAAGATTTCTTGCAACAAGGTAAGCAGTGATGTTTTGGCCTTGCTCTCTCTTTCGTTTGATTTTCTGAGGCACATATTTTCAAGGCATGTAAGCAAGTTCCAACGATTGAGATTGAACTGTGAAAGCTAAAGATTTTATAATACCCTAAAAAATGCATTGCGTGATTAGTGATTAGAGAGCAGTATCCAGTAGTGTGTTTCAAGCAGTTGAGGAAATAATATTTCCTGATGGCCATTAAACAATTTCATAGTTGCCTTTCTGATTATATTTTTACAGGGAATTTGCTTCTGGACTTTCTAGTTTTTGTTTTTCTGTTCTATCTGTATTTGGGCATATAAATTAAATGTTCAGGATGAAAAGTTAAATTTTTGCAATAAGTAGGTGATGCCTACTCGTCCGGTTTAGCTAACATTTGCTAAAACTAAACATGACATTGATAATCCTATCACCCAGTGGCCTAGAACATTTAAATAGAAATAAGACAAAAGCCATTGGTTTTTCTTTTACCATGGGGTGTAGGTTGACCTCCCACTTTTAATGGAGGTTACTGTTAGATTTTGGGGTTGTCGCTACTAATTGGCTTCTTTAGAGTATGCATGTAGTGCAACTCTTACTAACTTGCATGATATTGCTATTAAGTTCTGATTTTTTATGGTGGTTCAGTGTTCTCTTCAATGTCTCGATTTCTTGATGTAGTGTTGATGACAATATTGGGTTGCCCAGTGGAGTTAATTTTGAGGACTTAGTCTATGATTCCACACAGCACTCAGGCAAGGCATATCTCTCAGGTATGGCCTCACAATTGTCTACCAGTAGGGTTTTTTCTGCTTGAAGCCATGGAGCTAGCTTTTTATAGTTCTGTACTAAACTAAATCTTGAGAATCTTGAAATTTGGGGGAGGAGATCCAATTTTAACAGTTTTTTTTTTTTTTTTCTTCTTCTTTGTTTGTGAGAGCAGAGGAATATGGGGTTCAGAAGAAACTAATCAATCCGTGGGCTATTTGAAAAGAGTCGTCGATGTTATCTCTTCAGCTCGAAAAGGGGCGATGATGAGCTTACAGAGCCTCTGCATTTCTGCAAGTCCATGCCAGCTTAGTGTACATCCTTTCCAGGTTGGAATGCTGGCAGAAGGCACCACCACAGGCTAGGTTTATGTGTGGACACCATGCTAGGATATATCAGTTTCATTTAGCACTAGCATTTGCGGTGTTATATTCTAAAATTATCTTCTGAAGATGCCTGTAAATTCTTCAAAAGGATGCCAAACTCCTGTTGTTGCCTGTGCAGACTAACGACTTCACAGAACTCCTGTGACCCTATCAATGGTTGCAAGCTTAAGGGGATGATCAAACTAAATGAATGGCTTACCACATGGGTGAGAATGATTTTGGCAGTGAATTTCTCATTTTTCTTAGTCATGAACAATTTTTTTTTTTTTTTTAAATTTACTTGTATATCAAGATGGATTGGCTTTAAGTTCCAACCTAGAAGTTTACTTTCACTTGTTTCTCTACCATATATATATATATATATCTGGATTGAAGGGTATGGTGCCAAACCTCCTCTGCTTTAGTGATGTTGAAAGTTTACTAACACTTGAGTTAAAACAGTGAATTCCAAAGATTTTGCATCCCACTGCAAGCATGCACCCAGGCTCACTGGATTAAGAGGGTGTGTATTCATCAATGAGAACAGGAAAAATAAAAATGCTAACCCAGCATACTGTGAGATTCTTGTTTATTGCTGCTCTTCTTCCAAGAGGTTAGTTCCTGAGGAATTACTTCTTCATTACAAGAAATCACAGCTTGTGCAATCAATTTGCCAAGCCACCCGTGGTACAGCAAACCCCTTGCACCAAGACCTCCAAAGAACCAGTATTTACAGCTACGGTTTTGACCTACAAAATCATCAACACAACCCAAAAGTGGAAGCGATCCATGTGGGGTGAGTGGGGGCATTGCCCTCAGTCCTGCCCTTGCACCAGTGAAAATCCAAGATGAAAGACTAGGATAAATGGCAGATGCCTTTGGTAGAAGCTCTTGAAGGGCATTTGATGCTTCCTGGGGTGAGACATTTGGTGAATAATTCCTTGATCTCCACTCCCATGTTGAGCCCACATACACACTGCGGCGCTCTTGGAAAGCAAGCCAAGCATCTGACAAGATTGAGGGGCTGTGGTCTGGATAACTTTCCCTGCAACACAGACGATGCTCCTAAAAATGAGTTCCAAGGAAATTAAGTTGTAAAAATAGTGCATATGTACAAAACAATAATGTATCAACATTAAACCACCACCACACTACCACTACCACCCCTGGCAAGAAGCATTTCCTCCTGAAACAGATTATATTTTGACAATAACTAGTACAGAATAATGTTGCCGCCATCAAAGAACAATTGCCCACAGAAAATACCAATAAAGGAAGCCTTTACTGAAAAAGGAAAAAACCAATAAAATTTACAACATAACCTTAACCTAAAATTTTCAACAAGATCTACAGTTACTGAGAAATACTCATTCTATATGCTACAGAAATAGAAATACCACACTCCAAAGCCCATTCAGAAGAAAGTGAAATCATTTCACCAATAAAGATCATCTAGCCTCTAGGCACAAATACTAATGTGTACACCAGGCATAAGTGAAACGTAGCTTCTACCCAATATCATCAGGAAGCTGCAGGTGAGTGATGACTCCTCTGCATGTTCTGAACGGAAGTCTTCCGGACAGCTCTGGAAGCATGTCTGCCCTGGCTCCAAGACAAATTATCACAGCATCATATTCATCTGAAATGCAAGCATACATTAGCTAATCAAGTTATGGAAGAAAATTAGCCTCTCCAGTTAAGTATATTTTAGAACATGTTAAATTCACGTGCCCTTAACATCTTAGATCAATTTTCCGTTTTCAAGGAGTACTTGGAAAAATGTTGAAGTTCCCACTTCGAACGGATATAAAACAGGCCATAAGTTTAATGTGTCTTAAACTGGATGATCACATAAACCAATCCCCTTAAAATGTCTAGTTAGCTCAAAGAATGGGAAAATTCACAAAGACCGCTAGTACCCATTTCAACCACATCTGCCCAATTGTGCTACAACGAAGGATCCAGCAGTTATTTATGATCTCAAACAGTGAATCAACAGGAACAGCTGATTCCTTGTGCATGTTGAGATCTGATAGAAAATTTAAGTAGGAGGCTGGATTATCACATATGAGGAAAAAAAAAAAAAGGCAGCTCGGTGCACAGAAAACCTGCTTGTAACAGAGGAAAAAGATTAAAGATGGAAAAATATTATGAGACTCAGAGACTACCTGCTAGTTCATTAAGTCTCTCGATAGATTTCTTGTGCAAACATAACTCTTTTTTGCCAAAATTTGAAGTAGACATTTCTTTTGCGAGATTTTCACAAGCTGAAAAGAGACCCTTACAGAATAACTGTATGTTATTAGTTATGCAATGAAATGGGATTCACTGTGCGTATGGAAATGACTTATTTATTCAGACCTGTAGATAGCTTTGAGGATAGATAGTTATAGCTTCAGGCATATAAAAAGCTGAATTGAAAGGGATGCATATATTGGGCACTAGATTCTGGGCAACATGATTGTCGATGGTTTCTATTCTGCAACTTGCAAGGCATTGCTGAGCATTCTAATCACATAAGCATGAAATAACAATGTTATTATGAAATTATATTCCAACATTTAAGAAAATTAGGTTTTGCTTCAGAACTCAAAAATAATTACATCATTCAAAACAGTCAAATTCTTCAAGTTCGTAGCTGGTCGCAAGATACCCCTGCAAAAACACATGCAAAAAATAACCATCCAAGCATAATCTTCTTCTGACCCCCTCCCCCACCCCCACCTCCTCCCAAAAAAAAAGCATAATAACTAATTGATGAAGGAAATGAGTAAATCCTGCTTCAGATGATCCCTAGGTTCTACATACATGAATAAGAAGTATCATGCAACAAAGGCTTCTAACTAGATGCTCAAGTTTAATTCATCAAGAAGAAATTTATTTAAATTAATAAAATCCACAGATTAGCACTATTAAAATATATTTTAAACTAATCATTGCATAAGAACAATAAAGAAAAATAATGATGACTAGACTTTGAATAGTTGGACGACAGCTTGTGGTTATTGTACTACTTATTACACATGGGAACTCATTTTTTGTTCCAGTTCTGGGCTAGGCAATGCCCCCACAGAGAGAGAGAGAGAGAGAGAGAGAGAGAGCAAACCTTCTTCGAACCATGAAACTTTTAGGATTATGGACAGAGTCTTCAGTTCCACAGCCTGATTCACTGGAACTTACTGCAGTTTCTGCAATTCTTAAAAGCTTTAAACACTCTTTCCAACATTCTGCACCCCCCCAGAGAAGCTTAACTGCTAGGATTTGAACTGATTAGCCCATCAAAAGCTCAAGCTGGACATGCTAATCTCTTTGTAGCAAAAAACATGTAAGCCAAGGTAAGAAAAGATACAGAATGAGAGTTCATTAGGCCTGCAAGATCAGCCTATGTTAGGAAAGTTTATAGGAACCTTTGGGCGAATAAGGATGGAGTAGTCCTCCTGAAACACCAGATGCACCACCTCCAATGCCAACTTCATCAAAAATGTCAATTCCCAGATGCAACTCTTTAGGACTGTGCTGCAAAAGCAAAGTGCATAGAGTAAAAAGCTCAAGACTAATGTGGAAGATTCATGGCTTATTTGGCGTTAAATACAGATAAAATTTTGAATCTTCTCCAAAAAAAAAAAATCACCCTAATCACATTTTCTATGGTCAGCCGTTTCCCATGCCATCTCCCTTACCCTCTCCAAACAGTTGAGTACCTTTAATAACTGGCAAATTAAAGTCCCATTTTATTAGAGATTTTCAAAGACATGTTCTTCTGATTATGAAGATGACGATGACAATGATGATAATTTGACAATCCATCAAACAGCAGGTAAATCTTTCTTGACACACCAATCTCTAAATTAAGAGCACAGTTGCTGACTAGAGGGCAGAAGAGCATATATTTATCCGAAAGATGGATTGATTATATCTCAAATACAATCTTCTAAACAAATTTATACTTCATTAATCATAACTTATCAAAGAAAATGCAAATATCATGCTTTCTGAATCAGGAACCTATTTCACTGAGAAAGGCATCAGTTGGGTAGCATTTGGAAGTACTTTTCCTGCTTTACAAGAGCAGATATTGGCAGTGATGTTAGCTCTCAATAGCAAGAAAAGGATTTTGAACATCCCATAAATATATTAGAACCTCAAATAACAGAGAGAGAGAGAGAGAGAGAGAGAGAGAGAGAGAGAGAGAGAGAACCTGCAACAAATGCCAGGCCACCGAAAGCCCGGAAAAGCCAGCTCCAAGCACTGCATATCTACACAAGTATAAACCAATTATCATAAATTAGGGTTTCGAAGTACCAAATTTTACTTAGAAGTTGGCAATGAATGGAAACATCTGAAGAGACCTCAGAGACCGTAGCGACGGAGAGGAGGAAGAATAAGAAGACGAAGACATGACTGTGTGACAGGACCTTCTGCCACTACTGATAAGAAGCCTGGGAGAAGGGTTTGCGACTACGGTAGCCATGGCACCCTCTGCTTTGCGCCGCGGAGAAGCAGACCTGCAGAGCCGATAAGGGGGAGCCCAACTGCACATGCAAAAACGGTGTCGTTTTGTTGCGGCTAAGGCTATCAAATATTTTGAAGACTCGAGCTTGAATTTGGTAATAAAAATCAAATCAAATTTCAAGTTGAACTTTTTAATTTTATTATTTTTATATTACATAAGGCATATAATGTATATTTATAAATATAATTTATTTATTTTATTAATAAAAAAAACTTCGTCGAAGAGGCATCAAGGGGATGCTAGTCAATAATACAGCAAATCAAGCATCTTGAAGGGTGTCACAAATATTTATTTATATCATACTCGTTAATAATAGTTCTACAATGTAGCTATTGACTATAGTAAATCAGTATTCTTTATAATTTCAAATCCAAGCTCAAAGAAAATTAAAGTTATAAAGAAAGTCTAGAAATTTGAGTTGGTTGAGTTCCCAATATTTCTAAGGGAATGTTCCAAAAGACCCCTTGATTTGAGGTTTGAATCACATATTTACATGCATGAGTCATGCCAAAAATAAATGTTGTCCCCCCTCCCCACTTTAAACTTGATCTGTATTTGCATGATGAAATTCCACACCCCTCTACTATACGGTATAAGATATAAATAAATTGTCTCAAATAAAATTATAATTATATTTATTTAAGTAATATGAAAGGTTTTAAACTATGATTATATTTACTTACATGATATGAAAGGTTTTTAAATATAATAATGTTATAATAATATTGGTTTCACAAATATGAAGAGTCTATTTATAATAATGATTTCTAATGACTTCTTAGAATTTGAGAAGTCATAATTATGATAAGTTATGAATGTTAATTAATCACTTAATAGAAGTGATTAGTATATAAAGGTGGTTGGGGCTGGTCAATTCTCATCCTAAGATGCTTGTGCTACTTTTCCATCAAATAAGAAAAGTACATGGAAACGTAAGGTTGTGAGATAGAAACACAAGCCGAGGATATTCACTAAGAAGCATGGATCAAGGTATGAGTTTCTTATTTGTTGTATAAAATTATGAGTTTCGAAGATCCAATGATTAAATCATGTTCATATTAAACTTACATGTGGTATCAGAGCTTAGGTTTTAGAAACTCGTAATTTTTTATTATGATTAAAGGTTCATGTTTCGTTAAATTTTAGTTTATGAGTCAGGGCATTGGTTAATAAAATTTCACAATGCAGCACATCTCCAAATTTATGCTCAATAAACAATGCCAAGTACACCAGAACAGAATGGTGTATCAAAAATGCATAATAGGACTTTGATGGATAGGGTTAGGAGCATGATAAGTAGAAAGTCTTTACCCAATTCATTGTGGATGCATGCTTTAAAAGCTGCCATATATGTATTAAACCGTGTTCCTAGTAAGGTAGTTCCAAAGACACCATTTGAGCTTTAGACTGATAGGAAACCAAGTTTGCGACACCTGCATGTTTGGGGTTGTTAGACAGAAATTAAAGTTTATAATCCACAAGAAAAGAAGATGGATGCAAGAACAATCAGTGGTAATTTCATTGGTTATCTAGAAAAATCAAAAGGGTATATATTTTATTGTCCTAATCATGTCACAAGAATAGTTGAAATTGGAAATGCTAGGTTCATTGAGAATGATGAAACTAATGGGAGTATGGTTCCATTAATTGTGGAAATTAAGGAAATTACAACTCCCGCTATTCAAAGTAAACCTATTATAGAAAAACCACAAGAGGTTGCGTTAAGGCGATCTCAAAGAGAAAAGAGATCTGCTATCTCGGATGATTATGTGGTTTATCTTCAAGAGTCAGATTTTGAATTTGGAATTGAAGATGATCCAGTTTTGTTTTCACAAACCATTAGTTGTGATAATTCTGGTAAATGGATGGATGCCATGAAAGAAGAGTTAAAGTTTATGGAACAAAATGAAGTCTAGGATCGTGTAGAATTTCTAGAAGGTTGCAAGAGAGTTGGATGTAAATGGGTCTTTAAAACCAAACGAGACTCTCGTTGTAACTTTGAACGTTACAAGGCCAGGCTTGTTGCTAAAGGCTTTACTCAAAAAGATGGTATTGATTATAAAGAGACCTTTTCACCGGTATCTAAGAAAGATTCTTTTAGAATCATTATAACTTTAGTAGCTCATTACGATTTAGAGTTACATCAAATGGATGTGAAAACTACCTTTCTAAATGGAATTTAGATGAAGATGTTTATGTGGATCAACCATGGGGTTTTACAGTTGAAGGGAAATAAAATTTAGTGTGTAAACTTAAGAAATCAATATACGGACTTAAACAAACTTCTCGACAATGGTATCTTAAGTTTAATAGTACCATTGGTTCCTTTGGATTTAAAGAAAATACTATTGATCGGTGTCTATACTTGAAGATTAGTGGGAGTAAGTTTATATTCCTGATTTTGTATGTTGATGACATTTTTCTTGCAACTAATGATCATGGTCTGTTACATGAGACTAAAGAATTTCTCTCTAAAAACTAATATATGGGATAGGCAAAGTAAGTGATCGGAATTGAAATATTTTGAGATTGGTCCCAAGGACTGGTTGGTTTGTCTCATAAAGATTATATAAATGAAGTTCTAGAGAGATTTAACATGAACAAATGCTCAGTATCACCCATTCCAATTCAGAAAGGAGACAAGTTCAGTCTCATGCAATGTGCTAAAAATGATCTGGAACGGAGGCAAATGAAGGATGTACCTTATGCATCTGTTGTTGGGAGCTTGATGTATGCTCAAACGTGCACAAGGCCTGACATTAGCTTTGCAGTTGGAATGCTCGAAAGATTTCAAAGTAGTCTAAGAATGATTCACTGGAAGGTTGCAAAGAAAGTTCTAAGATACTTACAAGGAACGAAAGATTACAAGCTTATGTATCGAAGGTTTGGTCATCTTGAGGTGGTTAGATATTCGGGTTCTGATTTTGCTAGGTGTGTGGATACAAGAAAGTCCTCATTTTGCTATGTATACTTGCTAGCCGGAGGAATAATTTCATGGAAGAGTGCGAAGCAGTCAATAATTGTTGCATCCACTATGGAAGTTGAATTTGTAGCTTGCTTTGAGGCTATAGTTCAGCCTAATTGGTTACAAAATTTTATTTCAGGACTTGGAATAGTTGACAGTATCGTCAAGCCACTGAAAATTTATTATGATAATTCCATAGCTATCTTCTTCTCTAAGAATGATAAGTATTCCAAGGGTGCTAAACATATGGAATTGAAATTCTTTACTGTTAAAGAAGACGTACAGAAACAAAAAGTGTCAATTGAACATATTAGCACCGATTATATGATAGTAGATCTTTTGACGAAAGGAATGCCACCCAAAACATTTATTGGTCATGTTGAAAAGATGGGCATTATTGAATCTTAATGTATGTTGTTCAATTGATATTTGAGCTCGATAATGAAAATGTTTCTGTTATTTCTATTTTCCATTTTATATACATAATTGTTGTGGAATAATGATAACAGGATTAGAGTTGGACCTAATGTATGCCTCTCAGCTAAAAAATCATTATATGTAGTGAAACTTGAATTGTAGTGCATGGAAGGAATTATGTTAATAAATATGATATAGAACCGTCATGACTCCTACAAGTTTTCTACATATTAATGATAACTAATATATGCGCGTTATGATCAATTATCTTAACTAATTTCACTTGAGCCAAGTGAGAGAATGTAAGACATAAATAAATTGCCTCAAATAAAATTATGATTATATTTATTTAAGTAATATGAAAGGTTTTAAATTACGATTATATTTATTTACATGATACGAAAGATTTTTAAATATAATAATGTTATAATAATATTGGTTTCACAAATATGAAGAATCTATTTACAATAATGATTTTTAATGACTTCTCAGAATTTGAGGAGTCATAATTATGATAAGTTATGAATGTTAATTAATCACTTGATGGAAGTGATTAGTATATAAAGGTGGTTGAGGCTAGTCCTATCTCATCCTAGGATGCTTATGCTACTTTTCCATCAAATTAAGAAAAATACAAAGAAACGTAGGGTTATGAGATAGAAATACAGTTCAAGGATATTCACTAGGAAGTATGGATTAAGGTATGAGTTTCTTGTTTGTTGTATAAAATTAAGAGTTTTGAAGATCCAATAATTAAATCATATTTATATTAAACTTACATATGGTTCTCTATTAGCTCAGCAGATTTAATTCAATCGTTACGTTCAAACTCATATTTCACAGCAATGATTCTTTCTATCATGAATCTCCATAATCATTTCCAAAGGTCTTCATTGAAATGTGCAAGGGCTTCAAACTCAATCCTCTTTAAATGAAAGGATTATTTCACTATGCCCCATTTAACAAGGTGAATTTTTTCTTTTTTCTTTTTTCTTTTTTTCCAGAAAGGGCCCTAAAGAAACCACCTTTGACTTCCTTCAAGTCTCTTGGCAAGGAGAGACGAAGTAAACAAGGAGAATTGTGCATTATATATTTTTACATATATTTAATATTAATTTATAATCTTGTTTGAGTTTAATTGAGTTGAAGTTGAGTTTTAAAAACTTGTAGTCAAATTAAATTCAACTTTAACAATTATGAAATTGATCGAATCTAGTTTCAAGTTTAATATTTTCGAGTTGAACTAAATTCTCAGTATCTTATTATATCGGCTCAAATTCACCCCTAGATGCAACAACTGCTAAGTACGAAGATCATTTGAACCATCCATTCTAATTTGTCTAGATTTGAATGAAATACAATACAAAATTAAAATCTCTTTTAAATTTGCAAAAAAAATAATAATAAATTCAAAATTTCATGTTCTTGATGCAAGAACACAACTATAATTTTCTTTTACTCATTAGAATCAGAGTTCTTTATTTTCATGTTATGAACATCTGTCTTGCGCCTCATTTGATTATTATTACTACAAATCATTTTAATTTATTACTACATATCATTTTAGTCTCATCCACATGGCTCAACAGACTGCTTGTTGCCTTTTCTAATCTCTTGTTTCCAAACAATTTACCAACAAATTTTGTCTAAATTACATGTTAACTATTTATAATTTATTTAACATTACTTACCATATAATTCTTAGTTAAATATGACCTACTATTTAATACATATTTTGTTCAAAAATGAAATAATACAGATAATCATGCATAGCCAGTCAAATATTATGCACACAAAATATAAAGTGAAATGCATAAAATAAAAGGCTAAACTCATCCAAGGCCAAATCATGTCGTTTTTATAGCAGATATAAATAGTGGTTCACAATAAATCTTTCAGAACAAAAGTGGCTAACAAAGAAAGCAACAAAATTAAGAACAGAGAAGAAAACCAAACTTCAACCTCCAGAAAGTAACACAGTAAGTCAGATTTATTCCAAAAATTCCTTTCTTGCAGGCAACAAGAGGAAAAGAATTTCATTTCCACGGGATTCAAAATTCCAATCAATTTTCAGTTTGCAAAACCACATCCTGATCTCAATGCATCAAATCCATCCTAACCCTGTGAATTACAACCTAGAGGACCAAAATAATAAAGTACAATAAAAGGCAGCCACACACATACAGATGCTTGCTTCCATACAACCATCTTAAATGATCGTATTCTTCGGGTCAAATTCATCTTTACAACTCTGCCATGATCGAGTTAAAACTCTACATTACAAGTTATGCCTTCCAAGAGCTGTCTGGGAAGCTGAAAACCTATGGCGGACTGCTAAAACGTCAAAATATCATATTGCATACAAAACTGGAAGTGTGCCAGTATACAGGGAGCTTGCAACTATCATTCAGCGCTTTACCCACTGGAAGCTCTTTCTTGCTTTTGCTTTTCCAGGTTTCTTCCTTTCCACCACTCGTGAATCCCTCGTCAAGAAACCAGCTGAAAAAGCATATGAGAAAATTTAGAGATCATGAAGTGAAGCACATCAAAATTAAATGGGGAAGCTCCTGCAGATTCTACTATGTGTAGATCCATGATCACACAATCATACAAGTTAAACATATGCTTATTTCAGATAGGCTTGAGCTTTCCATGCATCAAACAATGCTACAATGCTTTTAATATGATAGATCCATTAAAACTCCCTGTTATTATTCTTCCCTCATAACCTAAATAAATTCCCCAATGTCAAAAGACTGAATCTCCCTCTAGCCAAAGACTCGAAACATTTTTGTTTCTCATCAGAATGCCCAAAATCATTGTCCCAGGGTGCATTTGTTTTGCAAGTGGAAGATGGTTAGGACTTGACAGTCCTTGCGTGGCCCGTGTTCACTGCAGAGAAGTAGAGGATATGACTAGATAATGAGCTGATACTTATCCCGTTCATGCAGTAAAGATCTTGCTAGTCACTGCCTCCCTCCATACATTCCAGCTCCCCACCCACCCCAAGAAAAAGCAAGCCAGTAAACTCCATGGGCAAAGATGCAGAGTGCATGTGTTAGATCTTTAAAATTTATAATTAAAAAAAAAAAAATCATAAAACCAAACTCTGTTGAACTCGAAGTGTTGAGCTGTTGAGGGGTGTACTCGGTTATTTTTGGTTCCGTTTTGGGTCCGAACCGAAATATATCAGTCCTCATATTTGAGAACCGTTACCAAACTGTAAACCGACGGTTCGGTTGGAAAAAAAAAAAAGAGCTATTCTTTGGTTCGGTTTTCGGTTAGTAACTAAACTAAACCTTCACAAAATTTTAACTTCAGGCTCCTTTATTTAGAATTACTTAATGGACCTTAATTTAAGTGGGCCAAGCATAGGAAGAGTTCGTCCATGTGGAATGCAGAATGAGGGGGAGAGGAGGTGGCTTTATAAGTGAAGAAGGCTCCCCTAAAAGCAATGGCCAGCCGATTTGTGACATGGGAATCAAGGGGAATGTGAAGGGTTAAGGCTGGGAGTGGGACTGGGTCACTGGGCAATGGCTGGGCTTGGGAGGGGGGGGGCGGAGCTGTGGGCATGGGGTATGTGTGTCAGTGTGTGTGAGTGAGGGGTTCATCCCACATTGGTAATACATGGGAGAAAACCTCTCATCCTCATGCATAAAGGTTCTAATCCCTCCTTTTTTGCCATAATTAAGTATTTGTATGTATTCATATAATAAATAAAATTTATTAAATAATTATGGGTAGTAAAATTAATAAACTAGTTATAAACTGGGAAAAACCTTTTAGATATGCATAGTTTGGTTTTTTCGGTTCAGTTTTCATGTACAACTGAAACCGAAACCGAAACCGAAACCGAAAATTTGGTTTTTAAAATTAGAAAACCGAAAACAAAAAACCGAACCATAATGTTAAAAAGTTTGGTTTCGGTCCGATTTTAGTGCTGATAGAGTTTCAATTTCTTTCATATTTTTGAAACCTCATTTCTGGATATCAGATGTCTTGGTTGGAGAGACCGTAGGAGGAGGAAGTGAGGGATGGATAGGGATAAGGTTCCAGGTCCAAATGGGTCTAACAAGATTTTTTTTTTTTTTTTTTTTTTTTTAAGATTGTTGGGATGTGATTGAGGGGTATCTGATGATGGGTCTAAGGGAAGAGGAGGAAGAACTGAAATATTTTCTCTAACCTTTATACCGAGGAGGATAGTTGTAGACCTATTGATTGAGGGGTTAGATTGGAATCCCATTTCAGGAAACCACATGTCTTGATTGGAGAGACCGTAAATGGAGGAAGTGAGGAGCGCTGTGTTTGGGATGAATAGGGAAAAGGTTCCAGATCTAGATGGGTTTAACATGGCTCTTTTTCAGGATTGTTGGATGTGATTAAGGGGCATTAAATGAAGGTGTTTAATGTATTGGAAAGGGATTCTATGTAAGAGAATTAACACCACCTTCATCACTATGGTACCTAAGAATAGTAGATCTATCAAGATTGCAGACTTTAGACCTATTTGCTTAGTTTCCAATGTGTATAAATTTATTGCTCAAGTGTTAGCTAATAGGTTGACTGTTGTGCTTGATAAGACTTTCTAAATTCTAAGGCTCAAAGTGTGTTCAAGGGGTGCAAGCAGTGGCTGCTATTTTGATTGCCAATGATGTAATGGGGGATGCTCAGAGGAGAAAGGAGAAGAGGATTTTAGATTTTGAAAAAGCTTATGATAGGGTTTGTTGATTGTCCTGAACAATATATTTGTGAAAGGGGGGTTTGGGAAGGTGGCATTCTTGGATGAGGGGCTGCATGTCCAACATTTTCTTCTCTATCATAGTGAAAGTGACTCTAAATCTTGGTTTAGTGTGTTGAGGAGCATTAGACAAGCTACTCAACCCATTTTTGTTTGTGTTCATGGTTGATGTTTTGAGCAGAATAGTCAGTAGGGAGGTGGAGGGATTGGTGAAAGGTTTAAAAGTGCGGAGGGAGGGGTGATTTGTTTCCCACCTTCAATTTGCCAATGGTAGCATGTTCTTTTTAGGTGATCACAGTTCTTTTTTGAATATTCTGAGCCTCCTTCATATTCTTGAGCAGATTCTTGGGCTTAAAATTAATTTCAGTAAGAGTGCTATTGCTGCTGCTAATCTGAGTGCTAGTAGAGTCAGAGAGTTGGCCTCACTTGCAGGTTCTGGCATTTGGATCGGCCCTTGTGTTAATTTAAGGATCCCTTTGGTTGGTAATCCCCCTAGAGCAGGGGCCTTTTGAGACCTCATAGAGGAGAGGGTGTCCAAGCGTTTGGATGGTTAGAAAGATGCATCATTTTCTTTCTAAGGTCTCATTACACTTATTCAGGCTCATCTAGCTAGTATCCCTTCATATTGTTTGTCTATTTCAAGGATTCCCGAGGGGACTGCTAATAAGCTCAAGAAATTTATGAGATTTTCTTTGCAAAGGAATCAGGGGGAAGAGGGATTGTTAGTTGGGATGTGATGTGCAGGTCTAAAATGGAGTGGGGTTTGAGTCTTGAAAATTTGATGTCCGAAAACACTGCGGCAAAATGGCTTTGACGGTTCCCCTTAGAGGATTCATCCCTTTGGCATAGAACCACTAAAAGTGAGTCTGGATTGCGTGTGAATGGCTAGGATACTAACATGGGATCTAGATGTTATTCTGAACGCAGTGGAGGTCTCTCACTCACTCATTCCCTGTACTAAGTTTGTTCTGTTCTTGTATTCATTTTTGGGAAGATACTTGGGTGGGGAATGTTGCTTTGTCCACTTCTTTTCCTCCTCTTTATTGCTTGAGTTTGGGGCGTAATGCTGCTGTTCTTTTTTTTTTGTTTTGGACGGTCATGTGCTTCTTGGGATTTTCACTTTCACAAATCTCTTAATGATAGGGAGGTGGATGAGCTTTCTTCTCTGTTATTGATGCTGGATAGTAATTGTCTCTCCTTTGGACCAGATAGGAGTTTGTTCTAGCACATCTTTTTGTGATCTTTTGACCGGTGCTGATTTTTATATTCCTCTGTAAAAAATTCTAGAAATCCAAAATTTCCCCAAAAGTTAAGGTTTTTATTTGGTTGGTTGTATGTAATAGAGCCAACACCAATAACTTGTTGCAGAGTAAGAGACTTATGAAGACACTTTGATGTAGGACAAGAAGCAAGACCTTGGGAAGATCCTTGCTGGAGAATAATTAAGAGCTTGGTCAAGGAATTGTTGGGTTTAATTAGTAGTTTATTATGTGCATTTTGGGGGATTGTTTGTAGTATTTGTGTATTCTAGGATTATGTTTGTAATTCATGTTGTTTTAGGGGTATACGTGTAATTTCATGTGTTTAGAGGGTTTCTTATAAATAGTGTGTGAAAGACACATTGTAAGCAGTAGTTGATGAATTTGAATTGGAATTGAACGTGAGATTCGCCCTGGTATCTCCTCTCTCATTTCTCTCCCCCCACCCCCCTTCCTCTCTTCTATTTCTTCTAAATTCTCCCATGGCTGCAGAGCCTTGATGCTATTCGCGTTTATGCTTTAACAATTTAGAAACAGCCTTCCAATTTTTTTGCACTGTGATTTGGCTTGGAAAGTGTGGAATACGCTTTTTGGTTTATTGGGAGAAAGTTGGGTTTGCCTGGGCACGCAGAGAACCACTTGGCGACCTCTTTTTCTGGTTCTGATGAAAAATAGGATGCTGTAGCATTATGGAGATGGACAAAGAAGACACATGTACTTTTCTGGAAAGAAGCCATATATTTTTTTGTTATGGGAAAATATTCACTACTTGGCTTCACTTCGGGGTGTTGGAGCTTTAAAAGACTGAACTTCTCAGATTAGCTTTCTTTGTTGGTTTGAGTGCTGTTTTTTCCTTTCTTTTGTCTACTTTCTGTTTCTTCTGTTTCGTTTAGAAGGAAATCTTATTCTCCTTCTTGTACATTCTTCCTTTTTTTATTGGAATCTTCTTCTTTTGCTATCAAAAAGGGAGGAAAAATATCTATCAGTTGTATTGCTTTGCCATGATTTTATCTTCAGTATTCTTTTTATAACAATTCTGCGCACACGGTGAGAACAAATGGCTTCACGAGACTTTTCCTTTCCCCTCTCCTCTCCACACTCATTGTTGCTTCAGCTGGCTTGTCATTATGGCTGCTCTAGGCCATGAAGGGCGTCACAGAAAATCAGTCCAACTGAAGGGAAAACTTTCAATCTGAGTCTGGATAGAGAGGGAAAGAGTCAGTCTTTATTCGTGCTTGAGGCTAACCCAAATAGTAATCAATGGGTGAGGTTATCATCGTCATTGGTGAAGTGGTTCTTGGAGGGTATGTTGTCAGTGTTTGGAAGATTGGGATGGGGTTACTGTAGCATACGAACTAGTGACATCACATATTGGCTTTTGATTCAATCAACATAGATGGGGAGGTTCTTGGAGTTAGGGTTGCAATGGAAAAGTAAGCGCTTTCCAGTATTTGTTCCCATGGGTCTAAAGGAGGTGGCAAAGATATGTCCAGGAATTTCATGCAATGGCAAAGGAATTTAGTGTAATGAAAAAGGATTCTGATAATGACGAGGGACCACAGAACAATACTTGTTCATGGAGCAAGGTTGTGACAGCAGCAAGCAACAAGACTTGTAATCCGTGTGGAGTGCGATGCAGGACGTGATGCCTGGTTGTGCATCATCAGTTGTCAATCCTCTGCATTTGGCACGCAAGCAATCAGTTCAGATGCAGCTACGGTTTCTATCAAAGATGGTCGTGTGGAGAGGATGGAGTGGAATAAGTTGGGTTCTGCAAAAAGTAAGATATGTAAGTCCAAGGGGAGTGGTGTTAGGCTTGGAGTGGGTTGTGCTGGGTATTCTCAATATAACACTGCATTTGGGCCAGGGGTGTTCATAAGTTAGATCCAACAATAATAAATGGGCAGGCTTCAGTTAGCCCATTGCATATAGGCTCAAAAGCACACGCAATCCATTGTTTGCACTAGTACTCCGGCAGTCTAGCCCATAACCTGCCTTTAAATTAAAGTTTAGCTCTTCAAAAAGATGGTGTGATCAATGGAGGCCAGAGTCCTCAAGGCTCATAGAAGAACGGAAGTTCCAGTCTGCAACTACATCTTCATCAGAGGTAGAGGATAATGGGTCCGTGGATCTTGGATTTCAGGTTCCAGTAAAAGGTCCAGGCAATTTTGGGAGTTAAGGTGATGTTTCTGGTCCGTGGGTGATAACTGTGTTCATGATGACAGATTGGCCAACGAGCATTCTTCGATTTCTATGACAGGGGAACAAAAGCTCAAGACTCAGAAAGCTTGTGGGGATGATGTTCAGGGTAAGCTTGGTGTTGCGGGGGTAGTGTAGTGATAATGGAATGGTTGTGATAAGACTAAGGTGGTAAGGTTTAATCTTGTCAGATAGCAATGCCGGCGAGTGTCAATATTCAAAAGGGGGATAAAGATGAGAAGTGAGTAAGAGAAAGGAGAAAAAATTATGGGGGTGACATATTGGATGATGAGAGTGATGTTGCCAGTGAGTTTGTGATGATGGTTTGTTATTACACGAGTTTAGGAACAATGTGTGTACATGTCTAAATATTTTGATTAGCTTGAGGACTTATTGTATGTGCAACCATGGAAGGCTTGGAGGGAATTACTTCTTTGAGGAAGATGGACTAAGTAGAGAGCAGCAATGTAAGGATAGGATTTTGCCTATTCCTGTGGAGATTAATAGGAAGGATTTTAGAATCCCAACAGCTATTGGATAATATGGGATTATGGCTGCTTGATCCTGGAGGAAACAAATTCTATCTGGATGACGGCACAAGATAGGTGAAGAAAGGCCAATGGAGATTTGCAAACTTGCAGTGTTCTGTCAAGTACAATGGCAGGAGTTTAAAGACGGATTTCTTAATTAGTTTTAGTTACTTTTTTTTCTTTTTTCTTTCCTTCTTTTGGTTTTTTTTCCTCTTTCTGAGGATTTCTCTTCCATGCTAAATCTGTTCTCTCTTTATTCTTCCGCCTTAATACATTTCCCATTACTAACAATAATGATGATGATGATGACCATAAAAACAATAATAACTCTGAACACATCAAACAAATCCCATGCATTGTGCAGAGGCTGCTTCCTTGATAACAAAAGAGGACCTAAACCTTCTTTTATACAGATTTCAGAAATAAGATCTGAGAGATCATGTAATCACAAACAATAAATAACATTCCTATGCATTCCCAGGCTTTACCTGCTCTGAGCGGAGGACGTAAACCTGGTTCCCAGTTTTGCAAAGCTCTGCTGATCCCCAAACGAATTGCTCCAACCTGACCTGCTTCATGCAGATGTTCAAATTTTCAAAATTTGAGAAACATTACAAAAAATAATTGAATAGGCCAGATGTACCCTCAAAACAGTATTAAAAAAAAAAATTGAAGCAAAACTACATGTCAAACAGTCACTGGATCTCAAATGTGGGATTTAAGACCCTTTGTGCAACAGTTTCCAAACAGGAACTCAATTTTTTTCTTTTCTGAGTTTTTTCTTAACTGGACACGCACGAGTATCAAGTTGCCAGAGTAATATCCTTACAATAATCTCCCGATGGTTCTCTCTTGCATGAAATCTTCCATTCTCTCTCTCAGAACTGCACCATGGATTTTCTAGTCTAGGTTAAGATAGATAAGCAATCACTCAATCGATATTGAAGGAAAGAGGTTGGGAAAAGTAGCAAACATCCTTTATTTTTCTGTTCCCAAATACAATCATTCACAATAGGTGGGTGAGATTTCCTAAAGATGCTGCTAACTGGTTCTCTTATGGCTTATTGAGCTTTGGTCGCTTGCGAAGAGGTTCTACAAGTGTGCGTAGTATAGGGAATTTTTTGGAGTTAGTAGTGGAGTGGAGAAGGGAAGAGATTCTTGGTGTTCACGCCAGGTGGCTCAAAGGGTAATGAGTGGCAAAGTATCATGGAATGGGTTTTGCAAGGTGGCAAGGGAGCTCTGTCCTGACTCCTGATTGAGGTGGGAAAGATGAAGGAAGCAAGCCAGTGCATCAATCATGGAGTGGTGGCAGCAAGGAGGGAGCGACAAGGGCAAAGCAAGTAATTGAGATGATCGGACATGGAGGAAGGGTGCAATGACAGGGAAGGATCAGTTATGTACCCAGTGTGGTGATGAGTTGCAATAAAAGGAATCTGGGCGTTGACTTCCCCAAACCTTGACTTTTTGTTCAGAGGGAAGGTTCTCACAGACAAGGTGACTAGGGTTACAGAAGGGACTGTGAGATTGGTAGAGGTGGGCAGATTGGACCTGGGCAGATTCTTGAAAAAGGGGGAAACTTGCTATCTAAGTTGGGCCAATCACTACAACAGGCGCATTATCATGATAAAAATGGGTGGGATGAAGCATTTCTTGGAAAATAAAGAGAGATCCTTTTCTTCCCAGTTGGGCCAAGAATGGACCCACATAACAGTGCTGAGTCTGCTAACAGAGGACTGGAGGTAGGTGTAATAGCCCATGTAGTTGATAAGTTTTCTAATAAGGGTTACGAGTATTGCTTTGTGGGGTTTCGAGGGGCAGAGAGGCCACAAATTCTACTTATTGCTATCAGTAGCAGGGTCGTGTGTCTGGGTGTGAAGGAGAAATGGGGGTAATTCTCTGGTAGTACGGGAGCTGCGAACAGTTGGAGACTAGAAACTCCTGCAAAAGGCTGGAGACCAGATTGGGGAATGTTTTGGTAATAGCTTGTATACAAAGGAGATGAGTGTTCCCAGTAAAAGAAATGATGGAAAAAAGTGCAAAATACATGAGGATTTAAAGTTGGATAAGGTCAAACAGTGGGGAAAGAACGGAAAAGCAAGGAGATTAATCTTTTAAAAATAGGTGAGGGCGAGAAAGATTTATGTTGATGAATTTCAGAATTGTTCTAAGTCTGATTTTGACAAAGGAGGAAATCATAGTTAGAAGGGGAAAACTTCTTGGTTTTTTTTTGGGGGGGGGGGGGTAATTGGATGAGGACAGTGATCATGGGAGTGGTTTTGCATGTGTTTGTGGTCTTTTGTTGGAGGAGATTCGTGGAAAAATGGTTTACACTTTTGACTCTTCTGAAGCACTGGGGGTTCTATCCCATGTGACTCTGTCTTCATCAGAAAGTTCGGAAGATATTACTATCTTTGAGGAAGGGAGCCTGGATGTAGCTTTGGCTGTGACAAATCAATGTAGGAATGGGTTATTGCCTACTAGTGTGGGGGAAGTTAGTGTGCAGGATGTGGGTGCTCAAAACTTCAGGAAGAAATGGGTTTGAGGCCGGGGGATCATGGAGGGAATGAAGTTCAATAGAAGAGTGCAATGAGAAAAGTGACTAAAGGTCAGCAGGAACTAGCAAGACCGTAGGAGCTCTAAAATTAAGAAGGGAAAGGCTTAAAGATGGTTCTTAAGAGAGAGTGAAGAATAATACACAATCAACCTTCCAGAACAGGCATTTAACTGTCATCCAGCAAAAATTCAACCCAATGAAATTTGTGCTACAAGTCAGTATATGAATTAAATTAATCAACCATAAAATTTGCACTAGCAATCAGTTTGCTCACCTGAGACGCCACCTCCTTTCACTGTACAGTTCACATCCCAACGACCTAAAGTCTTCGTCTCAGTGAATGGTCGTAGGAGAGTAGCACGATGATCAAGATCTGGGAAATAGAGATCAAATTGCTTGTCATTCACAATGAATTTACCATCACCAGGCTGAATCCATACACGGGCTATACTGCATTTCCTTTTTCCTGTTGCATAAGCCCTTCCCTTCTCATCTACTTGTCTCACTCGTGCTTTTGCAATTTCCTCACGCTTCTGGCGCTCTATCTCAGATCTAATGGATTTTCTTGAACTTTTTTCATAACGAATATCTTCTATTACACTTAGGGGAGGCAAACCATCAACCCCTTCAAAGTCCTTCAAGGCAATTAAATTATCCAGCATTGCATTAGTAATTCCCGATGCTGCAATGAGGTCACCAAATGCACGACTTGGACCTGCAATCAAAAACATTGCACAGATATAAACTAAATTAGCATCAACATTGTTTAACTCCAATGTGGGACAGTTTTCCTTTTTTTTTCTCTTTTCTGGTTTTTGGAGGGGGTGGGGTGGTGAGGGGAGGAGGGATGGTTAGTAGTATCAAACCATAAGATCAAATTAGAATCATATGATTCTTTCCACCATAGAATCTTATATAATTATATGTTATTTTTCATAAACTTCAACAATATAAACCTCAAAAGTTGGCAGACAGTGTTAGAAAAGTACAGACATCCTATGATGAGGACATTGAGGACAAATTTGTTGCATCCCTAATTCAGACCAATTTAAAATGAAAAGGAAAAAATACCCAAAAAAGAAACTTTTAAGACGAATCAGTCTACAAACATCTGTACAAGATGAATATCTAAAATCTCTTCTTCTTTTCTTTTTTACTAGGCACATAAGAAAACACTCACTGTGGGCACCAAGGGAGTTTTAACTCCACTACACAGTATAGCAGCACAAATTAAAAAAGAAATGGTGTCAATAAATGGAGGGTATGGAGTAAAGCCATCAAAATAACAACAACAAACTAAGAGCATCAACTTTTAGACTCCCATAAGAAAGGTATAAAGCTTATAGGGAGAGGGAGCGAACAGAAAAGAAAGCCCACAAGTTTCATGATAACATAATTTAATATTGCCTTGTATTCACAATGCTTCAATATATAAATATCTAACAGTTTGATGTTTATGTGTAAGAGAGAATAGATTAAACAGAATAACAAAGTACAAAGAGAGGAGAACAAAATGTCCTCCAAATGAACAAAAGAAAAAATAAAAACAGTTACAAATGGTTACAAAAGGGCAGCCCTCCAATCTCTTTCCAGGTCAGGCAGCGATAACCCCAGAAAACCCAAAAGGAGGAGCCTGAAAAAAGGAAAGAAACACAACTGTTCCATAACAAACTAGGAGAAGTTCTGCAGAGATTCTTGAATTCCTCTTGATCTGCAGAGTTCATAAGGTAGCAAAACCTGCACATCTCCATAAAGCTGTAGCCCTTCTAGTTTGCCAAAACCCCAAAAGCTCACTTGCAGGAAATCCCCCATGATCCGCAAGGCCACCCAAGCTTTTCCAAAACACGAGAAAAGAGCACAACAAAAAAATTTTAGCCACCCAGCAATGAAAGAAGATGAGTACATTTGCTTCATTGAAGTCGCCATACATGGAGCACGTACCAGGACTTAGGCCCTTGTAGTGTCTTCTGCACTGAAAAAGCTAAACGTGTTAAGCCTATGGAGAGCCATCCATATGAACGCTCAGATCTTAAAAGGAGCATGGGCCTTCCAACAATTTGGCTCCAATGAAACTAACTAGGCAAAAAATTGGACAAAGGAGTTTGAAGGAGGTGAAGGAAAAAGGATTTGGTGGGAAAAAGCCCAAAGAATCCCCTTCCCAAAACATCTCATCTCTCCGGTTACAACGAACTTTGGCTGTAGAATGTTTTTTTTATAGCAAACTTCGACTCCAGAATGTTAAGCATGGTGGTGAGCCCATCAACCCCTCTTACGCTGAGATTCCTTTAAAAAAAAAATGGAAATCCCAAGAAAAAAAAAAAACCAAGAAGGCCCCCCAACATAGAAAAGAAACAGTTGAAAGGTACATTGAAGAATGGCAATTTCTAAAAGACAAAGCACCAACAACTGCAACGAATTCTCACCAACCCAAACATCCTCCCAAGACCAACCCCTATTGCCCTTGCCCACTTTAAAACAGGTGAGGGAGGGAAAACAAACAGGGAACCAGGGAATCAAACTTCCAACTGCAAAAGTAACACCAATATTTCCTCTAGTGTCCCACCCTATTCCAATGAGCCCCATACTTACTTTTTATGACCTTGTGCCGCAAGGACTTAACTTTCAAAAGGAAACCCCACAACCATTCCAATTAAAGAAACATTTTTAAATAGCACATTGCCAGGGCCCAGGCGTCACGAGCCTAGCTTGTTTAGGGCATTATGCTTGCCCGTGACCGCTTGTCTCGTGCGTTTGGGATGGGTTTCTATCATATAAATACTAGTGTAAATTTATTTTCTACTAGTTGTTTCTTTGTAAGCCAAATAAGGCAGTATGACTCCTCAATCACTTTGATGTTTCCTAGTGCTAGGATGAGATTTGCATATAAAGCTCTTTAAGGGGAGGGTAAGTGTTCGTCAATCTTGTAAAACTCACTAGCTATTGTCAACGTCTTTAGCCTACTTGCCTCCCTCGCTAAACACACAATGTTAACGGAGGTGTTGTTAATGAATTGCGTTGCTTCAATGTTAACTGCTTGCTTGCCACTGTTTTCATAATTGCTTACTACTTCCGTTGTTATTTAAATGAATGTTAATGAAAGTGTTTCGTGGATGAATTGTGGTAAACGATAGGCTGGCTAGTTAAGAAAGAGTGTTTTAACTAGCGCCGCATGGTCCTTTAACAAAGGTGTGAAAATAGTCGGCCCGTGACACCTAGTATCAGAGCTCGGTTCGTGGCAACGTGATTTCAGTTACCTTCGTTGTGGGATTAGGAAAGCTTTAGTAAATGACCATGGCACGAACCAATGCTGAGAGAATCGGCGTGCTGGAAGCACAGGCTAAGACAACAGCCAACAATGTAGCCACACAGGTGGCCCAATTGAGGGAACTTGTTGATGAAGTGATGGGATCACAAAAGCATCAAGCAAATTTGATAGGTGAAATGTCAGAGGACTTTCACCATACGATGGAAACTTTGCAATCGCAGATAGCTAATATGGATGCAAAGATGAATCTGATGGTTCTTGCTATGGGAAACTCTTAACACTCAGGGATTTAGCAAAACCAAGGTACCAAAACCCATGACGTATGGGGGTGCCCGTGATTCCAAGGAGTTGGAGAATTTCTTGTTTGATATGGAGCAGTATTTTCGCACTATGAGGATGGCCTCAGAACAGGTGAAAGTGGATACTATGACCATGAACTTGATTGGTGACGCCAAACTATGGTGGCGTACCAAGAAGAATGAAATTGAAAATGGATGTTGTATAGTGGATAGTTGGGCAGACTTGAAGAGAGAGCTCAAGACCCAATTCTTTCCTGAGAATGTTGAGTACAATGCTATGAAAAAGCTAAGAGACCTCAAGCATATTGGATCAATCAGGGAATATGTGAAACAATTTTTTGCTTTGATGTTGGATATCCAGGACATGTCAAAAAATGATAAGACTTTCTATTTTCTTGAGGGGTTGAAGTCGTGGACAAGAACTGAACTTCATAAGCAAAGAATTCAAGACTTGTCTATCGCACAAGCTGCCGCGAAACGCTTGATTGACTACACTGGTGATAACACCGTTTCGTCCAAAGAGTTTGGCGGAGAGGGAACAGCGGAAAGTCTTTCAAGAAGGGCAAACCCAAGTGGGGGAGCCGACTATAAGGCCTCAACTTCGAAGGAAGCTTTATCATCTCAAGGGTTCAACACACCCAATGGAAAGGGAAAAACTTCATGCTACTTGTGTGGAGGCCCTCACAGAGTTATTGAGTGCCCACACAAGGGATTACTCAACGCCTTACAAGCTTCCACTCCGGGACAAGTGGTGGAAAGCGATGGGGAAGAGAAGGATACCCCGATGGTGGGTGCCATGTGTCAGGTCAACGCATTGGAAAAGCAGGCGAAAGCTCCAAAAGTTACACAGGCAAAAGGACTGATGTTTGTGAACTTGAGGATCAATGGGAAGAGTACCCACGCTATGGTGGATACCGGGGCTGCTCATAATTTTGTTTCGCAGTTGGAAGCATGGAGACTCAACTTATCTTTAGAGAAGGATACAAGACGCATGAAAGCAGTAAATTATGTAGCCCAGCCTACTCTAGGAATAGCCAAGCAAGTGATTATGAAGCTTGGACCATGGGAAGATCTTGCGAAATTCACAGCGATGTCATTGGATAACTTTCCAGTCATTTTGGGAATGGAGTTCCTGAGGGGGACGAAGGTTGTGTTGATGTCTTCTACTGGTTCCCTATGTCTGATGGGAAATCACCCTTGCATGGTGCAAGTCGTTGCAACAAAAGGAGACAATGGGAAGTTCCTTTCAGCCATGCAACTCAAAAGGGGATTGAGAGAGGGTGAGCAAACATATCTAGCCACGGTGGTGGTAGATGAAGAAGTAGGCTAAGAGCTAGTGCCTACGACCATCCAAGCGATGTTGGATAAGTACAAGGAGGTGATGCCAGATAAGCTGCCGTATAACTTGCCTCCACAACAGGCTGTGGAGCATGGGATCGAGTTATTGCCAAGAGTGAAACCACCTGCTATAGGGCCATATCGGATGGTGCCTCCAAAGCTAGCAAAGTGGAGGAAACAACTTGATGAGTTGTAAGCGGGATATATTCGCCCTTCCAAAGCACCATTTGGAGCACCGGTGTTGTTTCAGAGGAAGCATAAAGAGCATCTACGGAAGGAGTTCAATAGGCTGAGGGGAAACAGTCTGAATGTGAAGAAAGAGAAGTACTCTTTCGCTCAGTGGAGCAACAAATTCCTTGGTCATGTGATAGAGCAAGGTCGTCATATCCAGAGGGGTATGAAGAAGGTAAGGGCGATTCAAGAATGGAAGATCCCCATGACAGTGAAGGAGTTGCGTTCCTTTCTTGGCCTTACCAACTATTACAAGAAGTTCGTAGAGGGGTATTCGTGGAGAATGACTCCAATGACAGAACTATTGAAGCAGAGGTATTATTGGTCGGACATGCGTGATGATGTGGTTGTTTATACCCAGACTTGTCTCACTTGCCAACAAGACAAGGTGGAGTGGAAGAAGAGTGCAAAGCTGCCGGAGCCCCTACCTATACCATCCAAACCGCGGGAAAGTGTCTCACTGGACTTCATCACCAACCTGGCCAGAGTGGGAGATGTAGGGTCTATACTCGTGGTCATAGACAGGCTTTCGAAGTATAGTACGTTCATAGCTGCACCAAAGTATTGTTCGGCAAAGGAGATGACACAACTGTTCTTTAAGAAAATTGTGAAATATTGGGGTGTTCCCCAAGACATTGTTAGTGACCGAGACTTAAGATTCACCAGCAACTTTTGGACAGAACTTTTCAAAATCTTTAGTTCGCAACTTGAAATCTCTTCGAGTTACCACCGACAGATAGACGGACAAATGGAGAGATTCAATGGGCTACTAGAAGAGTACTTGCGCCATTTCGACAACGACAACCAGAAGAATTAGGTGCAACTACTTGATCTGGCTCAATTTTGTTTCAAGGCCTAAAGGAGCTCAACAACCAACAAGAGCCCTTTTGAGCTTGTTACATGCCATCAGCCGCTGTTACCTCACACAGTGGATGACTTGTGCAGAGGAAAGAGTCCCAGGGCGTACATCTTCACCAAAGAATGGAGACAGAAAGTAGAGATTGCTCAAGCCTACCTGGAGAAAGCTTCTAAGCAGATGAGGAAAGGGGCAGATTAGGGGAGAAGACCGCAGCACTTAAACGTAGGTGACTTGGTGCTTGTTAAGCTCAATCCTGAATAGATCAGGTCAATACGAGGACAAGATAGGAGACTACTTCACAAATATGAAGGACCAGAGTAGACAGAGAGCAGAGTTGAAGTCAGTCAAATAGAGCAGAGTTGAATATAGTGCAACCTGACAGACGTGAAGTTAAAGATATCCTTGCAGAAAGAAAGAGCTCTCAGTCAGGTCAAGTTAGAGAGAGAAGCTCTCATCCCTCTCTATGGGACGCTTGACCTAGGTTTGAGTGCTGCGTCCATCTTCACCGTTCACAACCATAGCCGGCGGTGCTAACCACCACTGCCGTCGGCAACCCCTCCATAACCATTCACTACTCATAGTACTTTCTCCAGTAACCCCTCCGTTGTCGTTCACCATTCACAATACACCCTCACCTTCGCTCACCTTGCCTGACATCTGTGCCTTCGTGTTCTTCGGATACAGCACTGGTGGCTATATTGCAAAACCCTAACCCTACCAAAACTCCATTCACAATACCTTCTTACCTTCCCTAACCTGTCCTAGATCCTGTACCTGCAGTTTTCTCCGAATACAGTATTGTTGGCTGTATTTGTAAACCCTAGCTCTACCCAAACCCTGGTGTTGATGGTGATGATATATGTTTATTGATTCGTTCATGAAGTTCAAGCTTGCATTTAAGGCTTCGAACTAAAGACATATGGATGAGGTATTGGAAAAAGAATTAGATGGTGCCCTAGATTTCATTAAGAGTAAAGGTGGAAACAATGTAAAGTGGAGACAGAAGCAACCTCATGAAATTGTTGCAGAGGTTGTTAGACTTTCGCAGGAAGCTACCAGCAAGAACCCTAAAACCCCGAAAAGGCATGACCTTCCACTGGTATTTAACCTAGTGTTACTTGAAGAGTTGGGATTGTCATTTAGTCCCTCTCCTAATGGAACACAAAAGGGTGGAGATAGCCATGAAACAGAACACTCTGGAATCAATAGAAGGAATGAGGAAGAAGCCAGTGTTTTGAAAACTTTGGGCTCACAAGATACGAGCACTTCTATGGCTAGTTATGAAGATGGGGAATCTGTTTCAAAGGAAGAAGATGAGAAAGCCCCTGAGGGGAGCAAGAAAAAAATGTTCTTGAAAAATAATAAGAAGGTACCCTAGGCAAGTTTATTTGCAAATAATAGACAACGTCACAGTTGTGGAGCTGCTCCTGCCTCTGATTCAACTGGTAAAGGTGCTAAGATGTGTGTGGAGGACATGGATGACCAACTAGGGCTATGGAACAATTGCTTGGTAGGGTACTTTGTTTGGAAGCACCTAGGAGTCTATGCCCTCAATAATTATGTTAAATCATGGAATGTGAAAGTTGAAATCATTCACTATGGTAGTGAGTGGATAGTTTTCAAGTTCGATAGTGAGAGTGAGATTGATGTTAGTCAAGTCCTTCAAAATGGGCCATATATGGTTTTTGGAAGGGCTTTGCTGCTTAAGAAGATGCCCAGTTTCTTCACGTTTGACAAGGAGCACATGAGCACATTACCAGTATGGGTGCAACTAAGGAACCTCCCTCTTGAACTCTGGAATCTTAAAGCCTTAGGCAAAATATGCTCTGAAATGTTGGGATTTTGTGGAGCCTAGTTGCGTTCGATCTGGATGATGACCTAACTTTTCTTTAATGAGAGATTTCTATCCTAAGGATTAGTCCATGGAGCGAAGGATTGGTTTTTGGGCCTATTTTGTAGCCCATTCGGAACCCTGTGTGCAGCATATAAAATGATTGTTTTTAGGTGATTAGGTCAAGCGGTCACACTTTGCGAGAGAGCGAGAAAGAGAGAGAGTATTGTACCGCCGCACTCTCTGTATTTTCTTCCTGATAATAGTGAAATCCCTACAACTCTGTAGATGTAGGCAAAATTGTCGAACTACGTAAATACTGTCTTGTGCGTGTGATTGATTTTTCTTTGGCGTGTATTCTTTCTCTATTTTGTTTTTCACAGGTTTCAGGGATTTGTTGTTAATTCCCAACATCTAGTATCAGAGCCAGGTTAGGTTCGAGTGGGAGCAATGGCAGAGGAAGCAAGAAAGGTGTCTGGAATAGAAAAGTTTGATGGCACAGACTTTGGATTCTAGAGGATGCAGATCGAGGATTATCTCTATGGGAAGAAGTTACATCTACCGCTTCTAGGAGAAAAACCTACTACTATGAAGGATGAGGAATGGACTCTCCTTGACAGACAGGTACTGGGAGTTATAAGATTAACTCTGTCTAGGTCTGTTGCACACAACGTTGTGAAGGAGAAGACTACAGGAGATCTGATGAAGGCTTTGTCTGGTATGTATGAAAAACCGTCAGCAAATAACAAGGTACATCTGATGAAGAAATTGTTTAATTTGAAGATGGCAAAGAATGTATCAATAGCACAACATATGAATGAGTTTAATACTATCACAAATCAATCATCATCTGTAGAAATTGATTTTGATGATGAGATTCGTGCACTGATCGTTTTGGCTTCGTTGCCAAACAGTTGGGAGGCAATGAGGATAGCAGTAAGCAACTCTACTGGAAAAGAAAAACTAAAGTACAATCACATACGAGATTTAACTCTGACTAAGGAGATTCGCAGAAGAAATGCAGGTGAAAGCTCAGGATCTAGTTCTGCCCTAAACCTTGAGACAAGAGGCAGAGGTAATGACCGAAATTTAGATCGGGGGAGATCAAAATCCAGAAATTATAATTGGAACAAAAGTAAATCTAGATCTGGCCAAAAAGGACAATGCTGGAACTATGGGAAAATAGGTCACTTTAGGAGACAATGCAAAAGTCTTAAGAAGACGAATGAGGATGATTCTCCTAATGCTGTAACAGAAGAGGTACAGGATACATTACTTCTTGCAGTAGACAGTCCACTTGATGATTGGGTTTTGGACTCAAGAGCTTCGTTTCATACCACTTCACACCATGAAATCATATAGAACTATGTAGCAGGAGATTTTGGTAAGGTGTATTTGGCTGATGGTACAGCCTTGGATGTCATTGCCCAATGGGTCTGTTTGGTTACTGAAGAAGGTACGACATATTCCTGACCTAAGAAGGAATTTGATTTCTATCGGACAACTTGATGATGAAGGGCACGCAATGATGTTTGTTGGTGACACTTAGAAGGTTACAAAGGGAGCCAGAGTATTGACTCGTGGAAAGAAATCTGGTACTCTATGCATGACCTCAAGTCCAACAGACACAATTGCAATTGCTGAAGCAAGTACTAGTACAAGCTTATGGCACCGCGGACTTGATCACATGAGTGAAAAAGCCATAATTGAAATCCGTTAATTTTGACTTGTGTGAAAATTGCATCTTAGAAAAGCAGAAAATGGTGAGTTTCTTGAAAACTGGCAGGACACTGAAGGCTGAAAAATTGGAGGTAGTGCACACATATTTGCGGGGGCTTTCTCCCATTGCATCCCTTGGAGGTTCAAGGTACTACGTTACTTTCATTGATGACTCAACTAGAAAGGTATGGGTTTATTTTCTGGAAAAAAAAAATATGATTTATTTGAAACTTTTAAGAAGTGGAAGGCTATTTGAGGTCAGACAATGGAGGAGAGTACATAAATGGAGGGTTCAGAGAGTATTGTGCTGCACATGGAATCAGGATGGAAAAGATTATTCCTGGGACACCACAGCAAAATGGTGTGGCTGAGTGCATGAACAAAACTCTCAATGAGCATGCTAGGAGTATGAGGTTGCATGCTGGACTACCAAAAACTTTCTGGGCTGATGCTGTTAGTACCACAGCTTACCTGATAAATCGAGGACCTTCAGTTCCCATGGAGTTTAGACTTCCTGAAGAGGTTTGGAGCGATAAAGAGGAAAGTTTTCTCACTTAAAAGTTTTTGGTTGTGTTTCTTTTGTTCATATTGATTTTGATGCTCGTAGTAAACTTGATGCAAAGTCCAAAATATGTTATTTCATTGGCTATGGTGATGAGAAATTTGGCTATCGGTTTTGGGATGAACAAAATAGTAAAATCATGAGAAGTAGAAATGTGATATTTAATAAACAGGTCATGTACAAGGACAGGTCAACTATAGTGTCAGATGTCACAAAGATGGATCAGAAGAAATCTGAGTTTGTTAACTTAGATGAGTTGACTAAAAGTACTGTCCAGGAAAAGGGTGAAGAGGATAAGGAGAATATAGAATCACAGGTAAATCAGAGTACACCTGTTGCTGTGGTCCGTAGATCTTCCAGGACCATTAAACCTCCACAGCATTATTCACCTGCTCTAAATTATCTCCTGTTAACTGATGGTGGTGAGCCAGAGTGTTATGATGAAGCCTTGCAGGATGAAAGTTCAAGCAAGTGGGAGTTAGCCATGAAGGAAGAGATGGATTCCTTGTTGGGGAATCAGACATGGGAACTGACTGAATTGCCAGTAGGGAAGAAGGTTTTGCACAGCAAGTGGGTATACAGAATAAAGAACGAACATGATGGTAGCAAGCGCGACAAAGCCAGATTAGTTGTCAAAGGATTCCAACAGAAGGAGGGCATTGACTTCACAGAAATATTTTCTCCAATTGTGAAGATGTCGACAATTAGATTGGTACTAGGAATGGTGGCTGCAAAAAATCTACATCTTGAGCAGTTAGATGTGAAAACAGCATTCTTTCATGATGACTTGGAGGAAGACATCTACATGATTCAGCTAGAAAGGTTCATTGTCCAGGGGACAAGAGAATTTAGTCTGCAAACTGAGAAAGAGCTTGTATGGTTTAAAACAAGCTCCAAGACAGTGGTATAAGAAATTTGACGGTTTTATACATAAAATTGGGTTCAAGAGATGTGAAGCTGATCCCTGTTGTTATGTTAAGTTCTTCGACAATTCTTACATCATCTTACTGTTATATGTAGATGATATGCTCATTGCAGGATCTAGCATTGAGGAGATTAATAATCTGAAGAAGCAATTCTCAAAACAATTTGCAATGAAGGATTTGGGAGCTGCAAAGCAAATCCTTGGAATGAGTATCATTAGAGACTAGACTAATGGTACATTGAAACTTTCACAATCAAAGTATGTGAAGAAAATTCTCAGCAGGTTCAACATCAATGAAGCTAAACCAGTGAGCACACCTTTGGGTAGTCATTTCAAACTAAGCAAGGAACAGTCACCAAAGACAGAAGAAGAAAGGGACCATATGAGCAAGGTGCCCTATGCATCAGCTATAGGCAGCTTGATGTATGCTATGGTGTGTACAAGGTCAGACATTGCACATGCAGTGGGAGTTGTGAGCAAATTCATGAGTAGGCCAGGAAAGCAACATTGGGAGGCAGTCAAGTGGATTCTGAGATATCTGAGGGGTTCATCAGATACATGTCTTTGCTTCACAGGTGCAAGTTTGAAACTGCACGGTTATGTAGACATTGATTTTGCTGGTGATAATGATAGTAGAAAGAGTACTACTGGGTTTGTATTTACTCTGGGTGGTACAGCTATATCTTGGGCTTCAAATCTACAAAAGATTGTTACTTTTTCTATTACAGAAGCTGAGTATGTTGCAGCAACTAAAACTGGAAATGAGATGATTTGGCTACATGGTTTCTTAGACGAATTGGGTAAGAAGCAGAAGATGGGCATTCTACACAGTGACAATCAGAGTCCAATTTTTCTTACTAAAAATTCGGCTTTTCATTCAAAGTCGAAGCATATACAGACAAAATACCACTTTATCCGTTACCTTGTTGAAGATAAGCTGGTAATACTTGAGAAGATCTGTGGATCTAAGAACCCAACAGACATGTTGACTAAGGGTGTCACAATTGAAAAGCTGAAGCTGTGTGCAGCTTCAGTTGGTATTTTAGCTTGAGGACAGGAGGATGAGTTCCAGAGATGAGGGCTTGTTCATTTGGAGGATTGCAGTTGATATTGATGATTAAACTAGTCTCCAAGTGGGAGATTTGCTGGACTTTTGTGGAGCCTAGTTGCGTTCGATCTAGATGATGACCTGATTTTTCTTTAATGAGAGATTTCTATCCTAAGGCTTAGTCCATGGAGTGAAGGATTGGTTTTTGAGCCCATTTTGTAGCCCATTCAGAACCCTGTGCGCAGCATATAAAATGATTGTTTTTAGGTGATTAGGTCAAGTGGTCACACTTCGCGAGAGAGCGAGAGAGAGAGAGAGTATTGTACCGCTACACTCTCTGTATTTTCTTCCTGATAATAGTGAATTCCCTGCAACTCCGTGGACGTAGGCAAAATTGCCGAACCATGAAAAAACTGTCTTGTGCGTGTGATTGATTTTTTTTTTTGCGTGTATTCTTTCTCTATTTTGTTTCTCACAGGTTTCAGGAATTTGTTGTTAATTCCCAATATGAAATTGTTAAGGCCACTATACGCAGATAAATTAACCACAAACAAAGAGAGAATCACATATGCAAGGATTCTTGTGCAAGTAGATGTGGCCAAAAAGGTTGAGAACAGTGTTACTATTTGGCTTCCAAATGGTGAATCTTTCGACCAAGAAGTGGTTTATGAGAACTTAGCAAGATACCGCAAAACCTGTAGGATGGTGGGGCATTCAGAAGGATTTTGTAAGCCAAAGACAACAAGTATAGGTAAGAATGCTAAGGAATGGAGAGTTAAATCTCAGAACAACCCTGAAACTACAGCTACTGTAACGAATCTGGTGCCTCTAAAAGAAAATCCAAGCAGTGAGGAGAAGGAAACCCAACCTGAGTATGCTGATAAGAAGAAGCAGAATCAGGGCCTTAAATTATCAGATGAGGTATTGACACTTGAAGATAATAGAAATCAAGAAGGAGGAAAGGGAGATAAAAATTTAAATGAAAGGTCCAGAAATGAGGAACCTTAATACACAGAGAGATGATTTAGAAGCTGCAGACACTGAAATCAATCTGATGCCTCTGAATGACTTACAGAGTACCAAGGAAGTGGATCCTCAACTGAAACATACAGATAAGGAGGTACAAACCCAGATTTCACAGCAGCCAAGTATGATAACTGAAGCTGATGAAAATAATGGTCTGAAAAGGGTGGTAGTCTGTGGATTAGCAAGTGTGCCGGTAGCTTCAAAGCTTAAACATGATGACAAAATTTCTGTATCTGGCAAAGGGAAAAATAGGAATGCTGGTGCACAAAACATTGAAAATAAAGGAGGGAAGGGTATGGAGAATTCAAAAAAAAAGGGGAAAAAATGTGGCCCAGATTTCTAACACCCAGAAGGAAAGGTAAGGAGAATGACTTCATGACAGTTAAGAACAAAAAGAAGACCAAGGTAGATCGACTTTACAGTCATACAGAGGGCAAAAAGGGAGCTAATGCCCAAGGTTGTCCATGAAGATGGCAACTTGGAATATCAGAGGCTTCAATAAACCTCTGAAACAGGATGGAGTTGTCGACTTCATTCGGAAGAATAGCATTGATGTTATGGGTCTACTAGAAACTAAATTGAATATGAACACCCTTGAAAATCTGATGAAGAGGAAGTTTCAGCACTGGAATCAAATAAATAATTTCCGTCTTCATGAAGCAGGTCGAATTTTGGTGCTGTGGAACCTCAGACAATTCAACTTCAAGTTGTAGAGTACAGTACTCAGGTAATTCATTGCACTCTGAAATGTTTAATTACATCTAATGATTTTCATGTAAGCTTTGTGTATGGCCTTCACACTATTGTTTCCAGAAGAGAGCTATGGTTGAATATTGCTCAGTTTGGTAAAGAATGCTGTGGTCCCTGGATGGCTGTGGGAGATTTTAATAATGTTTTAAATTCAGATGAGAAAAGGAATGGTACCCCTGTTACAGCATATGAAACCAGAGATATCAGAGAATGTTTTATGGAAGCTGGGCTAGTAGATGCTGACTTTTCTGGCTGCTTCCTAACCTGGAAGAATGGGAAAACAAGGTGTAAGCTGGATAGTGTTCTAGTTAATAATGATTGGATTCAGAATGATTTGGGGGTGCATGCAAAATTCCAGCTTCCAGGTCTCCTGTCAGATCACTCAGCCTGTCTGATCTCTTTGTTTGAAAAAAACAGCATGGGTAGAAGGCCATTCAAATTCTTCAATATGTGGACAGATCACAGTGATTTTCAGGAAGTAGTTAAGGGGTGGGAAAATAAAATCAAAGGATGTAAAATGTATCGTCTGGTTAAGAAATTACAGGCAATGAAGAGACCATTAAGAAACCTGAATGCTCTCCACTTCTCCCACATTTCTTCAAGAGCAGAGAGAGCAAATGAGGAACTCCTGGAACTTCAACAAAAACTGCATAACTCTCCAGAAGACAATGAATTACAGATTCTTGTTGCTTCAAAAAAGGACATGGCCACGAAACTTGCTGAAGCAAATAAAAGTTTCATAGATGATAAAAATACCAAGTACATTGTAATAGTGATAAAAATACCTCCTTTTTTCATTCGTTGATGAAGAGACACACAAGGAGGAACCACATTGTTTCAGTCTCTAAAAGCAATGGGGAATTTACAACTTCTCAGGAGCAAGTGGCAGAGGAATTCCTTACCTTTTATAAGAGTCTCCTAGGGACTGAGGTTGAATGTTTATCAGTGGATCCTCAAATAATTGCACAAGGTCATATGCTTAATGATGAACAAGCTCAGCAAATGCTTACACCCATTTCTGATGAAGAGATTAAAAATGCTGTTTTTCGTATTGGAAATGAGAAATCTCCAGGACCTGATGGTTATACTTCTTGTTTTTTCAAGAAATCTTGGGGCATTGTAGGGAAGAAAGTTATACTTGCAGTGCAAGAATTATTCAGGAATGGCAAGTTACTTAAACAGTTAAACCATACTGCAATTGCCCTGATTCCAAAATCTACTGATGCATCATCAGTTCAGGACTTCAGACCCTTATCTTGTTGCAATGTGATTTTTAAAGCTATATCTAAAATCCTAGCTAACAGGATTAATCCATGCCTTGATCAAATTGTCAACCCAGCAGAGTCTGCATTTGTGAAACAAAGATGCATGGTAGAAAATATTTATCTTGTGCAGGAACTGATAAGGAAATATGCCAGAAAAAGAATCTCACCAAGATGCACATTAAAAATTGATTTGAAGAAAGCCTATGACTCAATTTCTTGGAAACTTCTTAAGGAGATGCTTGAACACTTGAAATTTCCTAGAACAATGATTGATTGGGTTATGCAGTGTGCTGCTTCAACATCCTTCTCTATTGCTTTAAATGGAAGTTATTATGGCTTTTTTTAAGGTAGTAAAGGGCTCAAACAAGGGGATCCTCTTTCTCCTATTTTATTTGTGATTTGTATGGAGTATCTTTCTAGATTGTTTAAGTCCCTGGAAGCTAATCCTGATTTTCATTACCACCCAAAATGTGGTGAATTGAAAATCACACACCTTGCTTTTGCAGATGACCTGATCCAATTTTCGAGGGGGGATGCTTCCTCTGTCCGTTTGGTCATGGAATGTCTGGAGAAGTTTTCAGAGTGCGCCCATGGTTTTAAATCGCGGTTGCGGGGGGTAACGTAACGTAACAGTAACAGGTGTAACGGGAAGCGGGAGTAGCGGATGTTACATAACGGGAAGCGGGTGTAACGGCCGTGAATTTTTTTGAAGCACGCACAACCTTGTGCATAATAGTGTACTTGCATGTTTTAAGCTTTTAGCCCTTCTTATAAAGAGTTTTAGGGTATTTTGGATCCTTTAGTTCAAGTAACTAAGTTATTTGGTAAGGGCAACAAGTTTACATTTGTTTTAAACCATCATTGATAGAAAAAAAATTGTGTGTGTGTGTGTGTGTGTGTGTGTGTGTATTTATACTTCTCATTGTTCTTATCTGTTATAAATTCTTAGGTGTGCTAAATTAATTAATAGAACAAAATACATTATACACTCCATTAATCTATTAGACACGCAAGACATACAAATAATACAAATATAAAATAGGTAGAAAAGAAAGATAATTGAAGTTGAAAAATATAGAAAATAAATATCACATTACTAATATTATCAAAATAAAATATTTTCCTAACTAGTATTTTCAAATTGTTAATTAATGCATCTATTGTGAGTATTTAAAGAAATAGTAAATTTTGTATCATTGTCATCCTCATTATAATCTTTTCCCCCCTCTCGCTACATGGTATATTGAGAATGATTTATGAAAGAGAGGGAAAAAGTGAGAAGAAAAAGTAAAAAATATAATAATTTTTTTAAAGTAACAGTCCTGTAGCGGTTACGTAACAGCCGTAGCGGCCTTTATGTAACGGTCGCGGTCCATAACGGGTGCTATGGCCGTGATTTTTCGTCTCACCGATATCACGGTGTGTAATGGTATCGGTGACCCAAAAAACCGTTACGTAACGGCATTACACAACGGTCGCGGCCTTTATTTAATACCATGTCTGGCCCTGAGACTAATAGGCTCAAATCTAATATTTTTACTGCAGGAATTAGAGGTAATGATTTAAATGAAATCATGGCCATGACGGGTTTTTCTGAAGGTGAATTCCCTTTTTGTTATTTGGGTATTCCCCTTGCATCAACCAGGTTGAATGCAATGCACTACTCACCGTTAATTAGTAATATTTCCAGCATTATTGGATCTTGGCCGAAACATACTATCTCTTATGCAGGGAAGCTTGAACTAATAAACTCAGTTATTCAGGGCATGGATTGCTTTTGGCTTTCAATTCTTCCCATTCTTAATTCTGTTAGATATTATAAGTTGTGTAGAGTTTTTTTGTGGGGGAATAGGAAGAAACCCCTTGTGGCATGGAAGGATGTTTGTTTACCAAAAGAAGAAGGGGGTTTGGGTGTATTTGATCTCAAAACTTGGAACAAGGCTCTCCTCACAAAAGCTTTATGGAATATACATGATAAAAAGGATTCTTTGTGGGTGAAATGGATAAATCAGAATTAACTGAGGGGCCGTAACATCTGGGAGGCTTCATCAAAACATGAGGACTCACCTTTATTTAAGATGATCATTGAAATTAAGAATAACATTTTACCGCATTGCAGGGACCAAAGAGAAGCTGACAATCAGTTAAGGCAGTGGGAGTTTGATGATAAGTTATCATGTTCGAAAGTTTATCACTTTTGGAGAAGGAAAGGAAGTAAGGTGCCTTGGTTTAATGTAATTTGGACGAATGGATGCACTCCTAAGCATTCTTTCATTCTTTGGCTCTGTGCAAAGGGTAAGTTGGCCACTTCTGATAATATTCATTTGGAAGGGACAAACCAAACTTGTTGCTTTTGCAGTACTGATGAGGAGAAAATAGAACACCTCTTTTTTAAATGCAAAGTTACAGCTACAGTATGGGGACATTTGAGGTGTTGGTTGGGCCTTTCAAGATCACTAACAACACTCAAGGCTTCTCTCAAATGGTTGCACAAGGAAGCAAGGGGTACGGGTGTTCAAACAGTGGCAAAGAAAGTATGTTTGGCTGCTACAGTCTACTATTTATGGCACTTTCAAAATAAGAGGAAATTTGAAGGAAAGGTTACTCCCTTAGAAGCCATAATTAGAGTCATTAAAGTACATACATACAGAACTGTATTTGACAGATTTCCCATGTTTGTGAAAGTATGGGAACCGATAGGATCAGAGTGAATTCATTATAGTCAGTTTCCAAAATTGGTTAACAGGTTGGGGATACTGATACAAGAACAGTGGTTGTTAATTGATTGCTGTTACTGTTTGTTTCCTGCAATCTGTAAACTGATTATTAATGTGAGGATTGTGTGCAGATCATTAAGTTCTGAAGTCTGATTGGCTTGAGTTTTGGTTTACTTTTGCAGTTTCTGTAATATCTGAAGTTGCAGTTACTATTTTTCTGGGTTACTAAAGTGCAGATTCTTTTTTCTATGGTTGCTTCATTTCAGTATGTGTGCAGTTCTGAATATCCTGAAGTGTTGCTTTCCTTATGGCAAAGGGTTGAGTTGTGCTCTGTTTCTGCTTTTCTTGATGATGGTTTGATCTGAGCTAATGCATGAACAGTTGTGCGTTTGGATGGCTGTTGCTGGTGTTGTTTCCTGTTAGCTTCAGTTTTGCAGATTGTGCTCAGACTAATGTGTTATGAATGTCAGACTGGTTGGGGTGGTTTTTTTGTGAGGCTATTAATCTATGAAATTCTGATTGTGCAACCTGATTCTAGTTTTTGCACTGTTTTTGCAAATCAGTTTTGAGTGTGCAATCCTGGAGTTTACTGAAGTGCTGCAAGTTGTTCCTCTAGCTGGTTTCTATAGCTTTTTGTTGCTCTCCAAATTGTTTTCCCGTGGAGGCTTAAGTTGCTTTGAAGTGCTGTTTTGCTGTTTCCTCTTGATCTGAAGTTACCGTGGTGATGTTCTGAAGCTGTTACAATTTCTGAACTTGCAGTGTTGATTTTCCTGCAATGCTGCGATATGAAAATTGATTTCAGTTTGAGGATTGGCCAGTCTCTTTCTGAGTGGTTGGTTGTGTCTTATTTCTGATGCTTCCTGCATGCTAAGCCGATTCTGTAGCTGTGAGTTGTCAGGGTTTGATGCACCGGATGTTGCTGAATGAATAGTTGCTGCTGTTAACTGCAGCAGCATTTGTTGGTGCAGTTTAAATTGATGCTTCTCAATCTGAAGATGGTTCTGAAGGTGTGTTATGAAGCTGGTTTTACTTTGTTATCTGTTGCTCCCCTGAGTGCCTTCAACATGGTTTTCTCATTGATGAAGGCCTGAGTTTCTTCAAAGTTTAAATTGACGCTTATCAATTTGAAGTTGATTCTGAAGGTGTGTTTTGGAGCTGGTTTTACTTTGCTATCAGCTGCTCCCCCGAGTGCCTTCCCTCCGGAGTTGGTTCTATTCAACACAGTTTTCTCTTCGGTGGAGGCTTGAGTTTCTTCGAAGGTACCCTTATTTAGTGCCTTTGTTGAGTTACTGTTTCCTATGTTTTATTTTTTTTTATTAATTCAGTTTTGATGGCTTTTGTGCCCCTGGGGATGCCCAAGTTGAGTGTATTTGCATTGTTTTGTTGATTGGGAGTCTTGGTCTCCCCTCTCTCGGGTATGCCCAGAGTTTCTGTACATATCCATTTTGATCAATATAATTTATCATTTACTGATCAAAAAAAATATCCTTGCAGACAGAGAGTTCATATCCTCAAAGAAGAAGTGGCGGGAGTTCCTAGTGAAGTGGAAAGACCTTGGTGAAGAAGAAATCAGCTGGATTTCTGCAGGAGATATATCAACCGTTTGTGGACAAAGTTGAAGTGCACCTAGCGTTGAAGTTTGCGAGGACGTCGACCGCATAAGTGGGGAAGCGTCACAAGCCTAGCTTGTTCAGGGCATTATGATAGCCTATGACAACTTGTCTCGTGCATTTGGGATGGGTTTCCATCATGTAAATACTAATGTAGGTTTATTTTCTACTAGTTGTTTCTTTGTATGCCAAATAAGGCAATATGACTCCTCAGTCACTTTGATGCTTCCTAGTGTCAGGATGACATTTGCATATAAAGCTCTTTAGGGGGAGGGAGAGTGTTCATCAATCTTGTAAAACTCGCTAACTATTGTCAACGTGTTTAGCTTACTTGCCTCCCTCGCTGAACACACAATGTTAATGGAGGTGTTGTTAATGAATTGCGTTGCTTCAATGTTTACTGTTTGCTTGTCACTGCTTTCATAATTGCTTACAAATTCTGTTATTATTTGATTGAATGTTAATGAAAGTATTTTGTAGATGAATTGTGATAAACGATAGGTTGGCTAGTTAAACAAAAATGCTTTAGCTAGCACCGCACGGTCCTTTTACAAAGGTGTGAAAATAGTCAGCCCGTGACACCTAGGCCCACTTTCAAATTGGTTCTTCTAACAATCTCCCAATTAACCAAGTAATTTTTTTTCTATTATCCTCAAACCCAGACCAAAGAAAATCAAGCATCAACCCTTCAAGAATCCTAGAGACACTTTGGGGACTTATAAAAAGAGATAAGAAGTAGATGGGCATGTTGGAAAGGGAGGTGCTAATGAGAGCAATATGGCGTCAAAAGATAATGCACCCTCTTCCACCTGTCCAACCTCCTACCAACCCTCTCAATCACAGGCTCCAAAAAGGTCATGGAATTTGGATTGCCTCCAAGGGAGAAACCAAGAAAGGGCAGCAGCCACTCTAAAGTGAAGCAGCCCACCAACACCAAGATCTTAAACGCCTCGAACTCCCAACTCCCCATACAAACACCAATCACAACACTCAGATAATTTCTTCAACCATTTTCAATCAGTAATAAAAATCACTAAAGGAGTGTCTTTATCTCATAGGCTTGAAATGTCACCAAAAATATAATGCAATTCAAAATTTCTGGTGTCTTTGAGAGCTTAATTCATAATCCACAAATCACATGAATCTAGGACCTGCCTGGATAAATCATTATAAATTTGAACTCCACCACCCCAACAAGATAAGTAACAGACCTAGAACCCAAAACAAACATTTATGTATTTGATTTTTTTTTATTTTTTTTTTATTTTTGGTATTGAATCAATATGTCTTATCGTGGCAAAATATGCATATAGCTTGCTAAATCAGTTCACTTTTAAAATTGCTTTCCTCTGAAACACCAGCCGTTTTAATCATATATTAATCTACATTAAATCATTAAATTGGGTTCCTTCAAAAATATTAAATCAAGAAGTGAAAAAACACCCTCTTTCATGGCAATGGCACTCATAATTGGCCTCGCCATTTAATTTTATAAACAGGAAAAAGAAAAAGGGGAAAAAGGGAAACAGATGAGACACATTAACCAACCAAAACTCCAATTCAGTTGAAGAAAAGAAGCTCATTTGATGGCTGATGCATTTGTTTGGCGTGTCAAAAAGGCCAAACGCAGAAAATACCCCTCAGTTTTTATGTCTCATAATTCTACAATAATCAGATTAATTTCCATAATTTCAAAACTTACCTTTAAGTACGGCTTTAAGCTCTTCCTCTTCCTTCTCAAGCAGTTTATCCTCTTCGCGCCTCTCACTCTCCACCCTGATCTCACCTTCAACCCCATCAATCTCTTGCATTGCGTCCCCAATGTCGAACACATCATCATCCTTCTCCTCGTCTCCCAAAGTCCATGGCTTGTACCCCTCCATGGTCGCCCAAACCTCGCCGCCATCCTTCGCACCAAATTCCTTGTCTATATTCTCAAACACATCACCTTCTTCGCTTTTCTCATTCGACCAGGGCGTATCCACTGCACCGCCGTCCGTAACACTGGCAAAGCTTCCGGAATCGTTTCTGAACACCGAGTCCCCGGTCTGGTCATTTTCCGGCGATTTTTTCCAGAAAGTGGATTTAGATTGGCCTTTGGCATTGCCATCTCCGTTGCTGTGATTGGTAGAGAAGTACCGAGAAAGTGAGAGAATGGAAGTGCGTTTGGAGCTCAGAGAAGAGTGGAGAGGTTTTGGGTACTGGGGTTTAGAGGAGAGTAGGGTTAGAAAACGGAGGTGTGAGGGTTTAGAAATGAAGCGCGAGAGCATTGTGGAGGAAAGGAGGGAGGGCGAGAAGGTGAAGGACGGTGACGGGGGCGACGAAGGGTTTGTACCCTGTACTGGTAGGAGAGGCATGTGCATTGCACGTGCACGTATGCATAAATCTAAAAAATTTTCCAAATTTAAATTTATTTTAATTAAAAATATTTAAGAAAAGTTCGGGTGAGACTTTATTGATGCATCTAGAAAAATGCTTGATGGTCCACTATTATTTACGGTCGAGCATCTTTTGTTATGGAGTAGTGTTTTTTACTCTAATATTTCTTTTCTTCCTCCTTCCTCTCTCTTTGTAATTCAAAGAAGAGGGCGAGAACAATGAGAGCGGAGAGCGGAGAACGCAATCTGATGAGTTTCTGAAGTTACAGGTGAACTTTGGGTTCGGATTGTACAATTCTAATGTTCTGCCACGAAGTACAATTCGAATGTTGGGAAGGTAGTATATAAAGAAGGGAGATGAGGTATAGTTTCAACATTAAACCTTGTTATTATTTTGCTAAGATTCTGAAATTTGAGTTGAAATTTGTGTTTGTTTGTAATATAAATGGGTATTTTATACGTTAAATTTGGTTATATTAAAGTAAATTTGGTAATTTGAAACATCATTTGGGAATCCCCAATTTGAGGTTAGGGTTTTTTTCATGTCTGAATTTTTGTATATTAAATTTATTTGAATAAATGATTAATGCATATGAAATTTTGTATTTGATTGCATGAATTATATTATATGATTTGTATTTTTTTATTTTTTATATTTGTTACAACAACATGTTTAATAGCATGGAATTAGATTATATGATTTGAATTTTTAATATTTGTGGGAAAACTTTAGGTGCTTGATGCGCTAAGATTCAAAAATTTGTTAATTTGATGCTAAACTTGTCACGACCCGAAAATTCTGCTACTTTTTTTTTCCCATACTACTAAAAATATAAAATTACTCTGATACCAATAAGAACATCCACAATGTCATCCCAGATCCAAAGTGGGTACCAGAGATACTTATCCATAAATACATACTATCTATGCAGCGGAAAACATAATATACCTGAACCTCATATATAATACCAAAGTTCTACTCTCTCCATAAATATACATGTACGTCCCAAAAATCCATAAAAACATCCCAAGGATTATACAAAACATATCTCCCAACACAACCACTTTACCCTTAAACTAGGACTGTATCAACTTCTCCTCTACCTCGGAGCTCGTTCTGCTCGTCTGTCTAGATTTTCTGAAATGTTTGAATTTTTGGATGAGACACCTCTCAGTAAGTGGGACAGATTATCATCAGAGTGTAGAACATGAGTTCTATTGTGTTATAAAATTATACTGTACATAATTAATTATAACATAATTAACAGTATCTGATAAATCAGGAAATCTGTACTCGTACTTATATAAGTCTGGTAAAATCATATTTAATTTCTCAACATAAGCATATCGTGTCATAATAAATTTCAATAAACATGTAAATCATTTGCTATTTCTGTATAATACTGAAATTCTCCCCTTGATGAATGGCTAGCTTATATCATGTATTACCCCCACATGATTGGGTTATGCAGCCCGTAAGCAGGACCTTGTAATGGTTGGCTTACTACGCTAAGCCAAAACTGACTCGTCTATAAGTACGATTGGCCTGCCCAGCCTGGTCTAGACTGTCAGGGGGGCACACTACTCTTCTCTAGGCTCAATCGACTATCCAATCATCAACACTCTATCTGAGACGTGTGGTGGCACTAACCTGACATAGTAGCTACAATGTCGTGCTTTGAAACTAAACTAATCCATCAGGGTTCGGCTATCATATAGTACATTTCATAATATAACTATAACATAACTCATTTCATGTTTTTAAGTAAAATATGTCATATCATAATTTTTAAATAAACTATAATATATATATATATATAATCACAACACTGGACTGGCTAAACTATCACGGCACTGAGCCGGTGAACTATCACTGCATTGAGCCGGCGAACTATCACGGCATTGGGCCGACTAAAATATCACGACACTAGGTCGGCTAAACTGTCACGGCACTAGGCTGGTTGAACTGTAATAATATATTATATAATATCATATTTTATGTAATGTCGATATTATTTATGAAAATCATTACCAAACTGCTCTTATTTTGTATAATCATAAAATATTCCGGTCTGTATACTGTAAAATAATCATGCTCATGCCATATGAGTGAGTGTTACACTATAATAAACTAACTGTCTAGGGAAAACACACACACACACACACACACACACACACACACACACACACACACACACACATATATATATATATATATATATATATATATATATATGTAGCGTCCCTCGATTTCTTAATATAAAATATCACATAATAAATGAAATGGTCAATTCGAACCCATGGGTAACGGGGACACCTGTCAAACGCAGCGGAAAACCTAGCAGCATTAAACATAAATCTCAACATCCAATCATAAAACATAATACCAGAGTTTATTATATCATTAAAATACTGTTTATATGTACAATCACCAAAAAGTCAAAAACAATACTAGGACCATACAACAAAAATCTTCTAGTCCTAGTTCAACGCTTACCCTTCTAGTAGGGAAGCACCAATCACTCAACGGCAGCCCTGACCCGCCGGTCTCTCTAGGTTTCCAGAAAAGTTAATTAATGTTGGGGGTGAGACACTTCTCAGTAAGGGAAAATAAACTAAATACAGCTGTGTGGCAATATGAACATTTAAGGTGCTTATACATATATAGTACATTTCATAACTCTAGAAATAATCATAATATTATACTAGATGATCATGTACTTGCATATTTGTTAATAAATCATAACATACATAAGCATTTGTTATCACTGTAATAACATACATAAAAACATCTGTTGTAACTGTAGTACTTAAAATATATTCAAGATGAATAACAAGCTAATGTCATGTATTACCCCCCATGACGGGTTGTGCAGCCTGAAGGCGGGACCCGACAATGGCTGGCCAACCACTACCAAATCAAATATGTCTATAAGTACAATGGGCCCGCCACACCCTGGTCCGAACTATCAGGTGGACGTCCACACTTTACTGAAAGCCGCATCGACTATCCATCTCCCATCCCCTTGTGGGACGGTTAGCACTAATCTGAAGTAGATATTTGATCTACACATATAGCTATGGTACCGAGCCTTGAATTGAACTAAACTAACATCATGGCTGTAATAACATATAATACATGAACATACATAATATCATCATGGCCTCGTGCCGAAATCATACGTATGGCCTCGTCCCAAAATCATAATAAATACGGCCTTGCGCCGATAACATAGTAAATACGGCCTCGCGCTGATAACATAATAAATATGGCCTCGCGCCGATAATATAAATACATGGCCTCGCACCAAATTCGTAAATACGGCCTCGTGCCGATAATATAAATATGGCCTCGCGCCATATACGTTTCAGGTATTTACATTCTGAAAATAACTCATTTATCATATATTTGTCAAACTCAGTATAGCATAATTCGTCTTTTCAAAATACCTGAAAATATGCTTTGCTCGTAAAATCATTCATATCATGATTCGCTTCACATAAAAATAATGTTCATGCTACACATGTGCTGTTAAAAATCATACTTCATATTCTAGAATCATGCTTTCCTATCATCTCATACATACATATATATTTTAATCATCATAGCAGTATTTTCCCAATTGTACATTTCCTTCATAATACACAATATAACATATGCTTTTTTTGAAAATAAATTTATCATAATCAATAATAATTTGCATGGAAAATTACTGTTTTAGTTTATTCCCTTACCTGACTACTGAGAAAGCCCCTCAAATTTCCTAGCCTGACCCCCCCGTAGGATTTTCTACTCAATACCCTGAAACTTAAAACTTCTAGTATTAAACATCCATATTTTCATGCGTACATCAATTTCTATAACTACCTCAAAGTCTAATTTGACTTAAAAAGCCTTACCTCAACTTTGGGATGATTTCCAACTTTGTTTTCCTGACGATCCGCCCCGGCAGACTTGTGGAGAACTCCGCCAGGATCGTCGTGGTAGCTTCGGATCGCCGATTCGACGACTGGTGGGGCCAAAATCGAAAAGAGAGAGTGAGAGGGCCGAAGAGGGGAGAGAGGAGAGAGAGAGGGGGAAGCTTCAAATGAATAAAAATCGGATTTTTCATATATATAGACAGCAGGATTCGTTGACGAGCCTGACCTTCGTCGACGAGTCCTTCACAAATTTCGTCAACGAAATCCACTCCTTGTCGATGAAATTTAGTCAGCTCAAAAACCCCTCTCGGCATTTTCTCGTCAACGAAGCCCTGTGTTCGTCGACGAAATCTTTAAAGCCTTCATCGACGAAACCCTGTGTTCGTCGACGAAGCTTGGCAGCTTCCTTCTTTTTCTCTTTTCCAATTTCCCTTTCTTTATAATTTTAAATTTCATTTAAAAATTTGGGTCATTACAATATATATATATATATATATATATATAGCTGAAAAATAATATTAAAATCGCTTCTGGGGTTTACTCAATTCAAATATCTGATTTCCCAAAAACATACATTAATTCATAAATTTCATTCCCATATACCTGAATATCTAACGAAATTGTACATATAATTTTTGTAATTAAATATTGCATTTTAACCAGTAAATTTTCTAAAAATTCTTGACATAATCTATCCTCTTACTTGATTCCTAAAGAAAAGCCTGCAGGGATACTAAAATCGTGCCTGCAGCGTTTGCACAAAACCTTGTATTCATATCCTAATTTAATCAACTTAACCCCGGAATAATAGTCATTTTACTACTCCCAAACCTACACACTTCCAATAACTAACTAAACTTGAAAAACATCTTCCTCACCTTAGTTTTGGAGTAGTTCCTAGAATGCCTGAACTACGAAACCGCCCCAGTTAAATTAGCAGAGAAACGTTGCCAGTATCCCAAAATGACATTCCTCCTTCAATTCGGGCTTATACTGGGTGAGAAATCAAAGAGAAAGAAGGAGAGGGTTGCAACACTAGGAGAGAGAGAGAGAGAGAGAGAGAGAGGAGAGAGAGAGAGAGAGAGAGAGCGAGAGAGAGATAGAGAGAGAGTTTTAATTTTGTCCCAAAAAAATGACTTGAATTCAATTTATAGGCTACTAACCAGAGAAAAACCATCGACGGTTTCCTTGAAACCGTCAACGATTTGGCTTTTTAATTAAACTGTTTTCACTGTTTTATTATTACTAAGCCTTAGTAACTCAAAACCGACGACGGTTTTCTAAGCTCCACCAAAACCGTCGACGGTTTGGCCTTACACCAAACCAATTTCTCTTTTTTCTTACTTATTATTATTATTATTATTATTATCATTTTTTGGGGTCTCTATATTCTCCCCTCCTTATAAAAACCTTGTTCTCAAATTTTTCTAATCGACTCTTATACCATCAACTGAAAAACAAACCGCTTAATCATTATTAATCACCCTCACTTATAGTGAAGGAATAGTGTGGTTACATATACAGTTCTGGAAGATTACAATAACCAAATCAAAACTCTCTCAAGACCACTTAACATCAAAACCATTACATTTCGATTTATAATTAATTACATTCAACTAATTACCCTACACAAAAATCTGCTTACATACAACGAATCCTTACCTGAACCATTACCTTTTTCTTGCTAACGCTGAGCCCCACTAAATAAATGTGGGTACTTTTGACGCATTCCCTCATCTAGCTCCCATGAGACTTCATCAACTACATGGTTCCTCCAAAGTACTTTTACTAGTGGAATCTTTTTGGTGCACAATTCTTGCTCTTTACGATCTAGGATTTGAACTGGTTCTACATCATATGATAGTGTATCTCCAATCTCCAGTGTCTCATAACTTATTATATGTGATGGATTTGGTTGTTGTTGGAGACCAACCCGAGCCTTCTAGCTGCAAACCAGAGAGACTTCTGCTTTAGAACACGGCCACCCTTGCTGCTCTAAGTTGCAGCTGTGCAGCTTCTCCAATACACCCACAAGCTACCCTATCTCTCTCTTTCTCCTTCTCTTTCTTTTCTTTTTCTTTTCTTTCCCCTCTTCCTTTTTAATTGGTTTTATTATTATTATTATTACACTAAAAGAATTGAGTTATTGTTTGAATTAATATTGTCTTCTATTGGTAAATTTTATTTTAAGTTTTAATTTCTAAAGTTTGTTTAGGTGTCATTGTTGTGGTAGAATCTTAATTAAAATTTAAATTTTTGTTATCTTGTTTGGGTATTTTTAAATAAAGTTAAGTCATTTCCCTGTTCTTCGTATTTATTTAGCGTTAGTTGAGTGATTGTGTCTAAGTTCGTGTTGATCTCCTAATACAAAAAGAAAAATATTCTCTTAGGATTTATATTACTTGTTTACTTTAAAATTTAAATTCTGTTGAGTTCAATTTAGTTTAAGTTTTATTAAAGTCCATTTTTTCAGTGTTTCTTTTATGGTTTAGTTCTTGAAGACTTGGATTCCTCTTTGAGCTCTTGGTTGCATTTAAATTAGTTGTTATTTAAATTTGTGATTGGTTACATTCTCAGAATTGCATGTTTTAATTATGTAGGAAAATTAGCGTCTTTAATTTTTGTTCCGAAATTCAACGCGTGTTTCAATTTCTCCCTAGTTAATTATAGGATTTTTTGTTTTTCATTATTTAATTTAGTGCGTGTTAGGTTTTAGAGTTTAAATTGCATGCTATTTTAATTCGTTAAAGAAAATCTCAAACAATCCAGGAACCCGAATCTGAACTGAGTTCAGCGACTTTTTATTTTCGATTGGAAATACGTAAAATTTGGAATTAAACCACATTCCCTAAGGAGACGATCTGGCCCTTGGCTAAATATTACACGACGAAACTCCTATACGTGGGATAGCTTCCGAGCTGCTCATTTTTCAAGTGAGTCAATTTTTTGGCGCTGTTGCCGGGGAGTGCCAGCTTTAATTTCAAATTTGGTGTTTTTCCAATTATTTTTTATTTTTCATTAATTTAAAAAAAATTAAAAAAATTGAAAATTTTGAAAAAATTGATCATCCTTGTTTGCTGTTGTGTTAGTGAATTTCTACTATTACATTGATGTTTGATGTCTTGGATCCGAGATAACTCGAATAGATTGTCTAAAATTTCACCTAATACTACTAATGACACATAAAGCACATGATCTGATTATTCTCTAATTACTTTTACGAGTGATTTTGAAATTGATTTGAACAATTTGTTTGAACAATTCTTTAAGGAAATCATGGCTGCACCTACACCACGTACACTTTAGGATTTTCTACAACCGACACACACTTCCACACCGTCTTGTATTGTGTTACCACAAGATGCACCGAACTTCAACATTAAGCATAGCATGTTATCTATGATACCTCAGCTTCACGAGATGGATTCTTAGAGTCTATGCCAACACTTGACAGATTTTGAGTTGATTTGCACCACTTTCATTAATAGGGCTGAAACTGATGAATATATCAAACTTCGCTTGTTTCCCTTTTCTTTGAAAAATAAGGCAAAAATCTGACTTAATTTTCTGCGACCTAACTCTATTACTAGCTGGGCTGAAATGCAGTTTGAGTTCTTACATAAGTTCTTTCCTTTTCAAAGAATTCAGTACCTGTAGGAGCAGATCAGTCAGCTCATGCAGAGAGGTGGCGAGACATTCCAGGCTTGCTATGAGAGATTCAAGGACATGATGAACACATGTCCATGTCACTAATTCGAATCTTTGAGGTTAGTGAATTATTTTTATACTGTTATAACCCCTGCGTGTAAACAGTTTGTCCAAACTATGTGCAACGGGGAGTTCTTCAACAAGGAACCAGATAAGGCTCTATCATTCTTTGATTATTTAGCTGAGAGTGTCCAACAATGGAACATACATCATGAATGGGCACCAATAGTAGCACAACCTCTCGAAGCGATCAGTGGTGGCAGTAGATACGAGGTCAAAGAGGAAACTAGCTTACAAGCTATTGTTGCTGCGTTGTCTAAGAAACTGGAGGTTATGGAAACAGAAAAAGTGAAAGCTGAGGATTGCTCTATCTGTGAGACCTCAGACCACATACTTCAAGATTGTCATTTACTACTAGTATGGTAGGAGAGTAGATCTGATCGGGTGCCATCAGTGAATTGGGTCAACAAAACTCAGAATCGGCCGTTCTCGAACACTTATAATCCAGGATATAGGTATCATCTGAACCTCTCATAAAGGAATGATCAACCCAATCCATCAACCTCACGATATCAGCAAGTTCCTCAATCTTATGCACCGCCTCCATAGTCGATATATCACCCAGTTACAACTCCTCAACAGCAGTATCAGCCGCAACAGGTTTCTTAGAGCTACGCACCACTGGGATTTCAACCAACTTTAGCTCCTATTCCAGTAAAGAAATCTCCTGATGATAGCATGACGCAGATGGCAAACATGTTCCAGCAATTCATGCAGCTTCATGCCACGACCACTGGGGAATTGAGAGAGACCATGAATAAGATAAGTACACAGCTGAATACCTTGAAAAAAGGGAAATTTCCTACATAGGCTTAGTCTAATCCCCAAGTATATCGACAGCAACAGCAACCGGTGCACAATGTTTCAGGGGATGCTTTTGAGTCAGCTAAGATAGTTATTACCTTGAGAAGTGGAAAGGAAATTTCCCGTCCTGAAATGCCTATTGATCGACAAACAGTTACTCCAACTCCTGAAGTGATAGCTGAGACAAATAAAGGAAAAGAAAAATTAGATGAATCAAGCTCAAGTTCAAAGGAGTCAGATAATAAGGAGGATGAGACTATTAAGGAATATCAACATGTGGTACCCTATCCTCAGCGGTTGACATCTGGTCAGAAAAATAAGTATCACACTGAGATCCAAGAAATATTCAAACAGGTGAAGATCATCCATCCACTTTTAGATGCCATACAATAAGTCCCTACATATGCAAAATTTCTGAAAAACCTATGCACAGTAAAAAGGAAACTGAATGTGAAGAAAAAGGCTTTCTTGACTGAGCAAGTTAGCGTGTTGATATTGAGTCAAACTCCGCAAAAACTCAGAGATCCTGGTTCTCCCATTATTTCTATCATAATTGGTGAATCTCGTATCGAGAGGGCTTCACTTGATTTGGGGAGTAGTGTGGACTTGCTCCCATATTCGGTATATGAGCAGCTGGGTTTAGGTGAGTTGAAACAAACTACTATGATGCTACAGTTGGCAGACAGATTTGTAAAAGCTTTGTGAGGCGTTGTTGAGGATGTATTAGTTCAAGTTGACAAATTTTACTACCCCGTGGACTTCATTGTTCAGGACATGCAATAGCCCATCTCCACCATATATCAGGCCTAAGTTATTTTTGGGCGACCATTCCTTGCTACCTTCAATGCCCTCATTAATTGTCAAAGCGGAGTACTTAAGCTCACGTTTGGGAACATAACATTGGAAATGAAAGTGTTCAATGCTCACAAGATGTCAAGTGGGTGCAATGATGCAGAAACACATGTAGTTGATGTAATAGATAATTTGGATATTTCAGAACTATTATCAATATTTGATGTTGATGGCGCATTTGAAAATGACTCTTCTAAATAGCTTGAGGTATTTGATGAAAAATTGCCAGGATTGGAGGGGCAGTTTCTAGAGATAGATGGTTCCCCTCACTCGTTGGATGCAAGTTACACGAGTAGTTGGCGAAGGCCAACGTTTGAGACTATTGACCTACCTGAAATTATGAACTCATTAGAAGAAAAAATTCCAACACTTAAGTTGAAACCATTGTCTGAAAAGTTGAAATATGTTTTCCTGGGTCCATTAGAAGGCACATTCCCTGTGGTAATTTCTTCTCACCTTACTCTTAAACAAGAAACTGAGTTATTGCAGGTACTAAGGAAACATCGCAAGATGGACCATTGCAAACATCAAGGGTATCAACCCTTCGATTTGTACTCACAACATCTTCTTGGAAGGAGATGCTAAACCAGTTCGTGATGTGCAACAGAGGCTGAATCCAACCATGAAGGAGGTGATAAAGAACGAAGTGTTGAAATTATTAGTTGCTAATATCATCTACCTGATCTCCGACAGCAAATGAGTAAGCCCGACACAGGTAGTTCCAAAAAAATATGATTTGACTGTCATTGAAATGCTCATGGAGAGTTGATCCCATCTAGGAAAGTAACAGGTTGGAGAATATGCATTGATTATCATAAATTGAATTTGATTAGCTAAAAAGATCACTTCCCGTTACCTTTCCTAGATCATATACTCGAAAAAGTAGCAAGTAATTCCTTTTACTGTTTCTTAGACGGATTTCCTGGTTATTATCGAATTGTCGTAGTACCTGAGGATTAAGAGAAGACTACCTTCACTTGTCCCTTCAGTACTTTCGCCTTTCACATAATGTCATTCAGTCTAAGCAATGCACCTGCTACTTTCCAGCGCTACATGATGAGTATTTTCTCCGATATGTTAGATGATATGTGTGAAATTTTTATGGATGACGTTTCGGTGATTGGTAAGTGTTTTGATATTTGTTTGAAAAATTTGACTCTTATTTTGAAAAGATGTGAGGAAAAGAATTTGCTTTTGAATTGTGAAAAATGTCAATTTACGATAAGTATTAGTTTAGTGTTGGTCATTTGGTTTTTGAGCATGGTATAGAGGTTAACAAGGCCAAGGTAGAGCTGATTTCCCAATTACCTGTCCTTAAGACTGTAGTAACCCAGAAAAATAAAATAAATAAATAAATAATTATTAATTAATTAATTAATTAAAATTTATTTAAGGAAATTAATTAAATTAAGAAATCTAAGGGTTATGCGTATATATATATATATATATATATATATATATATATATGAGTATATAATAAAGTATAAAGTAAAGGAAAAGAAAAAAGAAAAAAGCTTAGTGTCTAAGCTTCCTGGAACAACCTGGAACAAAGCAGAAAGAGGAAAAGAAAAAAAAAACTTTCAGGCTACTCTATCTCTCCTCACGCTCTCCACTCCTCTCTCTACGATTTCGCAGCAGATTCTCGCCAATTGAAAATCCAAAAATACCACTGGACTTCATTCTCCGCCACCGACATTTCTACAGAAGTGGATTTGTTGTAGGAGTAACGTAAGCATATCTCCTGGGGTAAAGCAAATTCTCACTCTCACCTTAATTTTTCTTAAATTTTGAGCCAAATTGTCGATCAGACACCACCACAAGAATCTAGGGATGATTCTCTACAAGTCTAACGGAGCGGATTTCTTGTGGAGTCATTGTAGGCATAGCCCCAAAACTAAAATAAATGGGTTATTTAGAAATTAATTGTTATTTAATTATTGTAAATTAGGAAATGTTAAAATAGTATTTTATTGTGGTTGATTTGATTGAATCAGGGTTCAGGTGAGCACCACGGGTATAATTTTGAGAACCCTGCAGGCGTGGTTCAGGAAATTAGGTAAGGGGGGCTAAAATTATATTAGTATTTTATTAAGGTGAACTAGTTATTTTCGAGCATATGTGTAGTGACCCGAAGAATAATAGTATTTTAATAATTAAGGGGAGGAAAATGGAAACATGAACAGAATGAGGCAGTACACTTCGTCAACGAATACAGGGGTTCGTCGACGAGTGCATAAGGGAATTCGTCAACGAATACAGGGGTTCGTCGACGAGAAAATATTGAGAGGCTGATATAGGCTTATCTGAATTTCGTCGACGAGGTGACGTGTCTTGTCGACGAATTTGGCCCTATAAATAGCTAAAAACCATATTTTTATCCATTTTCAACGCCGTTCTCTCTCTCTCCTCTCTCTCTCTTTACGCCCCTCTCTCACTTCTCTCTTTGTTTCCGGGCTTATTCCTTGCCAGATCGAAGATCTGAAACCACCACGACGTTCCTGGCGAAGTTCTCTTTAAGTTTTCTAGGACAGATCGTCGGTGGGATCGAGTTGGAATTCATCTCAAATTTAGGGTAAGACTTTTTAGTCCATTTTTGGCCTTTTGACAATTATAGGAAATGATATGGGAGGGGAAATACTGATATTTTGTTCTGACAAACATTGTTTTCAGGGTGTTGGGTAGGAAGCCCTGTAGGTGTTAGGCCTGTATATCATAGGGGCTTTCCAGTAGTCAGGTAAGGGAAATATGCTATGTTAGACAATTTTAAAATATTATACGGTTTATTAAATTATGAATATTATGTATTAAAGTATAGTGTGGCTTGAGAATATAAGTATAGTACCGAGATATGTTTTACAAATTTCAGTACCATGATTTTACGAATTTTAGTATCATGATTTTATGAATTTCAGTACTATGTATACGAAATTTTAGTACCATGCTTATACGAATTCTAGTACCATAATTATGCAGTTTTCAGTGTTATGATTATACAGTTCTCGATACTTTGACGTATGGAATACAGTTACAGTTTGTTCAGTATCATGGTTATTACGGTTATTTCATGATCATGGTAAATCAGATAGTTGTATATAGAGATATATTATATAGTATCAGACCCTGTTGAACCATACAACAGAGCACGGTACCTTTGTTACTGATATTTATATTATGAGTGCAACCACCTATTTAGATAATACGTGGTAGTAGGTTGATCACCTATGCCCTTGATGTGGACAAACTCTCCATCAGATATGGGTTGAGGTGGGCAGATCAGACCGATGGAGTATAGTGATTTATTCCTGATTGGCCAATCAGGGTAAATCCCGCCTATGGGCCGCACAACCCTGTCATGAAGGGTTAAATCATGACACAAAGTTATCCATAGGGAAAGTTTTCAGTTACTATTACGTACCTACAAATTTACAGAAACAGGAAACATACTTATGTACTCTAGAAGTATTTTGAATAGTAACCTACAGTACTATTATATTAAGCAACATGGAAAGGGTGGTGTATTTTATCACTTGTACTATATTTACATATTTAATTATACATAATTATATGAAACATATTTACATGATATTGTAGCTCAGTTGACACACACTAGTAATAACATATTTCGTCTTACTGAGTATTGGCTCATCCCAATGTTGAATTATTTTTCAGGTGATCCAAGTAAGCGAGCAGACTAGGCTCACGAATAGAGGGGCTCTAGTACTGCCCTGTTAGTAGATAATGAGTATGTGTGTGGAGGATTTTTGTATATCCTAGCATAGTTGGGGATATTTTGGGATACAATTATATTTGTATATTTTGGAAAACATGATAGCACTCTGGTATTGTATTGCATATAATGATTTATGGTTATGTTATATGATTTATTCTCACTACTTAGGTTAATGATTGGGTTTACCCCCAATATGGTATCAGAGCATGTTAAATGTCATAGTATAAAAAAAAATAGAAATTAAGCAGGTCGTTACAATATGAAATTTATTATTTATCTATATGATTTTTTTTTAGAACAGCTTGAGTATTGAAAAATGATGATTTTGTTTAAGGTTTATATTTGGGATAGTTGCATAAGATATTAAATTCATGTGACATGAGAACTATTTTTCCTAATAAATTGAATATGAATTACTGCGTTATTTGGGTTTACATATGGGGATGTTTGGAATGATTATGACATAATGAATGAATTGTTATGTTTGACTCATGTGTGGAAATGTATTGATCTGTTCGATTACTGTGTGGGAATGTATTAATTTGTTGGATACCTGTGTGGTAATGCATTGATGCGTCTATGTGAACTAACTGGTATGGTTATTCGTGTGCATCTCAGTATAACGTTGGCATAAGGAGGTTGTTATATTGCCCAGATATAAATCATGATATGGCGTTGGAAGGTCGAGGAGCTCATCATATTGTCATTTATATGGGATAGGACATTGGCAGGTCGAGGAGCTTGTTCTATTGATGTACTATGGGTAGGTCATAGGGATTGGATGCTGGTGAATAGTGGTGCCTTTGTGGGCCATGTTATGTATCATGTGTGGATGGTGGCGCTTGTGTGAGCCATGTTATGTACCCTGTGTGAGTAGTGGTGCTTGTGTGGGTCATTTGTAGATAGGTGCCTGTGTGGGCCACATACTGATATGTACGCAGTTGCTCTGCGTGGGCCACGTACTGAGGATATTGGAAGACGAAGTATAAGTTGCATGATTCCTGTGTAGATGTGTTGTGCGTGTGAATTTAATTAAAACATAATAATAATGGTATAGCATATTGTGAATGCATGTGTGTGCATAAGGCGAGGTAAACATACCGTCGGGGGCTTATTGAGAAAGGCGAGTGCTTTGCTAGGTAGTTTCTTGGTATCAATGCAAATAGATGCTACTTGAATGGGCGGGTAGACATCCCGATTCTCGGAAACCTTCACCTTTAAAATAATAGAGATGTGTATACTGGCTGATATATAAATATTAAAACTCATTTGCCACACACTGTTATAATTTATTTCACCCTTATAGAGAAATGTCTCACCTTAGTGGATTAACAACTTTTCAGGTTCTTCTAGAGATCGGGTTTGAAGGCCTAGGCTGGGATTATTTTTTGGTGGTTTCTTTTTGGGGTATTGTTAGATACTGGTATATATACAGATATATTTGTATTGGGTTATGTTTTAAATACTAGTTGTGGATACGAATATTTAGACGTTGTAGAGTTCGTTTTTGGGTTGTTATATAGAACTCTAGTATTTATTTGAGGTTATTTATTTATATTTCGCTGCATGCATGTTAATTATGGTATCAGATACAGGTGATTGGAACACATGGCACCCGGGCCTCACTTGGCGGGTTCGGGGCGTCACAAAGACAGTTAAGGACATCCATTCTTTCCTTGGTTATGCTGACTTCTATAGGTTTTTTCATTCAGGGCTTTAGTAGTATTGCTAAACCATTACGTACGTTATTGCATAGTGAGACTAAATTCTTGTGGACTGATGAATGTCAACAAGCTTTTGAAACGCTAAAGAAACATTTGACTATTGCACCCATCAGGCAACCTCCTCTGTGGGACTTGCCATTTTAAATCATGACTGATGCTAGTGACTATGCCTTGGTGTCATTCTGGGTCAAAGAATTGATAACAAGTCATCCATCATTTATTATACAAGTCGAACTTTGAATGATACTCAAAAAAATTATACCACCGCTGAGAAGGAATTGTTAGCTGTTGTATTTGCCTTAAAAAAATTTCATTCTTATGTCATTGGATCGCTTGTTATTATTTTTACTGATCACTTTGCTCTAAAATATTTGTTAGCAAAGAATGATGCTAAACCCAGTTTGATCAGATGGATTCGACTTCTCCAGGAATTTAACATCACTATTCGAGATAAAAAAGGCGTGGAAAATGTTGTAGCTGACCATCTCTCTCTTTTGTAGCTACCTGATGTGTTTGTATCTCCCTCTCCCTTAAATGATGATTTTCCCGATGAACGTCTTTTTGCAGTGTCACGCGCTCTGTGGTTTGTCAATATTGTGGATTATTTTATCACTAACCGAATGCCAGAACATTTGTTAACTCAGGATAAGCGTAAGTTCCTTACGGAGGTACAACATTATCATTTTGACAATCCATATCTATTTAAATACTGCTCTGACTAGTTGGTTTGTAGATGTGTGCCTCATGATGAATTCACTTCTGTGATACATTTTTGTCATAGTGGAGCATGTGGAGGTCACTTTGCCGCAGAGAAAACTATTTCAAAAATTTTGCAAAGTGGACTCTACTGGCCTACTATGTACAAAGATGTTAAGAATTTTTGTAAAACCTGCGAGGCTTGTCATAAATTAAGGAAAATTATAGCAAAGAATGAAATGCCTATGTCTCCCATTTTGACTCTTGAAATTTTTGGCTGTTAGGGAATTGACTTTATGGGACCATTTCCAAACTCTTTTGGGCACTCTTACATTTTAATTTGTTGTGGATTATGTTTCAAAATGGGTGGAAGCTATACCTTGTAGAACAAATGACCACAGGGTTGTCATCCGTTTTCTCAAGGAGTTATTTGCACATTTTGGCATGCCCAAGGCTATCATTAGTGATGGAGGGTTGCATTTTTGTAACAAACCTTTTGAAAAACTCATGGAAAAGTATGGCGTGGCCCATAAGGTCTCTACTCCATACCACCCTCAGACTAATGGTCAAGTTAAGTTAGCCAATAGAGAGATCAAAGTCATACTTTAGAAAACCGTGCGTCATAATCAAAAGGACTGATCAAGAAAACTTGTTGATGCACTCTGGGCCTACCGTACGGCTTTCAAGACAAACTTATGGATGTCTCCCTACAGGTTAGTTTACGGTAAGGCATGTCATTTACCTATTGAAATTCAGCATCGTGCTTTATGGGTTATAAGATAGATTAACTTTTCACTTGATGATGCCAAGGATTTAATGAAATTGCAGGTATGTGAGCTTAAAGAGTCTAGGAGGGAAGCTTATGACAATGTCTGCTTAGCCAAGGAGCGGATGAAGTTGCTACATGACAGGAAAATAAAAAACAAACAACTTTTCCCTTCTCAGCAAGTGCTTCTCTATAACTCCAGATCACATGTGCTTCCTAGGAAATTGAAGTCCCGATGGGGTGGCCCGTACGTCGTTAAAAAAAATTCATTCTCATAGCGCAGTAGAGATTGTAGATCCAAAAAGTGGCAACCGCTTCACAGTCAATGGATAGCGTCTAAACCTCTTCATGACTCCATTCAATCCAAATAAATAGGTATTGCTTCTACAAGACCCTAAGGGAGTCCTCTGACCTTTTTATTTTACTGTTTTTCTTTTTCATTTTTTTCTTTTCATTTTATTTGTTTTTATTTGCATCTTTCTTTTCTTTTTCTATCGCATTATTTGGTAGTGATTTTCTATTAGTTTGTTCACCCGTGCACAATTTTTCTATTCCCCTTATGCTTTCACATTGAGGACAATGTTCCACTTTAGTTAGGGGGTGAGCATTTTCATGTGACACTATACACGTATACTTGTTGGGTTTTATATTAATTTGAAAAAAGAAAGAAAGAAAGAAAGAGTATTGAGGAATTACACTGACTTATGCCATGATTGACACTAATTTATACCCTTCACATACTTGCATATAACATAAGAATTACACACTTGAGTCATTTATGTGTAGTTTCTCTTTATATGACTTTGTAACTCCATGAAGAATTGATCGGTAGTACACTTGTGTTAATCTGGCTATATAAACTCTTGTATTTACACGACATCTCATGAGACTGAATAGACACATTCACGTGATTCATTGCACTAATAATTCATTGTGAGCACTGAGAGAACACCCTTGGAAACTATGACACCTTGTAAGATATCCTTAAGCTATTTATCGTCCTTTTGAGTGTTGACATCAAATCAAAGTTCATGAAACTTAGTTCTCCCTTCCTCTAGACAAATCTTTGTACACTAGTATCTTTTTTTGATTTGCTAGCCTAGATGTGACATCTAGTAGGGAAATAGAAACTTAGGTCTTGTAGTCTACTCAAGATGTGAAGGCTGAACTACCCCTAGAAATAGACTTAGTTCATGAACTACTGTTCGAGCTTAATTCCCATTGGTGGTATGAAGACAATAAAAGAAGTGTAATGATTGTCCTAATTGACTAAGAAAAGACAAAAATTGAAAAATGAGCAGAACAAAGAATATGACAAATAGAAATGCACATGAAATGAAATACTAATGCCTGCCCCGCACAAATACCACAAAAAGTCAAGGACATGACACACGTTCTCCAAGTATGAAGATTCTTCAACCATTTAATACCTTAGATGTATTCACACCAAGTTTGTGAATAAGTTGATATAGGGTGGTCTCGGTTGGACATGACGAGTAGGTGAGAAGATGTTAGGGTGAAGGACCCAACACCTCACAAATAGGCTAGATTCTTTTTAGACTAGTCCACTCCATACATTTAGTGTTTGTTTCTTGCAATATGTGGGATGTTTGATCACGACGCTCCTCCTCACAAATGACGAGTGAACCCATTCTTTTTAAGTGTTTTTTAGGGTATACCAATTGGGCCAAGTCAAAATGATAGTTATGTAGGTGTCCACTAGTATCCTAGGTGTAATAAGTCACACACATCACACATTCCTCAAGATTTCACCTGTTTATACTCGAATTTATATGACCGCATTAATTCTGAATTGTACTGTTAGTTAACTTCATGTGAGTATAATGTTCTTAATTGTTATATAATGATAAAACTTGCATGAGTGACGTGCTTCGGAGTTGTATGCATTGAATATGAATAGGCTGGTGTGAAATTTGGTTATATTCCTGTATGTGAAACAGTATGATTGTGTCGCATATGCATTCATGTTTGTTGGAGTTAGTAGTTGTGAATACCACCCTGAATCATTCACGTTATTTGATAGAGACTAGCAAAACGTTAGTTGAAGGTGTAATTATGCACTTAAACTGCGTAATTAGGTGGTTTAATTCATGCATTGGAGCTTATATTTTTAATTAAATACCTAATTACTCTCAATATTTTAACATTGTGTCCTATTTATAATAATTGGATTTTATTAAGCAACTTATGATTTTTTGGCATATTTTTATCGTAGGAAAATTATTAGGAGCTAAAATCAACATCAGTTCGTAATTCGTGCATAATTTTTCCATCTGAGCTCCGATTGAGATGATTTAAAATTCTAGAGAAAGATAAGAAGATTATCTACGACTTTTGTGTTTTGAGCTTCGAGAGATGCAAGTTTTAGGATGGTTGATTTCGACCTTATTCACAAGAAAGTAAGAAGAAAGAAACAAGAAGCAAAGAAGAAAATAAAAAAATATAAATAAATAAAAAATAAAAAGTGATTTGGCCTAGCCATGCAACCGGGTCCTCTCCAAACCATGCATAGGGAAACTCCCCTACCCCCTTTATAAACTCTCTTTTCTCCTTCTCTCATGGCAGCCTCCTTTCTCCCCTAACTTCCTTCCCTTTCTTTTTCCTTTCTCTCAGCCATATAGCAGCGAGCCCCTCCTCTGTTCTTTATCAACTCTCCTCTTCCTTCTCCTTCCTTTTATCCCTTTCTTTTCCTTCCCCTTCTCCTATTCTCTTTCTCTCCCTACTGCTTCCAGCCATCCCAGCCGAGGCTTCTAAGGTTCCCCTCTCGGCTTCCTTTTCTCTTTTCTGCTGCTGCAACCCTAGCTAGCTGCCAATGCCGCTGGTGCTTTGCCAAGAGGAGCAACCCTACATGCTGCTGCCAACTCCTCCAGCCACTGTCGTCTTCTATTTCTAGTTACTACTGCAGCCGCTGTCCCTGCTTCCTTAAGCTCCTCCCGTGCGTGCTGTAAACCGAAGTTGTTCCTGTTGCATGTGGTTGTTGTTGGAGACCAACCTGAGCCTTCTAGTTGCAAACTAGAGAGACTCCTGCTTCAGAACATGGCCACCCCTACTACTCCAAGCTACTTTAGTGGAGGAAGATCCAAAGACTCCACCTTGCAGTTGTACAGCTTCTCCAATACACCCACGAGCTACCCTCTCTCTCTCTCTCTCTCTCTCTCTCTCTCTCTCTCTCTCTCTCTCTCTTTCTCCTTCTCTTTCTTTTCATTTTCTTTTCTTTCCCCTCTTCTTTTTTAATTTTATTATTATTATTATTACTACTTTAAAAGAATTGAGCTATTGTTTTAATTAATATTGTCTTTTATTGGTAAATTTTATTTTAAGTTTTAATTTCTAAAGTTTGTTTAGGTGTCATTGTTGTGGTAGAATCTTAATTAAAATTTCAATTTTTTTTTTATCTTGTTTGGGTATTTTTAAATAAAGTTAAGACATTTCCCTATTCTTCAGATTTATTTAGCATTGGTTGAGTGATTGTGTTTTAGTTCGTGTTGATCTCCTAATACAAAAATAAAAATATTCTCTTAGGATTTATATTACTTGTTTACTTTAAAATTTAAATTCTATTGAGTTCGGTTTAGTTTAAGTTTTATCAAAGTCCGTTTTTTTAGTGTTTCGTTTATGGTTTAGTTCTTAAAAACTTATATTCCTGTTTAAGTTCTTGGTTGCACTTAAATTAGTTGTTATTTAAATTTGTGATTGGTTGCATTCTCGGAATTGCATGTTTTAATTATGTAGGAAAATTAGTGTCTTTAATTTTTGTTTCGAAATTCAACGTGTGTTTCAATTTCTCCCTAGTTAATTATAGGATTATTGTTTCTCGTTATTTAATTTAGTGCGTGTTAGGTTTTAGAGTTAAGTGCACGTTATTTTAATTCGTTAGAGAAAATCTCAAACCATTCAGGAATCTAAATCTGAACTGAGTTCAGTAACTTTTTATTTTCGATTGGAAATACGTAAAATTTGGAATTAAACCACATTCCCTGAGGAGACGATCTGACCCTTGGGCTAAATATTACACGACGTAACTCCTATACCTAGGATAGCTTCCGAGCTACTCATTTTTCGAGTGAGTCACATTGGGATTTGGTAATATCCCGAATACACAACCATAAAACTTAGGAGCTCATGTCTAGATGTCGAGTCTACTAGCTAATCGATTCGGGGAAGGGGGAAGCTATCTTTTGGACACGCCTTGTTCAAGTCTATGAAATTGATACACGTCCGCCACTTTTGATTTGATTTCTTTACCAAAACCACATTGCTTAGCCACTCCGAATAGTTGACCTCCCTAACGAATTTGGCCTGCACCAGTTTCGTCACTTCCTTGTCTATCACCTTGATCCGCTTCAACGTGAAACTCCTTTTCTTCGATTTTACGGTCTTATGGTTGGGGTCTACGTACAAACTGTGTTCCATGATTGTAGGGTCAATCCCCGGCTTATCTTTGGCTGACCAAGCAAACACATCCACGAACTCGTTTAGTAGTTTACCTAGTTCTGTTTTCAAAGGATCGGACAAGCGACTCCCAATCTGTACACACTTCTCTTGATTACCATTTATGGGTATGTGTGTTAGTTCATCATCCAGCGTGCTAATTTGGGGGTATTCTCCCCTCACCTCCAAGTCTTCAATTGTCAAGGTTTCCCTTACTTCACTCTTACCTTTTAACACCATCATATAGCAATTTCGAGCAGCTACTTGATCTCCCCTGATCATTCCTGTCTCCTGTGGGGTAAGGAATTTCATCTTAAAGTGATAAGTGGACGTTATGGCTCGGGCCACATTAAGCCATGGATGGCCTAGTATGATCTTGTATATCGATGGCTGATCAACCACCAGGAAATCCGTCAATGAGGTGATTTGTCGTGGTGCTGTCCCCATTGTCACCAGTAGTGTAATCGTTCCCACGAAATGTATTATGTCTCCTCCAAATCCAACCAATAGGGTGGAGATTGATTTAAGGCGTTCTTTACCGATCTTCATTCCTTCGAGCACCGACCAGAATATTATGTTGGCTGAGCTCCCGTTGTCTATCAGCACGCACCTTATTTTGTAGTTGGTCACTAGAAGGGATACCACTAGGGCATCATCATGGGGCTATTCTACTCCTTCTTCATCTTCGCTACTGAAGGTGATAGCGTCTTCTTGTTTTTGTCTTTTTCCGTTGGGCTCCCTTTTCTTCATTAAAAGCACCTACTTGGCATAACTCTTTCGAGCGCCTCCACTGTCTCCGCCATTGGCGGTTTCGCTGAAGATCACTGCAATTTCTCTAACGATATGTTCCTCTTTCTCATCTGCGTTTAGCCTTTTCTCCTTATCAACTTCCCCTCGACGATCCCCTTTCTTTAAGAACCTCGACAAATGACCTTTTTTTTTTTTTTTTTTTTTTTATCAAGGCCTCAATTTCATTTTTCAGTTAAATACACTCCTCAGTATCATGCCCGTGATCCCTATGGAACTAACAAAACTTTGACATGTTTTGTTTATATGGGGGTGTTCGCATAAGCTCAGGCCACGAAACATACTCCTTCTTTCCTATGTACATCAACACATCGGTTCACGATATGTTTAAGGGAGTATAAATTTGAAACTTACTGGTGTGCCCCATAGCCCGAGAGCTGTCTTGCAATGTGCTATGCTCCTGTCTCTTCCCAGTTCTAGAAGATTCGCTGACCTCTCTGTTACCCTTCCTTTTTAACTCAATCCAATTTTGTCTTGTATCCATTATCTCCTCCAGGTTGACATACTTATGTGTTCTGGCCATTAGTTCTCCCATATCAGCCGGTGGCTTCTTCCCTAATGAGTACAAGAAATTCCCCGACTAAAGGGCGGTGGTCAGGGCTGCCAACGCCACTCCAATGTCTAGGTTGCGGATCTCCACCATTGCGGTGATGAAGTAGTGCATGAACTTTTTTAACGTCTCCCGTTTTCCTTGGACCAAGTTCATCAGATGAGCCGAAATTTTGACAATTCTTTGACAGTTGATGAAATGACCGGTAAGCTACTGCTCCTTCTCAAAGAAGGAGCTAATCAATCCAGGTCGTTCAGTTCGGTACCATCCCTAGAACTACCTTTAAGGGTGGCTGCAAATGCCCAACACATGATGGCATCAAGTGCACCCTACAATTACATCAACACCTTGAAAGTGTCCATATGACCATTCAGGTTAGTCAAACCCTCATACCTTTCAAAAGTAGGCATCTTGAACTTGTTGGGCAACGGGACTTCCATCACTTTTTTGGTGAACGGCGGCTCCGAGGATTTTAAAGAGGTTTTCCCGTAAGAGGGGTTGGTCCACCCTTTTTCATCATTTTATCTATTTGATTGATTTTTTTATCCTCTCTTCTAACTCATTCGATCTTTGCTCATTTACTTTTACGTTGTTCGCGTTTTCCACCTTCTTAGTGAGGTAAGTTTTTCTCTCACTCTCCTTCGGGTTCTCTGTGTTGACTCTACGAGTCCAATACTGTTTTGATAATGAAAAATCACTTTGTATTTGATCTGTGCATTGAGATTGTGAACAAAAACTATATATAGCATGCACACAAGGATAACAAGTCATGGAATCCATAAAGAATAAAGCATACACATCTTGGCAAGATCCATAGAATTCAAAGAGTACAATAATGAAGATGCAAGCACCAAGTTCAATAGCGTCATGGGAATGGGTACTTAGAACCAATGTATTTACATTTTCATATGATTTAATTTGAGACTCAACATATACCCTAGAATGACCTTAGGACTCATGCATTTCATGAACATCATTAGGAGACTTTTATGGACGTAGAAATATTTTCAAAACCCTAGAAAATACTTTAATAAAAGAGTCAAGAAAGAGAGCAAAGTAGAATTTTAAAACTAGAAAATAAATAATTCAAGAAATGACCACTTCGGTAGCCTGAACTCAACCTCAATCGCCTGAAGAATTTCTTCAGAAACCTAAAGATTAAGTTAAGTTGCCTGAAGAATTAAAGGTGAAACACATAACCTGGCCGAGACACTTCAGCCACCTGAACTCTTCACTTCAGGCACCTGAACTCGACACTTTAGAAGCCTGAACCCCACTTTAGTCGCCTGACCCTATATTCAGGTTTGTTTTTTGAAGCTTTAAGGAACTTCGGTCGCCTGGGCTCTTAACCTCAGTCGCTTGAATTTGCGGGAAAACTTAAAAATCAAATTTTTAATAAAAGAACTTGTGAGATATTTTTTGATCCAACGGTTGAGATCTATTCTAAGGGTAAAGAACCTATATATACATCATCTAAACCCTAGTGCTGGAGCTAAGAACAACAAGAACAAGAACAATGATAAAACTCAACCACGAGAAGAAGAAAATCAAAGCTTGGCAATACGATTGAGCATACTAGCACAACTTGGGAGATCACACTACTGAGGTTGTGATTGGGATATTAAATCTTACGCTATACATCTGAGCCAAACCTACTTGGATCCTCAAAAGGTTTTCTTGTGATTGTTATACAAGCTTATTTGATATTAAGGTTTGGTAAATCATACTTCTTGTTAAGAGTTAGTTGCATAGAATTCTTCATATATAAATTGATCTACTTGTTGATATTCATTTTTTAAAGAGTTTGTCATTGCAAAACCTATTTTTGAATATTCGATAAGAGGTTGATCTTGTGTGTGCATATAGTAAATCATTTTTTAAGAAGATTACCTGAAACAACCAATATATATATATATATATATATATATATATATATATATATATGTAGAATAATAATATTGGTCATTTAGTTAGTATCAAAATGAAAGTGCTTCTCTGTTAAGATCCTTGATTCCATGTTTGATGCCTAAGAAATACCTTGTCTAAGCGAGTGCTCAAAGATCATTGCTGCTCAGTCACTTCCTAGAGGTCGGCCTGGTCAAAATGGAATTTCATAGGATAAACAGGGTAGACACTGTTTGTATAAGTACATAAAATGATGTTTTGACTGACATAAATTGTAGAAATATATGATAAAATAATAATAATACAGGTATCCTATGTGGGGCCCACATGAGTCCCGAAGTCGTGTGGGGTCCATATGAGTTTCGAAATTGCGTAGGGCTTATAAAATCGTATAAGGACTATTGGAGTAACGTAGGACCCACTTGGGTCTCAAAGTTGTGTAAGGCCCACAAGACCACGTGGGGCCCACATGAGTTTTCAAAATTTGAATTTAATTATTTTTCAAAAAATAAAAAATACTGGAACATAACTTAAAAATAATAACAATGATAATAATAATGATTTTAAAAAAATTAATTAATTAATTAAATGTAAGTGGTGGCAAACACTCTCACATGACCTACATCCCTATCCCATATTTAACCCATACCTAGCCCATCCCATGCCTATTATTTAATTTTAAAAAATTATAATTTCACCCCTCTCCCCACACTTTTACAAATTTCATTTCTTCTCTAAAATTTTCCTATAAATAGGAAGCTCTCAACCTTCATGTTTCACAAAATTTTTTTAAGGAGGATAATGATTAGTGAGTGAAAGAATTAGTGGTGGAGGGAGAATTTTGGTTATAATTAAATTCTCACTCACCCACTTTTTCTGATCTCATTTTTTAGAGATAGTCATTATGTTCGTAGCACAAGGTAAAAGAAGAGGTAAGTAAATTTGATTATGTTAGATTTTCATTTAAAATTTATATCTGAGTTTATTTGTAAGTAAATTTCGATTATGTTACTTAGTTTCATAAAATTTCCCTGAATTTATTTTTTTCGCATATTTAATTATACCAATTTTAATCTTTAATATTTTTACATTTATTTTTTGGTTAAGAAATATTCTAATCCACTCGGGTAATTTTCAGCATTTCTTTCTATTCAATATATATATATATATATATATATATATATATATATATATATATATATATATATAACCTGAAAATTGTGTGGCATGAGTTTATTTCTATGTTGCATGTTTCATGAAAATATGAGTAAATATGAGATTTTCATGATATTATTTTAAATTGCATAAATTATAATAAGATGGTTTTAAAACCCCTTATGACCAAGGAAGTTCAAAGTTACAGATACTTGGTACCGCAATTTAAAGTTTAAATGGATTAGAGTGCACTTACACTGTTTACAAAATAATTATTTATGTTAGTGTATTTCTCCTAAGTGCACACTTGGTTTCAGACCATAACTTAATAAGGAAAAATCTCACTTAATGTTTACGTACGTTGATTTAGTTTGGTCGGCCGGCCAGCTAAGTCCAGTTTTCGGACCGCACAACCCAGTCATAGGGGTAAACATGACTTACGGCTAACATGCCTAATGAGTAGTTTTTTACAATATATGTTTATGCATATTTAATTACGTGTATAAAGTTATTGATGATTTGAAGGAAAAATATATGTTTATATGAAAAAGGTCATTCTAATGCTTAAATGACGATCTAAAGAAAACGTATAAGAAAAAGTATATGTATGCATGTCATTAAATATTTTTATAGTTTTAAAGTTAAAAGTTTAATTTAACAGTCACAGTATAAGATGATTAAATTTTACTATTATAGTTGATGGTAAAAGTTTTATGCAAAAATTTTTAATTTACATTTATTTTAGAAGCAGTTTTGAAGTTATAGTATTAAATATTGTTTTACGAAATTTTTAGAAAACTCATTTTGATCACACACTAATAATAATCTTATTTACTTACTAAGTGTCGTCTCACCCCAATCATATTTTTACATATCAGATAACTCTGAATGACATATCGGAAATCAGGCATAGCAAGCATGGGAATAGGAATATAATAGAAAAATAAAATTTGATTAGAAATATTAGTATGATGTCAGATATTTATGCTTATGTAATTTTCCTTCTTTTGAAATGAATGATTGTAATATGGATAATTAGCGCTCTAGTTTAATAATAATTAAGTTTACTTATTTCCATTGTAAATCAATGATAAAAAGTAAATATCCTAGGCCCTTCAGGGTTGGGGTATTACATTACCACTTGATAAGAATTTTAGTTATTGATTAAATACTTTGGGTTAAAGTGAGTTTTCATTCATAGACTTGATATTTTTAATATAACAAATCTACTTATTTGAATATCCTTAGTGTTCATAACGATATATTATTGAGGGATATTTTCTAAAATATATTACATTAGGATTTTGATCTTTGGTATACATATCGTATTTATACTAAGTTGCATATTACAAAGATCATATAGTGGTTGGAAACTTGAGAGAAATATTGTTGTGATAAAGTGTGTTTGAAATCTTTGCAATCTTCAAAGTTGTTTTTGTATTCAAAGATTTAACCTAAGTTCTTCAAAACATTGATTCATATAAATATTTTTGGGAGATTTGATAAAAAGGGATTTGTGTGTTGAATCATATTCATTCATAAAACGATTGTATCGTTTCATACATTCTGAGCTTCAAGTTTCATCATATGATTATGTATTAGGAATTTGAATTGTACTCACAAGCTTTGTTAGAAGCAATTTTGAGTGTTTTACAGATTTCATTGTAATCATGGTTCAGGTTGTGAATTGGATTTGAGGAGGGAGTTGTATCCATTGTAAGCGGCGGATTAGGGGGAAGTTGTACCTCTTATAAGTAGCGGATTGTAAGTAATCTTCCGTCCCAATTTAAGGAGTAGGGATTTTAGTGGAATCCTTGATTGGGTTACTCAAGGCAAGGACATAGGTTGGGTTAGCTGAACCTCGTAAAAACTATATTTGCATTCTCTCTTCTCTTATTTTTTTAATTTCTACAACGCATTTCATTAGTTACATTGCATGCGTGTATGTTGAATAATTTCACACGAACTTGATAAGTAATTTGGTAAATATAGAAATAGGGACAAAGCGATGAATAAATTTTAAAATACCCAATTCACCCCTCCTATTGAGATTACACCTAAATCAACACTTTGCTTTCTTAGGTGAGTCGGGGCTAACTTGTTGTTGGCAGGGAATATGTTCTTCTTTACTCTTTTGTTGTAAAAGTAGGGTGAGCATATCCTCCATCTTCTTCTGAGAGGCCTCCATTTTCCTTTGGAAGGCAAGAAATTCCTCCCTAGTAACCCCCGAACGATCTCCAGGCGTGGAGTGAACGGACTGGGGTGATTCTTTACTAGCGGTAGGGCCTGAGCTTGAGTCATGGGTAGTTGTCATTATTCGAGAATCGGTGGTCGGAAGCAAGATGAGCACCTCTTAGAAGCGGTTCCCACAGACGGCGCCAACTGTTGCGGGATAAAAATGGGAATGACCTACGACGTTACTCTCCAACTTCTAATGTAGTGATAATATATATATATATATATAAATAAATAAAAATAAAATAAAATTTAAAATTTAAATAAAATAAAATTAAAATAAATAATTAACTAAATTAAATAATTAATTAATTAATGAAAATCATTATTTAAATTATATAATAAAACATAATAATATATATTAAAATAATATAATATATTGTTAAAATATATCATTTTTCCTGCGCCGTGGCCATCTTCGTATCCGTCTCTCTCTTCCTCTCAATTTCTTAGCGGATCGGAAAACGGAAGGTGTCGTTGGATTCCTAACTCTGTCACCGATATTTCTACTAGAGCATATTTGTCGTGGGAACGACTTAGGGATTACTCCTAGGGAAAGGTAACTTTTTCCCATTTTTCCAATTTCTCTTTAAATATGTTGTTAAATCGACGATCGGGTATCACCACGTGGTCTTAGTCGCGATTGTCGTCATTTTGACATAGGTAAACTTCCAATTGGGGTATTCTAAGCCCCACTCCAAAAGAGAGTGAGATTTGAAAATTTTGACAAATTGGTTATATTTGCGAGTGTAACTATTTATTTGGAAAATATGATTCTATGAAATATTTAAATAGTATTTTATTTAGGGTTAATTTAATGAAACTGGGTTTTTTTTAACTAGGGTCTGGGTGATTGCCGTGGGCTTCTGTGTGGGATTCCTGTCGGTGTAGTTCAAGAATTCAGGTAAAGGAAAATTATATATTAAATCAAATTTTATGAAATTGAAGGTAATATATTATGTTATATTATATGTATGTTTTGGTGTGAATTATAAAATGTCAACCATGTAAAAATATGTTTCCTGAGCATAGGATTGCTTATATAGTTATGTATATGTGAAAGTAAATGAATGAAAGTGAAAAGTGATTTCAGAGGAATTATGTAAGAAAATAAATGTAATTTCAGCATATAAATGTTAAATGTGGGTTAACCTATTTTATAGGAATATGTATGAATTTTTACTGTTAAATTGTGTGTCATGAGATTCTGTGCAAATATATGTTAAATGTATGAGATGCAGGCTAAGTAAGTAAGACATTATGAATAAAATGTGATATGGACAATGTTGTCTGTGTATGTTAAATGCAACCATGTAAATGTAAGACAGCTGAAAGATAGTTATGTTAGCAGATCTAGCTCATTTCTATGTGGACTAACTGATGATAGCTAAAAGGAGTTGTGTTAGCAGATTCTAGTACATTTCTATGTGGACTAACTGATGATAACTAAAGACCAGCTGTAGTACGAATGAATGAAATGAAAACGTTATGCAATAAAATGACAATATGAATGATACAAATGGGAAATAGTCACTTAAAGTGAAATGCAATGCAATGTTAAGTTATGAATACGAACTGATGTGTATGATTGAATAATGATAGGAAGGATGATGTATTATGATATTAGAAGTATGTATGTACGTAGAATATGTTACGATTGGGCGAGGAGTACCTTTTGCCTGAGGGCTTGCTGAGTAAGGCGAGTGTACTAGTAACTACAAATGTGGCAGTAGCCGCATAATGTACTAGGGTAGAGGGAACCTACTTATATGAGTGGGTGGATTTCCCTATCCTTAGGGCCTTTGCCGGTAAGCTATTGTTGAACTGTGTGAGTACGAGATCAATCTAACACTTGACGGCCTACTGAGTAAGGTGAGTACTCTGGTATACTTTAGTTGTGACCCTATGGTTGCCTGAGTATCAAAGCAGAGGGGTGCTACTTGTATAGGCGGGTAATCACCCATATCCTTCAGTAATCTTGTGGGTTAAACCTTTGCGAGTGATTGTTTAGATTCAGAGAATGATTTCAATGTTTATGAAAATGCTTTACCCATGTTATTAAAATGATATTTATATACCTCATGTTAGTCACACGCTGTATTTAATATATTATTTTTTCCCTTACTGAGATGTGTCTCACCCAAATATGAATTTATGTTTTTCGGGATTTTCTCGAGATCGAACTTTGAGAGCTCAAGGTTTTTATAGCATTATTGGGAAATAGAAAAAGAAAATGGTATATTTCTATGTTAATTTTAGGGAATGTAAATATTTATGTTTTATGTCTTTATGTTTTAAGACTGTTGAGTAAGGAATGATTGTGAAAATACTAAAATGTTTTGGGAGTTATGTAGATTTATGGAAGTGCAGGTGATTGATGATTTATTATGGATTATAGTTAGAATTAGTAAACTCTGGTATTATGTTATGTGGAGATTATGTTTATGTTTTCCATTGCATATATCATGGATTATGGAACGTGCTAAACCCGAGTTTAAGGGTTCGGGGCGTTACATCTGATGACTTGAAAATGATGAAAACAAAGTAGGCTTGGAGGACCCGTGGTGTACTCTGGGGGATCACTCTGATGCCGTAGTAAGGGAACGCTTCAAAGAGGTTGAATGCAATAAGAAAATTGAGTTCATAGTGAGTTACCTCTGCTTGTTTGCATTACCCTTCTTTATGGTAGCGAGATTTGACCCTTTGGGTGATCCATCATTATGATGTAGGGGCGTGGATCGCTCTAGAGGTTTAAAACGCCAGCATGGATCTCTCCCTTCATTATTTGGTTAGAGTTAATTACTCCTACCAAAACATTGGACTTTGGTAATGATTGTCAGGGTTTGACTTCCTTTTATAAGCTGAAATATTTAGGGCATATCAGATTCAAATCACTCTCTGGTGGCATAAGTGTTTGATTCACAACAAAATATTTTTATATATATATATAATATTTCAAGAAATCTCATTTATAAGAACATGATATGCATATAGGATGCCGTGTTAGGGTTTGATTACGAGAGAAAAACTTATTATTTTGTAAATAGATATCATTATATTTTTATGTAGATATGAAAAAATATTAGTGTATTTTAATATTTTAATATTATTAATTTATAAATGAAGTGAATATACCCGAGATAGGTCATGTATTTCAAAATAAGAATTATATCTATATTTAATTGAGTCATTCATTCATGTATTTTATAAATTCATAAATTATTTAAGTGAGTGTATATTGATTTTAGATATGTATACATTTATTTTAGATACATCTTATTTATTAAGTGTGTGGATAATGAAAACTCGTATCTATATATAGATTTCTAGCATTGTCCATGCGCATAATCTCTACACACAAATCTCTTCACATCACTTAAATTGTACTATTCTATCATTCGAGTCGAGAGAGTTTGACAACTTAAGAAAATATGTTTTTTGTGAAGATTTAAACTTTTCTTTTTGTGCAGGATTAAAGATAGTTATATGATTCAAACCGGACTGTTGTTTTATGAGGGAGACAAATCAAATGGAGTTCTATTACACCAATTCGTAAGTTAAGTCGTAAAATTATAGAGGACTTATTTTTATTAAAGAGAATGAGATATTTGTGTCTCAACCTAATTGTGAAACGTGTTTGTATTTAGTATGTGTTTAAGTTTGTTGTCACATTTGTACTAAATTACTAATAAAAGATATATGAAAAATAATTATATGTTTAATGTGAAAACATTTTAAGAATATGTAACAAATTAAATTTATGTTTTAAATTTTTAAACGATATAAATGAAAAAGTCAATACATTATAATCCAATTAATCAAAATAGTGGATGAGAATATAATTTAAAATTCCAACAATTATGTTATTTTATTATATCACAATAATAATGTAATTCAGAACTCCAACATCGGATCAGTTATTTAGACCATTACCGAACAACACCAACCAAAAGCAAATGAGCATCCTTAGCCATGCCAAGTTAGTAGAGGAAAGTTGTGACAAATAAGCCACTATTATTTGAGATTCTTTCTCACACATGTCTTTTTGCATATCCCTTGAAGTAGCAGTGATCAAAAATTAATATTTTTTTTGAAAAATAAGATTCTCATGGAACTTATCAATGCACAATAGTGAAATGAGACGAGAATGTGAAATTCACGATATTTCAGACTCCAAAACAAATGTAAAAATGAGATGTTTAGATCATTTTGCTTAATTATATAAAATTATGTTATTGTATGAAGGTTTATTTTTTTATTAAAATATTTTTATTTACATAATAAAATATTAACACTAGTTTTTTCATAATATCATTTCATATTATTTTAAAAAAAGAATTATTCTTAAATTTTATTGTAAAAATGCGTACGTTTATAGCATTATTTTAGATTAATAAAAATATAAGTTTTTATTTTATAAAATAGCATTATATTTTAATATAATTTTCGAACAGCAACCAAAGGAGGTCAAAACCCTAGCCTTAAAACGGAGCCAATATAAACCCTAGTCGGTTCTCAATGTGTAAGCGCCTCTTCTCAGTGTAGAGCTCTTGCATCTCTCCGTTGTGCTTCAACCAGCCCCAGCAGGAATGAGAACTCCAGTCGGAAGAGGTACCAAAAAGTTGCTCAGTTCCTTCTGCACATATTTTTCTCTTTGTTTGGTTGCTGGGAAAACTGAGTAAAATAAGCTAACACTAATATTTCCGGTCTGTTCTTCTTGGGAGTCGAAGCTTTTGAATTGGCAGTTGACGGTTTGGTTTTTGTTTTATCTTATCTTCGCGTAGTTCCTCAGCTTGCGATGGAACATTTAATGTTTAGGTTAAGCTTTTGATTTTTTCGGTTTCAGTTTGCAGAATGCAAAATAGTTATATTGATGGTTTCGGTTTCGAGCCACAAATAATGGAGAACATGTTTATTTCGTTTTTCTTTTATGGGTTGTCTTGAGATACCAAGTTAGGCATGGGTTTTTCTGTTATGATTAAAAGTCACGGAGTCGTGTTAAATGTTGAGCCAATTTTTTTCAAGCGTAGGATGATCAGCAAGATCGAAGTATTTGATTTCTGCTTTGTATACTGAAAATAGACATTTAAATTTTGCGGTTATAGTTGAATCTGATGTTAATATTTAGAAAAAAATGTTTTGCAGGTCGTGGGGGATTCAGGGGCCGTGGTGATGGAGGAAGAGGCAGAGGAAGAGGTGGTGGCGGGGGAAGAGGTATGAGTGACAGTGGCAGAGGTGGTGGCATGAGGGGCCGAGGTGTTGGAAGAGGTGGCCGTGGCGGAGGGAGAGGCCGTGGTGGTCGTGGTGGTGGTGGGATGAAAGGTGGGAGTAAGGTTGTGGTTGAGCCTCATAGGCACGATGGAGTGTTCATTGCCAAGGGAAAAGAAGATGCTCTTGCAACTAAGAATATGGCACCGGGTGAAGCAGTGTACAATGAGAAGAGAATCTCTGTCCAGGTGATTTGGCTGATAAAATGCTTCTCTCTGTTTTTGGTTTTTATTGTAGATTTACTATTCAATGCTTGCTATATATATGTTTAGATCTGTATGAAATATTTGTACTGGGTAGTATTTTGGTCCATTCTTTTCTTGCTTTCCTTTTAAAGTAAAAAAAAAAAAAATCAAACTAAAATTCCAAAATTCTTTACCAATGAGTGATTAAAATTCAACTTACCGGTGCTTACCAACTTTTGCCTCTTTTGGTCTCTTTACCATTTCTTGGTCTGCTTAGGATTTTGAACTACATCACTTATTGCTAAAATGGGATGGAATGCAGAATGCATGGCGAGACTGATAAAAAGTAATTTAACCTGATGTTCATATATTCATGTTTAAAGAAGATGGGGCTAAGGTGGTAATATTCTGTAGTCACAGTGGTACTGTGGGGTACTTAAGGGGATCAATTTGTTTACTTATTTAATTTTGTTTTTCTCGAGGTCAATACATATGTGATTCTGGGGTTTAATTTATTGTTCATTTTCAAGATCTGTAAATTTATGCTGATGTGTTTATTCGAATCCCTGCACCCTGACCGCCACCACCTCCACACTCAAAAATAGAATGAAGATGGAACTAAGATTGAATATAGGGTATGGAACCCCTTCCGTTCAAAGCTGGCAGCTGCCATTCTAGGAGGTGTTGATGATATCTGGATTGTAAGTTTACTTTCTCTCTATCCGTCTCTCTCTATCTCTCTCACCCTTCAAGGGTGATGCATTGCCTTCTATGATCCAATTTAGAGTGGAGTTTCAAGTTGTGGATTCTCTTAACACATTTTGTTTTTTATGTATGAACTTATGCTTAATGAAGAAACCTGGTGCTCGAGTTCTGTACCTTGGTGCTGCTTCTGGTACCACCGTCTCTCATGTGTCTGATATTGTTGGTCCTGTAAGTAGTCATGATGATAAAATCATAGTTTGGTCTGTGGTGTTTGCACCAAAAAGTTAACTTTGTATTTTTTTTCTTGGTAGTTGGGAGTGGTTTATGCTGTAGAATTTTCACATAGAAGTGGTCGAGACTTGGTTAACATGGCAAAGAAGCGAACAAATGTTATACCCATCATAGAAGATGCTAGGCATCCGGCCAGGTACCGAATGCTGGTTGGCATGGTGGATGTGATATTTTCTGATGTTGCTCAGCCTGATCAGGTTTGTTTCTTGTGCATTCTTGCTTCAAGTGGTCCCCAACGATTTTTATACAAAGAAATTGGTTGGTATGCTTGTTTTTTGGGTTGTTGGTGGTACTTTCTCTGTTAGGTGGATCAATGGTGGAGTTTTTTCTATGCACATGGTTTGATCTCCATTTTTTTTTGTTTGCACTTATGTTTAACATTTCCTTGTGTAATTTATTTGGTGTGTTGGTTTACCCCTAGATCAATGGTTCTGTTACTTCATATTTTGCCATGTGTTCTTTCATTGACTTGTCAATATCTTTGCAGTATTTACATGTATTTAGCGTGTTAGTTGTTCATGCATATTTTGGCTTTTTATGAGTTTTTCTTTAACTGCTGTTCACTTTTATTCACTTACTTATTGAGATCTCTATGATATTTCTCCCCACGGAGTTTAATCAAGAAGCATCAAGCTGTCAGATTTTTTTTCTCTCTTTTTTTGATTTCTTACTTTCTTTATATATTTTTCTTATTATATTCTGTAGATTCAAATTTATGTTTTGATATCATTGTGCATATGATGAATTACTCGGATTCCCCTTCTAGACATTATGGGTGATGCAACACCGAGTTTCTGATGCATATGTAGTATTTGCTACTTATGAAAGGGAATAAATGTGCTGTTACTTCAATTTTAAGATGTGGTGATTTTAAATTAGGCTCATCGTTCACGTTTAAATGTGTTCTTGTTGAGATCTCCATGATATTCTCCCCATGGAGTTTAATCAAGAAGCATCAATATGCCAGATTTTTTTTTTCTTTTTTGATTTCTGGCTTTCTTTTCATATTTTTCTTATGATATTCTTAAGATTCCAATTTATGTTTTGATACCATCATGCATATGATGAATTACTCGGATTCCCCTTCTAGACATTATGGGTGATGCAACACCGAGTTTCTGATGCATATGTAGTATTTGCTACTTATGAAAGGGAATAAATGTGCTGTTACTTCAATTTTAAGATGTGGTGATTTTAAATTAGTATCATCATTCACATTTAAATGTGAATTCTTATTAATTTGTATTTATTTTACAAAGCACAATATCTAGGATGAATTTTTTTACTGACAATTACTATAAGTGTAGTTTGTCAATTATCCTTGTTTTGGGCGGTTCATTGGTTTTTCCATTATTCCTTTTGTATTTTGATGATATTTCAGTTTTAGTTGGATTTATATTTCTTGAAGCTTTGAGAAGCCCCGCCTAAATCCTCTCCCTCTCTCTGTGCATCTGTACTTTGTGTGCTCTGTCTGGATTGTATTCTCTTTCATGACATTATTGGTGATGCAACTTTATTTTTTGACTTTGATGATATTTCAGTTTTAGTTGGATTTATATTTCTTGAAGCTTTGAGAAGCCCCGCCTAAATCCTCTCTCTCTCTCTGTGCATCTGTACTTTGTGTGCTCTGTCTGGATTGTATTCTCTTTCATGACATTATTGGTGATGCAACTTTATTTTTTGACTTTGATGATATTTCAGTTTTAGTTGGATTTAAATATTTTGAGGCTTTGAGAAGCCTCATCTAAATACTCTCTCTCTCTCTCTCTCTCCCCATGCATCTATACTTTGTAAGCTCAGTCTGGATTGTATTCCCTTTCAAGATATTATGGGTGATGCAAGCTTGAGTATCTGATGCACTGTCATGTTTCTGCATGCTCACATCCCTTCTGATGCACTGTTATGTTTCTGCATGCTCACATCCCTTCTGATGCACTGTCATGTTTCTGCATGCTCACATATCCCTTCTCTTGTTTTTAGTTGTATGACAATATGGTCTATTTTTATGTGTCATCTATTTCTCTCAAACACAATGTTCTGCCTATGATAAATATGACATTTAGTGTGGGATTATTTTCCCTCTTTCTACTTTGAATCTAGTTTGTTGAGTAATGTTGAAAGTATTGTGCAGAAATATTTGCAACAACGGTTCCATGCTAGAATGCAAATGAAGCTTCTATCCTGATTTAGGTTTGAGTCATGCTTGAGAGCTAGAGAAAATGAATTATATGAATGATTCATTTTGCCTATCATTGTCTTTCATATTCAAATTTCTATTCATGTGTTGTTTTTTTCATTATCCATTTAATGCTATCTTTTAGACAGTCCATCAAATGTATTTTCTAAGTATGGAAATAAAGACGAGTGAATGTTTCTGGTTTATTTATCTGAATTATTATCAGAAACTTCATGTGCTTTTAGTCAATTTTTGTGAAGGATAACAGCTTCTTGGTTATGGGCTTGCTTATCTAGCATAAATCTGAACTTTTGTGAGCCTTAAAGTTAAATGTTAAAACTTAGGGCTTGCTTATTGAGCCACCCCTCAAACCCTCGCTGCCAACCACAAAACCCTCACCCCCACCCCAATTGCAGTTTTGCTACTGATACTGTCCCAAAGTGCTGCTTTAACTTCTCTCTCGACTCTTTTGGTAATTTAACCATTTTTTTCTTAGCGTGCTATAATAACATTACAGAAAATTTCAATAAGTGATAAAAGTTCAATGCTCTGAACAAATAAACTTATGTTCACCCTTTTCAAGATTTGGTCTTAAAACTTAACTCTAATATTTCTAAGATTTTGATGATATGTTTGTTTCACTTTTACATAATTTCATTTATGTTCATTACATATCCATCTATTCCATGTTTTTTAATTATAGAAAGCAATTTGCAGGGTCAAGTTTTACATTTGAGAGTTGGGATGAATGCTAGTAATATTTTCGGATGCCTTGTTTTTTTATTGCGACGGGCACACTCAGTTTCGGTTTTTTTTATAAAAGTACTTTTAATGTATCTTGAGTTTAGTTTGCTTTTGTCTGTTCTCTTTGCAGGCAAGGATCTTAGCATTGAATGCATCATATTTTCTGAAAGCTGGAGGCCATTTTGTAATTTCTATCAAGGTCTGTTTTGTACTTTATAGGGACTTCTCTATTGAATGTTAAAGCCTATTGAATGTTGAAGTCCAATTAAATAGATCAATATACAGCGCACTCTTTGATAATACCTGAATTTACCCAGAAATCAGAGGACCTATGATTCTGTCAAGTGTGTCCAAAATCAAATAGTGTATAGCTGCAGCCTGTAATACAATCTAACTGTGTCTGCATTTTTCTTTTCTTTTCAGGCAAATTGCATCGACTCCACTGTTCCTGCCGAGGCAGTGTTTGCACAGGAAGTGAAGAAGTTGCAGGCAGAGCAGTTCAAGCCTTCTGAACAGGTTACTTTAGAGCCTTTTGAGCGCGACCATGCTTGTGTGGTTGGTGGCTACCGAGTGCCAAAGAAACAAAAAACTGCTGCTTAGGAAATGTAGCATTCTTGTCTGATCAATCCCTTCTTTCATTGGGAGAACAGAACTTTGAGGATTATGCCTATTTTGATGATTTTTTCCTCATTTGTGCTTAGGTTGTTGGTAGCATGTTGTTCATGTTGTCAAACTTTTCATATTGAGTTTAATATATAATAGGCTTGTTGAGAATGTTTGGCCCCAAAGTTGTTTAGTCATTTGGGCTAAGTTCAGGTGCATATCTGGAAATTCTTTTGACTTCTGAGATATTGAATGCCTCACCCTTCTTCATTGCACTTTTTTATTTCTCGGCAAACAAACAATTTTAAAATCAAAATCAAAGGATGCAGAAATCAGCACTGGTTGGACTGCTTTACAAGACGAATGGATTTGGGACGAAATGAGATTTTACAAGTGCTGGTATTTCATTACTTAAGAAATTTATAAACATATTACGAGGAAGTTATTGGTCATTTCATTATGAATAATGAATTAAACCAATTTCTTATAATTTTATAGTTAGATTTAATAAATTTTCTTTTCTAATGATTTAATGCGTGAAACATAAAAAGAAGTTAATTGTTTTCATAAAGTTAACGAGAAAATTATACGGTAAAAGTGGAAAAGTGAAACAAATATGTTATCAAAATTTAATTTTATCAATATTAGAATTGAGTTTTAGGACCAAACCTTGGAAGAGCGAACATTTTATGAAAGCTTATTTTTGGTTTTTTATTAGCATTGAAGTTTTTATCAGTTTTATTGAAAATTTCCATGAGGCCAATGATTGTGTGCTTTAGGAAAATCTGGAAAAAATAAAAGTGAGAGGTAAGAGAGAAGTTAAATCGAAAGAGGATCATGTCTTCAATATTATCATTAGTACTTAAATTAGTTGAAAAAAAAAAAAAAATACAAAATGAAAGAAAATCCTGTCAGAAGTGGGATTTGAACCCACGCCCTCTCTCGAGGACCAGAACTTGAGTCTGGCGCCTTAGACCACTCGGCCACCCTGACCTTCGGTCGAATGTTGCATAAAGTAAAATCTAAAATGATCCACAAGCCGAGAGAATAAAATGAAACCAGGAGACCTGTATTTAGATTATAAAAAAGAATAAAAAATCAGGGCACATGACAGGGTGAAGGATATTAGGTTAGAACTTTTATGTCTACTTTCAGCTTTGAAAATTAGTTCCTACTGAATTCGAAAGAAAATCAACCATTTCTAGTTGTTGATGTTTCAATTGGCTTCTCACAAAACGTCAGCCTTTCATTTACCCCTTTTTTTTGACATGATTTCAACAGCCTTTTAAGTTTCAACCATAGTCTCATCCAACCTGCATGGCTACAAGGTCTTGAGCCAAGCCAGTCTAGGTTATCATTACAATTAGTGTTGAAATATTATTCCTGGCATCATCTACACATGAAACATGCTTAAAATGGGGGCATTGGAATTACATTCAAGGTTTTGGGCAAAGAAATACATCGTCCCAACTGGGAATCAACTACATCTCTGGAGTCTCGATTCAATTAGAGAGAAATAAATTGTTACAATAAAAAAAAAATGTTAAGCTTTCCGAACGATAACACGTCTTTCTCGCTTGTACTCCACTTCATCTCTCTGATGCATAATTATCAAAGCCCTTCGGACCTGCCCAAAGTTCAGAAAAACAGCAACATGCGCAGTGAATTCAGTATCCGTGTAACATAAAGAAGGTTGAAGCTGGAGAAGCATTTGCAGGATTGATGATTTTGAAATGTAGTGAAGAATGGTTTCTTAATGTGCCAAAAAATCCTAAATAAGTTTCTAAGCACCAAACATGTAAACCTCTACAACAAATATAGTCATAACATTTGCCACATATTAAAGACTCAAAATGACATAATTTGAAAATACAGGCTCAAATAACTCTTTAAACAGATCACCTTTTTTGGCCTTATGTTCTTTAGACTGCACTTAAAAATGTATTTGCTTCCTCTTTTTGATGTGGCTGACTAAGTTTTTGTAAAATAAGTGGAAAACATGTTCAGAAAGCAATCCATTTTTTTGTTTTGTATTCACATTGATATTTGTTTTTTTTTTGTTTTGTTTTTTTCAGAACATGTCAAAATGAGCAGCTATTTTCAAGATCATGATTTTTTTTTTAACTAAGATTAAAGAAAAAAGTCTGACGTCTGTTTCCACAAATTTTTTTGGGGAAAAAAAAAATGAACAGTATTTCTAAACACAGCCTTAGTTTCTCATAAATAAGTTTCCAAATTAGCACCACTAAAATATCTGATTTCTGAAAAAAAGAATAGACCATTGCATTAACATAAATTCTTACAATAGATTCATTCAACCCCATCCTTGTAAGATCATCAATCAGCCTTCTCTCTGATATGTGGCTTCCAATTCCCATTCTTCTCTTTATCTGGGTCTCTGCTTGCTGTTTCCGAGGGAAGTTAACAAACTGTGTAAACAGCCTGACACAGGTATTTTCTTACAAAGAAAAAATACAAAAGGTCCAATTGTCTATGACAAACCTTTATCTCATTTGCCATCTCAGCAGTAAGATTCATATGTTGATTTATTCCAGATCTTGCTGCATCCATTGTCGAAACATTAAAAAGCCTGATTGCTTCTAAAACATTCTCTTCAGTTGCCACATGCGACCTAAAATCACATGCAACACATAAATGGCTTAATTACAGATTCTGACTTTTAGTATGCTCTCAGAACCATATTAGAATTCATAATGTCAGTTAAGGCTGTATTTATGTCAAGGACTAGTATTTTCAGGTACATGCAGCCATGAGAGTACCATCCTACAGAATCCACTAATAGAAGTACCTAGTTTAAAACAGTATTTTCAAGGGATTATTGCCAGCATCTATCCTTAAAAGCCGTTGAGCAATTATTGCTGGCAACCTCCATACACTACCATGGAGGGGAATGGGAGGATTACAAACATAGGCAATGTGGATGGAACAATTCAAAGGAGAAGCATAATGCAATTATCAGCATAGTTAAATTAGTAATTTACCATAATGTGAAACCAGTCAATCATTACATGAATATCAGGACTCCAACTTGAGTCTTCCTCAGCTTAATTTCATCTTGATTGGGTTCATAACCATATCACTACGCATTTTCATAGGCAATTAAGTCCCATAAACTTATATAGTTCTTCTGCATAGAATCTGATATTGGAAGTTTATCTGGAATGGAGCAATAAAGAAAATGGATGCCATTGGCTGATCTGTCATGGCAAAAGATCAACAATTTGGGTTTCTGAAGGTAAGATCACATCAACCATCCACCATTAATTGTGAGATGGTGTCCATTTCCTACATGATCACAATCATGATGATGAATTCTTGCCTTCAAGTATACCAAACACAATGGATTCATTCAACATCCAGGACTTCAAATGCATCCTTAATTTGTGGTTCGTGCATTTTTGATGTATGAATCAACTTATGTGTCTTGGACTCATGTTGTTTGTATCATTAACCAAAAAGACTCAAATGGAAAAAGTATTTCTTGGTGGCGCATTCCAAGAATTGGCAATTAGAAGCCAATGTTACTGTATTAAAATGCTCTTTCTTGAAACCATTCTGGATGCCCCAAAATCCAATCTCTTTGCCCTGAGCATAAATTGTTTCCCAATGTTTAATCTCAAAAGTTTTAGTGTACTTTAGCAAGAATAAAATATATCTAAGTAGAGTTCTAACAGCCCTTTTCTTAGTAGTAAGTAGTACTTGCAAAATGACTGAAATAAGGTTTCACAGTTACAAAACACCTCAACCATTAATTCAACTTACAATCTCATCTTCGCAAGTGCCTCGCTTAACCTTACAATAGCCTCTAGCTGTCTCACAGTAATTGGTATTGCAGCTGCCTCCCCACTTTCATTTGCCTGCTGCCTCATATCCTGCAAATGCCAGCATTAATGCATTACTAAAACACATGTAACATGTTAAGAAATGATAGTATCAAGATACATGTTGACATAAGCATTTTGATTTAGGATATTTTCTAAATAATTCCTTTAATTTCCAAGCCTAAAAATAAAATCAATTAGATAGCCAAAAGCACACAATCAGATTGATCCTTGCTGGAATAGCATAGAATGAAAAAGTTGAATGGTGATTCGAAATTCATATTATGTATGCATTTGCATGGCTATCAGTTAAATAAAAAATGTCAGTTTTTGGATGGAAGATGAATTATACAAATTAACACTGATTTTTTTTACAAGGCACCAGACAAGAAACACCGTTCTATCTCAAATTTTTTTTTTTTTTTTTTGTGAATAGTCAATTTTATTGCAAATATTTCAATAATTCACACTTAACCGGCAAGTGGCAGACCATGGAAACCAAGAAAAAATCCAAGTACATGTAACCACATAAATACATAATACTAACTCATAATGAACTATAGCTATTGCTAAAAACTCTAAATTGCTACTAAATTACCCCAAAATTTGATGGGCTACCATTGGCTTCCTCATTTCCCTCAATTTATGGAGTTAAAATATTTTCAAAGGACAATAGAGATGTGGACAAAAGGGTCTCGAAGTTCTCAAAGGACACATTTAGGCTGATTGAACTTAGGAGCTTCTGGACCAAGTCATCCCTCTAGAGGATAGTAGTTAACAGCAAGAATACCTGTCTGATTTTAACATAATTATTCTGCAACATTATTGATGCAGACTCTGATAGGCGAGGGTGGCACTCAGTACGACAGTATTGTATATACCTGTGTAGATGGCAACTCAAACAGTTCAATATCTGGTTACACAATGCGGCATTTCTGGAAATCAGGATCACAAAGCCTCACAGACATACCTCTTCAGCCAGTTCTCTTCTCTTGAGGCTTTGGCGTCGCCGGAGGCAGCGTCAGCAGATGCATGAACTTTTATGATATGGCTAGCTATAATCTAAAATGAGAAAATAAATTTTATCAGGCAGCTACATATTAAAAGCAAAGTTTTCCATTTGGATTCATATTTCCAGTTGAGTGAGCCATCCTAAACTGATTTTTTGGATTTCAACAACCAATTTTCTACAAAATTCCACTTTTGGAAACCTCAATGTTGGGTGCATATTGTGCCTAAAACTGCTGCACTAGAACAGTGATTGCGTATTAAATAAATAAAATGGCCAAGCTGGAATATTTTGCCCACTTGTGATTTCAAACACATCCTGAGGCCATATCCATATTTGAGAGAAGATTATTCATTACCTTATCCTGACTGTACATCCTGATATCTTTCACAATGAAGATTAAGTCAAATCTTGAGAGAATTGTTGTCTGCAAGTCAATGTTATCCTGAGCGGTCTGAAAGGCAAACAATTTTATTAGTTGGTCTACTTAGGAAATTGAAGCACAGATATTTCAAAAGACGCATACTTAAAACGGAAGGCAGTGGCATGGACCTTGAGATCATCATAACGCCCTGATGGAGGGTTAGCTGCTGCAAGAACAGAGGTTCTAGAGTTGAGAACGGTTGTTATTCCTGCTTTGGCAATGGATATTGTTTGCTGTTCCATGGCTTCATGAATAGCAACTCTAAGAAACATAAAGTCAACTGTTAAGAACTCTATCATAACTAGGATAGAATTGAAGAAAATAGCCAAAATTACCTGTCCTCTGCCCTCATTTTGTCAAATTCATCAATACAGACAACACCGCCATCTGCCAAAACCATGGCTCCTCCTTCCAGATAAAATTCACGCTGAATGGAACAGAAATGAGAATCTGCTGTCAGAACCTATCCTTGAAAAATGTTTTACATATCAAAGTAGTCAAGGAACTTACAGAGCCACTGTCTCGGATAACAGAAGCTGTAAGACCAGCAGCAGATGATCCTTTCCCTGAAGTATACACAGCTATTGGAGCTGTTTTCTCAACAAACTTAAGGAACTTCAGAAGTAAACAGATCATGATATCAGCAGCTACGCTTAGATGGAAATGAAAGCAGGGGCATCAATTGACTTAAATTCCCCATGTGTTCGTTTCTAGAAGTCCAAACTAATTAGTCTAAAAAAAGGAGGGAAAATCCTTTCAATAAAGGAAAGGAAAAAAAGGCCTCAGTAAGCAGCCTTTCTGCAGCAAATGGGCTATCTAACTCATAAACAAACTAAGACACAGAACTAACCTGTGATTTAGCAGTAGACGGGTCACCCAAAAGCAACACATTGATATCACCTCTTAACCTCACACCATCTGGCAAACGCTGCAGTTACAGAGACGAAATAAGTCAATGAAGTGCATTCATCAATGTATCAATTAAGTGCATTGTTATTAAAACATCAATGTTGAAGATATACCTTCTGCGATCCTCCAAACAGCAGACAAGCTACGGCCTTCTTAACATCATCATGACCAAATATAGATGGAGCAATCTTTGAACATATATTTTTATATGCATCAGCATCTGAGGCAAATTTTTTGAATTCTTCTATCTGCATCCATTGATTAAATAAGAAATATCACTACTTTAACAAAATAACAAACTGTAGTCTTCTCATACTAAATTGACTAGTCACTAACCAGCAAAAGTAACTGGATATACAAGTTCATTTCTACTGCTCAAAGACATGTCTCATAAAACACAAGGGTGGGGGAGTGAAGAAAAATAAGAGTAAATAGACAAATTTTCTTGGAATTCCACATAAATTGAGAAAAATAAAGTAATCAAACTTAAGAAGAATCACTTAAAACCAAAACAGCATTGAAAATTGATTAATTTTGGAATGTTTTATAACCTTTGGCAACTTACAAATGGGTCAATATGGGCTGATTCTACAAAAGAAAATGACAATAACAAAAATGTCACCCAATTACAGCCATTTTTATTAGCAATCTGAATATATAAGGTCATAAACACTTATTGCAATAAAATCCTAGACAGTTTTGGAAGAATTAACATGCGTAAGGTATGCAAGCATGAACTGCCACAGGGAAAAGATCATACACCATTCGATTAACAGATATTCTGATGCTTTCAGCACTTACTTCTTCTGAAGTGCAGGCAGCAGGACCTCTAGAACTGGACTCATTAGCTTCTTCTATTCCTACAACTCTGATATAAGGTTGTCTAACTGCAACTGCTCCTTTGTGGCTACAAAACAACCAATTAAACAAAAATTAGCAAAGCAAAGATGCATCAGTGGCAAAAGCTTTTATACCAACTGAATTTTCTAAACTCATTTCAAGGTACAATGATCCATACGAGGTGGAAGAATTTGCAGCTTGATAAATACTGTAAATTCCCATGATGGTTAATCTGGTGCCCGGTACAATCGTTTGAACAAGATGTCGATCCACAGACAGAAGCATGTTTCTAGGAAGCTCCCCAGTAGGGACATCCTTCCATTCATAAAGAAACATCAACCAGTCAAATAATAAGAATAAGATTTGCCAAACTTTTCATTTTGAATCAGAATTCTCACCTCAGGATTCTCCTGCAATTTAAGGGTCTGTTGATCAACATACTTGCTTTTGTCAGGTACAACAATCCATGGATCAAGGGGGCAGGGATCTTCTCCAGTCTACAAAAGTTTTAATTATCACTCAATTGTTATACCTACTGAAGCAAACATTCAAAATTGTAGGAAAAAGCAGCAGAGATAAACCTGAGGAATATGATCACAAGAGCGGGGAACAATTGCCCCACCAAGGCCAGGTCGACATGGAACTGTCTTCACATTTTTACAGTTCTTACACAATAGAGTCACATAAGTCGCCTTGGCTTTGGTCCTTGAAGCAGCGATGGTGATCCCAGCTATCTTAACAAGTTTTGAAATGTATTGAGCCTAAACGAAAAACCTCAAGTTTAAAAAACCCACAAAATACGATAGGAAAACAGAACAAAAACCCTAAATTCAAACAAAAGACATAAAAACCCACCAAAATCAAAGTGGCAATCTAACACTATATGGAAACAGAAATAGTCCCAAAAAACCCTAAAATAAAAGCTACTAACCCCGAGTGATCGCATCGACACTGGGTCCTCCTTTGACGTCAGCAAAATCTGCACATCCCCAGTCTCCGGATCCTCCATTTCACCAGTCTCTCCGGCAACTTTCGACTTTAAACCCACGAGAACTTCCGCCGCCGCCGTCTCAAACTACGACAAAAACAAAAAAAATTCAGAATTTCTCTCGGAACTACCATTACGAGCTCTTCAATCCTTATCGATTCAGAAAAGGGGTTTAATACTTACAAGAGGCAGGTAATCGGCGGGTGAAGCGCGGAGTTTGGAGGGGAGATCGGCGTCGAAGGCATTAAGGTCCTCCATATCGACAAGAAGACGCCTGGGGTTGTGAACGAGGCTTTCTCTGTAGGGGAAGACATTCTTGTCCGTCTCAAAGCCTCTAATGAACTCTTTGAACTTGCGGAGGACGGCGTGGCGGCTGGAGGCTTGGTCTGGATCGCCGCCGCTGCCGCCGCCCTCGCGGGGGAACTGTGCTTGATCGCTGTAATATACGGCTCCTTCATCCCACCCAGACATCCCTACGCGCTACTTTCTTCTTCTTCTTCTTCTTCTTCTCACTTTCTCTCTCTCTCGCTTTCTCTGTATTTCTTCTGTATCTGTGAACGGTAGGTTTCGGGCGGGAAAGATTTGGCGGGAAATGATGGATAACGACGCGGGTGGGAGCTACGGATGAGGAGTACGTGCTCCGGGCTTCTTGACCTTTGGATTGTTTTACTCGAAGTTTCGGATCCTACGGCTGGGGAGAGATCTGGAAATTCCACGTACTAACATAACTTTTTTTTTTATTTTTTAAAGAAAGGTAAAATTTATTTTTGACCAAAAAAATATACATTAAGGATCCGTTTGGAATTTTAAAAATGCTAGAGAAGAAAAAGGAAATATGAAGAAATCTGCCTTTTGTGTTTGCTCACAAGACAAATGAGAATAAAAATGATATTCGTAACAAATTAATTAATAAAATTTTAGTTTTATATATAATTAGTAATTTATTTTTTTTAATTTTAATTCAAGTTAAAAATATATAATTTTCAATAATATTTGACATAGAGAGAAAATATGATGAAAAATAAATTTTCTTTTTATTTTCCTATCCTCTGATTTTAACACATTGTAAGATAAAGGTAAATTTTTTTTTTCAAAATGGTAATTTAAAAATAATTAATGTTGTTCACATACTATTTTTTTTTGTTAGACCATTGTTTGCATTTTTCTATATAAATATAAAAAAAATATTAGGTTAACCTTTCTAAACAAGTTATACTTTAGGCAATCCAATCCTTAGATAGTTAAACCTAATAATTTTTCAAAAATATCAATCTCATATGTCATGTGTTAGATGAAGAGCGGTTTGATATTTACATTTATCTTTTTAATGTAGATCTAAAAATTTCTCTCGGATCATAGGTTACAATACGACTGGCATGGGCTTGTGTTTCCTAATAACTTTCGTCATTGTTGTTCTTATTGTTATAGCTTCATAACTTTTTTATTTTTAAATAATACATCATCCCCCTAAAATGTCCAAACAGTGTGCTTGTATTGCTTAATTATGAAAATTTCAAATCAGTAAAATGGTTTTTCTTTTATAATTGTTGGATGAGTATAAGGAGAACGGCGAATGACGTGGGCCATGTGTCGGTAGTTGAATGAATGAAATATTAGAGGTCCTACTTCATACAACCAACTGTTGACACGTAAGCCCATGATGTATTACTTATTAGTAGGATGGTTAGGAAATACTCTCATACTTTCTTGAAGCATACTCCATGTTATGACTTACAAATGTTCCTCAAAACTCTAAAAGCTAAACTTAAACTTCACAAACCATCTTTTTATAATGAAGAAACTAATCCCATTAACAATGAGAATGGTTACCAAATTTATTTAAACAAAATTATCCTATCTAGAATCTTGTCATATTTTATTTTATTTTTTTATAGGACATAAACTAAATCCAAATGACCTCAATTCTTAGACCCAAGAAAAAAAAAAAAGCTTAAATTTAACAACTATTTATTAAGATTTCAAGTGTAATTGAAAAGATAGTTTAAGGGCAAAAGTGTCATTTTAAGATGTTTAAAGGGACATTTACGACAAAGAACACATTTAAATGGTGTTAGTGCATCTTTTACATGAAATTATTAAACGTTTACTATTAAATATTTGGCAATAATTATTTCATCTTTGAATCCCAAAATGCTTGCATAATTGATTTGTTTGTGTTGAAGTGCAGCGATTTTAATCTTCCAATCAATAAAATAGTTAACATAAAGATCATTTATAGAAAAAATATAGACGAGAGATTTTACGTGATTCGGCAAGATTGCCTACGTCCACAGAGCGTGCACTTGGAGAAAAATCCACTATGAAAGGATGATAGTACAAGATCTGATCAGACTCTCTCTAATCCTAGATCTCTTGTACACCCCTTCACCTCAAACTAGTGAAAAAAAAAAATCTTCCTAGAGAAAAAACCTCTCTAGCCCTCCTTGCATAAAATGACAAGCAATACATTCTTTTTCCCATGACTTACAAACATATATATGACACCACACAACCGTTGGATTTAAAGACGATCCAACGGCTGTGATAAAAGTCACAATAAAAAAAAAACATATTTTTTGACAATCTCCATCTTGACTTTTAATCACAACCAAGTACAACATTCCATCCTCACACTTTGAGATGCTCTGTCAACAATCAATAAGAGACTACATTAACTAAGTCCAGACAGTGCTTGAACTTAGCTAATGTAACAGGTTTCATGAGCATATCTACAACATTTCCATCTGTATGGATCTTCAATAACTAGAACTTACTACTTTCAACTCAACCTCTAACTGCATGGTACCGAACGTCAATATGCTTCGTGTGAGAATGGTTAATCTGATTCGTTGCCAAGTGGATCGCACTCTGACTATCACAAAATACGTGTAACCTATCCTGCGTAACACCAAGTTCTTGAATCAGTCCAGTTAACCACAAAACCTTCTTACCTGTCTCTGCCAAAGCTATGTATTCAGCTTTTGTAGTAGACAAAGTTGTAGTAGGTTGCAACATAGCCTTCCAACTAGTGGAACCACGAGCCATGGTAAAAATGAAGCTAGAAGTAGACCTCTTCTTATCCAAATCACCTGCATAATCGGAGTCCACATAACCCTGAACATTACAATCATCAGTACTTTCAAAACAGGATACCATAATCAGAAGTGCCACGCAAATATCTGAAAATCCATTTCACCGCATTCCAATGCATTCTACTTGGATTAGCCATATATTTGCTTACCAAACTAACTGCATATGATAAGTCTGGTCTACTACATACCATAACATACATCAGACTTCCTATTGCACTGGCATAAGGCACACTAGCCATATCCAACTTATCCTCATCAGTAGAAGGACACAGTTTAACAGAAAACTGAAAATGAGTAGCTAGAGGTGTACTTATCGATTTAGCCTTATCCATATTAAACCTTTCCAACACTTTCTCAATATACTTATCCTGTGACAACCACAGCTTTTTCTGTTGTTTGTCCCTCCTGATTTCCATGCCAAGGATCTTTTTAGCTGCACGAAGATCCTTCATCTCAAACTTATCCTGTAACCTGGCTTTTAACACATTCAACTCATCAGTACTGTTGACTCTATAAGTCCAATCCGGTTTTAATAATGACAAATCACTTGGTATTTGATATGTGTATTGAGTTTGTGAACATGACTTATATTAGCATGCACGGAAGGATAACGAGTCATGGAAGCCTTAAAGTAAAGCTTACAAATCTTGGTAAGATCCATGGAACTCAAAGAGTACGAGCATCAAGATGCAAACGGCAAAATTCAAGAACATCTTGGGAATGGGTACTTAGATTTCATGTATTTACATTTTCGTATGATTTAATTTGAGACTCAACATAACTTAGAATGATTTTAAGATTCATGCATTTCATGTATATCATTAGGGGACTTTCATGGACTTAAAACTATTTTTAAAATTATGGAAAATATGTTTTATAAAAGACCTAAGAAGGATAGCAAAGTAGAATTTTTAAATTAGAAAAGAAAAATTCAGAAAATGGGAACTTCAATTAACTGAACTCAACCTCAGTCATCTGAAGAATTTCCTCAGACGTTTGAAGAATAAGCTCAGTCGTCTGAAAATTTAAGGGTGAAAAACAGAAACTGGCAGAAGCACCTCAGATGACTAAACCTTGACCTCGGTCGTCTGACCCTGTGTCCAAGCTATTTTTTCGAAGGTCAAAAAGCACGTTGGTCATTTGGGCCCATGACCTTAGTCATCTGAACTTGCTGGAAAGATTAAAAATTTAATTTTTATTGTGTAAACACGCGAGCTATCTTTAGATCCAATGGTTGAGATCAATTCTAAGGGTAAGACACTATAAATATTGATTATCTAAACCCTAGTATGAGGAAAAACACAAGAAGATCAACATAAAGCGAAGAACACATCTTGTTGAAAAGAAAGCTAAGATACTTGAGTTGATTGCTATACGTTTGCCTACGCTCTAGTTTATACACATCATCTTTGGGCAAATCACCTCAGAAACTTTAAAGGGATCTCTATTATACATCTTGTGCTTCAACGTGGTTTGAGGTTTGGTTATTACAATTAGTTTTGTTAGAGAATCTCATATCACCATCTGTTTTGATATATTTAGAGAAACTTGATATTGAGTTTTCACATTCATATAAAGATCATTTTTGACAAACTCAGTATTTGAGAAATTTTGTATTTGACCATTGATTAAAGTTTCTTTATTCAAGTGTATTCTTAGTTTAAAACTGATATTTTTGAATACATCTAAACTATTTGAATATACCTATATCCTTAGGAGTGCATAACTATCTATATACATATTGAAGGATATTTTCTGAAAATCAAATATTAAGTTTGTTGATCTTTGGCATTATCATCTTAGAGATACATATATTTATACATTAAGTCAATATTATCAAGATCACATTGAGTTTGAAATATTTAGAGAAATATTGTTTGTTTGACTAAGTGTGTTTGACATCTTTGCAATCTACAGAGCTATCTTTATATTTAAAGATCTAACCCAAGATCTCCAAAGCATTGTTTTATATAAACATTTTTGGGAGACTTGATAAAAAGGGATTTGTGTGTTCAAGCATATCATACATAAACGATTATATCGTTTCATACATTCTGAGCTTCAGATTTCATCATATGGTAAATGTATTAGGAATTTGAATTGTACTCACAAGCTTTTGTTTGGAAGCATTTTTTAGTGTTTTATAGATTCATTGTATTCACGGTTCTACTTGTGAACCGGAGTTGAGGAGAGAGCTGTATCTCTTGTAAGCAGCGGAGTAAGAGGGAGCTGTATCTCTTGTAAGTAGCGGATTATAAGGGAAGCTCCGTCCTAATTTAAGGAGTAGAGATTTTTTTAGTGAAATCCTTGAGTGGTTGCTTAAGGCGGGGACGTAGGCCAAGTTGGCTGAACCTCGTAAAAATCGCGTTTTTCTTCTCTCTTCCTTCTACTCTTTACTTTCAGCACTATATTTAAACTGCTCATATTGCATGAATAGGTTGAATAACATTGCACACTATTAATTGGGTAATAAGAACTCGTTGCTAAATATATAAGTAGGGAGTAAGTGGTAAATAGATCCAAAGAATTTTTAAAATACCCAATTCACCCCCCCTTTTGGGATTACACCTAACTCAACAATTGGTATCAGAGACAGGTTCACATAGACTTGATAATTAATTTGTAAAAAAATCACATGATACACATTGTTGTAACTCCATTCGGTGAGGGACACTCATCCACTAGACCACCTATTTTTTGCGGTGTAAATTACACCTATTGGAAACGTAGGATGAACATATATCTATTGAACGTAGGTTAGAAGGTTTGGAAAATAATGACTAAGAGAAATCATATTCCCATGAAAGTAATTGATAAGACTAATGTACCTAAAACTGAAGATAAATATATTGAGAAAGATTGGAAGTCAGTTCAAATCAATGCCACTGCCATGAACTTATTTTTCTGTGCATTAGATGTAAATGAATTTAATAGGGTAATGATATGTAACTCGGCTAAAAATTTTTGGAAAAATTAGAAGTTACATATGAAGATACTAAGGAAGTCAAGGATAGTAGGATTGACATGCTCACTAGTGAATATGAAACATTTAAAATGACAATTGATGAATCTATATGATTACGTGCCAAAACTGCGTAATTGGGTACTTTAATCCGGTCTTTACGGCTTATATTTTTAATTAAATGTCCAACTTTGTACAATATTTTAATAAAGTGCCAAATTTATTATTCTTGAACTTTATTGCACAATTTATGAATTTTTAGTAATTTTCTGTCGCAGGAAAAGTCCCGGGAATCAAAACCGATACTTGTTCGTATTTCGTACATAGCTTTTCCGTTTGAACTCCAATCGAGACGATTCAAATTTATGGAGAAAGATGAAAAGATTATGTACAACTTTCGTGTTTAGAGTTTTGTGAGAAATGGGTTCCAGAAGGATCAAAACAGGTTGTGAACGCAGAGAACAATAAGAAAATAAAAATATATATATATATATGAATGGGTATTTGATGTGACCCGGCCATGCATGGCCGGCTCGGGTCGGGTAATCCAGGTCTAGGACATAGCCTCCCCTCTCCTTTATTTAATCTTCCTATTCTCCTTCTTTTCTCCAATTGGGCGCTGCCCCAGCCGCACCCTTCTCTTCTTCTTCTTCTTCTTCTTCTTCTTCTTCTTCTTCTTCTTCTTCCCTTACTTCTCCTTTGCCCTGTCTTTCTCTCTTACTCTCTCTTACTCTTCTTCTCTCTCTCTGGTTTCCCTTCCCTTTATCCCTCTCTCCCGAGCCTTGCAACTCCTTGTTCCAGCCACTATACTTACCACAAGGAGCGCCTCTCTGCAACTCCCTATTCTAGCCATCTCCCTGCAGTCACCCGAGCACCAGAACACCATCGTGAGCCAACCTGCTGCAACTCTCCGGCACAGCAACTACCAGGCCTCCTCTGCAACCATCGCACGCAGCAGCACCAAGCCTCCACCGTGGCAACAACCCATAGCAAGCATACCTGCAGCAAACAGCAGTCTCTCCTCGGCCAGGACTCCACCCGAGCAGCAGCTTCTACTGCTACACCACCCAGTTCAGCCCCTCCACAGTGTGATGACCTAAAAATATATATATATGATTAAAGTACAATAATAATAAAATAATAAAAATAGTCATTAAGTTAATATCAATACAAAAGTGTTTTTCTGTAGGATCCTTGATTCCATGTTTGATGCCTAAGAAAGACCTTATCTTAGCGAGTGCTCAAAGACCATTGCGGCTCAGTCACTCCCTGGAGGTCGGCCTAGTCAAAATGGGATTTCATAGGATAAATAGGATAGACACTGTTTGTACACGTAAATAAGTATATATATACATAAAATAGTGTTTTGACAGACATAATTTGTAGAAATACATAATAAGATGATAATAATATAGGTATCATATGTGGAGCCCACAAGACTATGTGGGGTCCACATGAGTCCCGGAGCCACAAGACACTGTTTATATATGTAAATAAGTACATAAAATAATGTTTTAACTGATATAATTTGAAGAAATATATGATAAAATAATAATAATATAGATATCCTATGCGGGACCCACAAGACTGTGTGGGGCCCACATGAGTCCCGAAGCGGTATGGAGGTTTACACAAGTCTCAAAGCTATGTAGGATGCATAAAATCGTATAAGAGTTATTCGAGTTACGTAGAATCCATTCGAGTCTCGAAGTTGTCTGGGGCCCACAAGACCATGTGGGGCTCACATGAGTTTTCAAAATTTAAATTTAATTCTTGTTCAAAAATAAATAATAAAATAAATAAATACTAAAAATAGTTTAAAAGTAATAACAATGATAATAATAATGACAATAATGATTAAGAAAAATAATAAAATAATAAAATAATTAATTAACTAATTGATTAATTAATTAGGTAAGTAGTTAATTAAAAATTTATTTAATGGGAATGGTGACAAGCACTCCCACATGGCCTCCATCCCCATCCCATACTCAACCCATACCTTGCCCATCCCTTAATTTTAAAAAAAATTATAATTTCACCCATCTCCCCACACTTTTATAAATTCCATTTCTTCCCCAAAATTTTCCTATAAATAGGGAGCTCTTAATCTTCATTTTTCACAACAATTTTCTAAGGAAGAGAATGATTAGTGAGTGAAAGAATTTGTGGTGGAGAGAGAATTTTGAGTAAGTTCTCACTCACCCACTCTTTCCGATCTCATATCTTAAAGATAGTTATTGTGTTCGTAGCACACGGTAAAAGAAGAAGGTAAGTAAATTTTGATTATCTTAGTTTCTTTTTATTTTAAATTCATACCCGAGCTTATTTTGTACATAAATTTTAATTATGTTACTTAGTTCCACAAAATTTTCATGAGTTTATTTTTACGCATATTTAATTATACCAGTTCTATCTTTAATATACTTGCATCTATTTTTGGGTTAAGAAATGTTCCAATCCCCTCGGGTAAATTTTCAGTATTTCTTTCTATTCAAAAATAAAATGATATATATTTTTAACACAAAAATTGTGTGGCATGAGTTTATTTCTACGTTACATTTTTTTATGTAAATATGGGTAAAGATAAGATTTTCACGATATTATTTTAAATTGCATAAATTATAATAAGATGATTTTCAAACCCCTTATGGCAACGAAAGTTCAAAGTTACAGATGCTCGGTACCGCAGCTTAAAGTTTATACGGATCAGAGTGCACCCACACTGTTTGCAGAGTGGTTATTTATGTTAGTGGATTTCTCCTGAGTGCACATCTGGTTCCGGACCAGGACTTAATAAGGAAAATCTCACTTAAAGTTTACGTACGTTGATTTAGTTTGGTCGGCCAGCCAGCTAAGTCCAGTCTTCGAACCGCACAACCCAGTCATGGGGGTCAACATGACTTACGGCAAACAGGCCTAAGGGTGGTTTTTACAATATATGTTTATACATATTTAATTACGTGTACAAAGTTACTGATGATTTGAAGGAAAAGTGTAAGTTTACGTGAAAAGGATCATTTTGGTGCTTAAATGACGATCTAAGGAAAACGTATAAGGAAAAGTATATGTATGTTTATCATTAAATATTTTTACAGTTTTAAAGTTAAAAGTTTAATTTAACAGTTATAGTATACGATTGTAAAAATTTACTGTTAAAATTGATGACAAAAGTTTTATGCAGAAATTTTTAAATTTACGTTTATTCTAAAAGCAGTCTTGAAGTTATAGTATTAAATATTGTTTTACGAAATTCTTTAAAAGCTCATTTTGGCCACACACTAATAATAATCTTATTTACTTACTGAGCGTCGTTTCACCCCAATCATATTTTATTTCAGATAACTCTGAAGGACATGTCGAAAATTAGGCTTAGCAAGCATGCGGGTGGGGATTAGAAAAAATAAAGATTGATTACAAATATTAGTATGGTTTCAGATATTTACGTTTGTATAATTTTTCTTCTTTTGAAATAAATGATTGTAATATGGAATATTAGTGCTCTGGTTTAATAAAAATTGAGTTTATTTTGCTTCCGCTGTAAATGAGTAGTAAAAAGTTAATATCTCAGACCCCTCGGGGTCGGGGTGTTACACACAGTGCCAGCCACCCAGTTCAGCCCCTCCACAGTACCAGGGAGCCTCCCCTGCAGCAGCTCCGAGGACTCCCATGGCTCTCTCTTTCTCTCTCTTCTTTCTCTTTTCTTTTCTTTTCTCTTTCTCTTCTTATTTCTTTTTTTTTTTTATGTCGTTGACTGTTATTCTATTTTTAAAGTTATGAAGTTATCTAATTTTGCTTCTCCATCTTTTGTTTTTTTTATTTGTTATTTGACTGAATATTTATATGATGTTAGTTGTTTTGCTTTAGTATTTAATTTTTGTTATTTAAATTATTTTTTTTATCAGATTAAGTTTGGGTTTGTTATGAAATAAAAATAAATAAATTTAAAAGTATTTTTTTAGTATTTAATTTTTGTTATTTAAATTATTTTTTTATCAGATTAAGTTTGGGTTTGTTATGAAATAAAAATAAATAAAATAAAAAAAAGTGTTTTTTTTTTGTTTTAAAGAATTTAACTAGTTGTTTTTTAAAAAAAATTAATCTTTCTGTCGAAGCCTGAATTAGTTAGGGTCGGTTTGTTAAAGTTCGTTTTTTTTTTGTGTTCCGTTATCATTGGAATGTTCTATTTTCATTGAAGTTCATGGTTGTGTTTAAAATTGTGATTTTGTTTTGAGTTCTTAATTTCGTTAAGGGTTCGGTTTTTATTGCGCGCGTGTGTGTTTGGTTGAGTTTCCATTGCGTATTTTTAATTACATGTTCTAGGTTGCCATTTTTAATTAATGCATGTTTCAATGTTTCCTTAAGTAGGTTAGGGTTTCCGTTTTTGCTCTCAAATTCAGTGCATGCTAGGTTTAGAGTTTTAATTCACGTGTTATTTAATTTGTTAAGAGTAAAATCAAACACCCTTGAAATTCCGAATCTAAATTGAGTTCAGTACCTTTTTAATTTCGATTGGGAGAACATAAATTTTGAGATTAAAACGCATTCCCTGAGGAGACGATCTAGCCCTTAAGTTGAGTATTACATGACGTAACTCTTGTACTTGGGATAACTTCCGAACTGCTCATTGTTCGAGTGAGTCACTATACAATCTAAGTACTATATTCGCACACATAATTAACTCTCTTAATGCTCTTGGAAAAACTTACCCTACTTACGAGTTGATCAGAAAAATACTTAGGGGATTGCCTCTAGTCTGGGAAGCGAAAGCTACGACAATAGCTGAAGGGAAAAATCTCAAGGAGATGTTGGTGGATGAACTCATTTGATCACTCATCACCTATGAACTGACAATAAACGAGAGGAAGAGTGAGCAAAGCAAAACAAAGAAGGTCACTGCACTTAAGGCATTATCAAGCTACTTAAGTGAAGGAAGTGATTCTGAAACAGATGATGACATGGTCTTGCTAACCAAGAAGTTCGGGAAGTACTTGAAGAAGAACAAGAAGTTCAATAGAAAATTTCGGAACTCTAAATCGGAAAGAGGAGAGTCTAGCATGAAGAAAAAGGAGGATCCACCAACATGCTACAACAGCCGAGAAGTTGGACACATCAAACTTGAGTGCCCCAAGCTTATGAAAGCCTCAAAGAAAAAGAAAAAGACACTAAAGTCGGTTGGGATACTCACAACACTAGCGGGTCAGAATCTGAATCCAGTGACGAAAAAATCGCCAATCTGTGTCTAATGGCACATGATGACATTGAGGTACAATCAGTTTTTTCATCATCTTCGTATTGTTCTAGTGAGTCTGAAAATGAAAATGACTTGATTTCATATGATGAACTGAAATAAGAATACCTATACTTTATTAAAATGATTGAGAAGAAAGCAAAGAAAATCTTTGAGTTGAAAAAAAAATCAAAAAACTTTCAAGTTTGGTTGAATGCCAAAATGAATCTCTTGCATCTTTCTTAAAAGATAAAGATTTGAAAATTGAGGTGTTAGAAAAGGATTAGAAAGATAAAGCTGAAATTATTTGTAAATTTACTGAAAGACAAAACAATTTTGAAAAGCTCTTAAGATCTCAAAGAAATTCTCTAGAAAAGGAAGGGCTTGACTTTAATAGAAAGAAAAATCTAAAGAATAAACACCTTTACATGGGTTATTTTAGAAGAGAGTCAAAGTCATATGTTCCAATTAAGAATTATTATAGAAATACTACATGCTTTAAATGTAGAAGGTTGGGTCACATACAATTCGACTGTCCTTTCAAAAATAAAGATGTAAAAATTAAGAAAATATGGAAGGTCAAAGGTCAATCTAGCACTAACCCCCTGGACCCAAGAAAATCTGGGTACCAAAACTAGTTGTTTGATTGTGTTTTGTAGATATGCTTAAGATCAGCATCCTCAAAAGACAAATGGTATATGGATAGCGGATGCTCACGTCACATGACCAAGGATAAATGATGAAGAGTTTGTTACTTTTGGAGATAATGCTAAGGGAAGGATCACAGGTGTAGGTAAGGTTGGTAATAATTCTTCATTAATTATAGATGATGTTTTATTAGTTGAGGGTTTAAAGCACAACTTGTTGAGCATAAGCCAACTATGTGATAAAGGTTACAAAGTATCTTTTGAACATGACAAGTGCATAGTTGAACACAAAACTAATAATAAGATACTGTTCATTGCTAAGCGTCATGAAAACGTATATACCACTAGCTTTGATAACTTAACTTCATAGAGTGTGACATGCTTATCTACTATGAACGAAATTAGCTGGATTTGGCATAGGAGACCGGGACATGCAAATATGGATTTAATTTCAAAACTTGTTAAGAAAGAATTAGTTAAGGGACTGCCTAAGACAAAAATTGTGAAAAATAAAATCTGTGATGCATGTCAACTAGGAAAACAAGTAAGAACAAGCTTTAAGAAGAAGAAAGAAATTTTCACTTATAGGCCACTCCAAATGCTACACTTAGACTTATTTGGACCAAACCCAATTCAGAGTTTAGGAGGAAAATAATACGCCTTTGTCATAGTTGATGACTTTTCAAGATTCACATTGGTATTATGTATTATTCTTAGGGCACAAAGATGAAGCATGTGAAAAATTCATAAACCTGTGCAAGAAAATCCAAAATGAAAAGGGATATACAATCACTAAAATTAGAAGTGATAGGGGTAGAGAATTTAAAAATCAAGGCATAGAAGACTATTATAATTCATTGGGGATTGCCCATAATTTTTCAGCTCCTAGAACGCCACAACAGAATGGTGTAGTTGAAAGGAAGAATAGGTCTATACAAGAAATGACCAGAACTATGCTTAACGAACATAAACTACCTAAGTACTTCTGGGCTGAGGCAGTGAATACCGCCTGCTATGTGCTAAATAGAGTCTTGATTAGACCATCACTTAATAAGACTCCATACGAGTTATGGAATGGCCATAGACCAAACATATCATATTTTCATGTTTTTGGCTGTAAATGTTTCGTGCTTAGAGATAATGAACATTTAGTAAAATTCGATGTGTAATCAGATGAAGGTATCTTTCTAGGGTAAGCCTTAGATAGTAAAGCCTATAGAGTGTATAGCAAACGAACATCAATGGTTATAAAGTCTATTCATGTAGTGTTCGATGAGTCAAATCCTTTCTCCAAAAGAATTGATGAAGATGAAATTGAATTAAACAAGGAACTTGAGAAACTATCAATCGAGAATGATTCAGAAAAGATAAATGAACTTAAAGAATCATTCGTTGAAATTGATCAAACTGAAAATGAGGTTAATGAACCACCTAGAGAATGGAAATATATAAAGAATCATCCTATTGATCAAATAATAGGTGAACCATTATGTGGAGTAGCCACTCGATCCTCACTTAGGAATATGATTAGTCATTTTGCATTTATATCTCAAGAAGAACCTAAGAATGTGAGTGAAACTATAGAGGATGAATCATGGGTGTTGTCCATGCAAGAAGAGTTAAATCAATTTGAGAGAAATAAAGTATGGACACTAGTTCCTAGACCTGAGGATAAGTCAATCATTGGAACCAAGTGGATATATAAGAATAAAAAGGACGAACATGGAATAGTTGTGAGAAATAAGGTTAGATTAGTAGCTCAAGTATATAATCAAGAAGAAGGTGTAAATTTTGAAGAAACATTTGCACCTGTAGCTAGGATGGAAGCCATACGAATGCTTTTAGCATATGCAGCTTTTAAGGATTTCAAGTTATATCAAATGGACGTCAAAAGCGCATTTCTAAATGGCTACATAAATGAAGAAGTATATGTAGAACAACCCCCAAGCTTTGAAAACCATAAGAATCTAGATCATGTGAATAAACTGACAAAAGCCTTATACGGTTTAAAGCAAGCTCCTAGAGCTTGGTATGAAAGGCTAAACAGTTTTCTATTAGAAAATGGATTTGTAAGAGGAAAGATAGATACAACCCTGTTCATAAAGTCTAAGAAAGATGAAATTCTCCTAGTGCAAGTATATGTAGATGACATCATATTTGGTGCTACGAATAAAGAATTGTGTAATGAATTTGCTAATACCATACAAAATGAATTTGAGATGAGCATGATGGGTGAACTAAATTTCTTCCTAGGACTTCAGATTAAACATGTAAAACATGGAATATTCATAAATCAATTGAAGTATATTAGAGACCTACTCATAAAGTTTAATATGGAAGATGGAAAAATACTAGGTACACCTATGAGCGCTTCATTGAAATTAGACAAAGATGAACAAGGTATACCAGTAGATGTCAAACTATATCGTGGAATGATAGGTAGCTTATTATACCTGACTGCCAATAGACCTGATATAATGTTTAGCGTATGTTTGTGCGCAAGATTTCAGTCTGCACCAAAAGAGTCACATTTGTTAGCCATTAAACGAATACTTAGATACCTAATAGGAACCGTGGAAATTGGGTTATGGTATCCTAAGTACACATCGTTTGAGATTATTAGTTATTCAGATGCTAATTTTGCAGGTAGCAAAGTGGATAGGAAGAGCACTAGTGATACTTGTCATTTCTTAGGACATTCATTGGTCTCTTGGTTTTCCAAGAAACAAAATTCAGTAGCTCTTTCCACAGCTGAGGCTGAATACATAGTGGCAGGAAGTTGTTGTGCTCAAATGCTCTACATGAAGCAACAACTAAAGGATTTTGGATTAAGTTATGAAACAATCCCTATTTGATGCGATAATACGAGTGTGATAAATATTTCAAAGAATCCCATATTACATTCACGAACTAAGCACATAGAAATACAACATTATTTTTTTCGTGACCATGTACAAAAAGGGGATACGACACAAGAGTTTGTATGCATTGATGAACAATGCGTAGATATATTCATGAAACTATTTGCGGAGGATAGGTTTATCCAAATTAGGTGTGAATTAGGTCTTATGGATAGTCGAGAGGTTGCCTAGAATTATGTTAGATGATATAATTCAGGGGGAGCAATGTCACTTACGATGTAATCACTTGGTATTATATTAATCAAATTTTCGGTATTGCATTAATCCACAATTGGTATCAATAATTCGACATAACATTCAATCAACATTTGGTATCCTCATGTAAACTTTGAAATTTATACGTTAGCAAGGCGGATAGTTGATGTCAAAAAGTATGACAAGGAATTTTTTTTAACTAATGATTGAACACGTTTAAAACCTTAAGATTTCTAAGGGGAGAAGGACATAAGGGTACGTCTACTCATGTTTTATTATTTTACAGTTGATGTCAAAATGGGGAGAAAATTGGGAGCAAAAATAATAGAAATCAGGAGAAAAAGTATAAATAAGAGAAATTGAACAATTAATAAATTGATCAATTAAAACTTGGCGTTGGGGAGAAATATCAGGACCAAAAACTGTTGGCAAAACTAATTGTGCAAATGGGGGGGAAGTATAATAACAAAAATTGTTGAAACATCATGAGCATATTGTCATTCATTGAATATTTGATGCATTAATTGAGGGGGAGCCTTATTTGGTGTTACCCATTATATATATTTTTGCTAGTGCATTTGTCATCATAAAAAAGGGGGAGATTGTTGACTCTACGAGTCCAATCCGGTTTTGATAATGACAAATCATTTAGTATTTGATCTGTGCGTTGAGTTTATGAACATGACTTATATTAAACATGTACGGAAGGATAACGAGTCATGGAAGCCTTAAAGTAAAACTTACAAATCTTGGTAAGATCCAAGGAACTCAAAAGGTACGAGAATCAAGATGCAAGCGGTAAAGTTCAAGAACATCCTAGGAATGGGTACTTAGATCTCATGTATTTACATTTTCGTATGATTTAATTTAAGGCTCAACATAACTTAAAATGATTTTAGGATTCATGCATTTCATGTATATCATTAGGGGACTTTCATGGACTTAGAACTACTTTTAAAATCATGGAAAATATGTTTTATAAAAGACCTAAGAAGGAGAGCAAAGCAAAAATTTTAAATTAGAAAAGAAAAATTTAGAAAATGGGGACTTTGGTTGATTGAACTCAACCTTAGTCATCTATAGAATATCCTTAGACGTCTGAAGAATAAGCTCAGTCATCTGAAGATTTATGGGTGAAAAACAGAAACTGGTAGAAGCACCTCAGATGACTGAACCTTGACCTCGGTCATCTGAACTCGATACTTCGGTTGTCTGAACCTTGACCTTGGTCGTCTAACCCTGTGTCTAGGCTATTTTTTCGAAGGTCAAAAAGCACTTCGGTCGTCTGGGCTCGTGACCTCAGTCGTCTGAACTTGCTGGAAAGATTAAAAATTTAATTTTTATTGTGGAAACACGCGAGTTATCTTTTGATCCAACGGTTGAGATCAATTCTAAGGGCAAGACACTATAAATACTGATTATCTAAACCCTAGTATGAGAAAAAACACAAGAAGATCAACATAAAGCGAAGAACACATCTTGTTGAAAAGAAAACTGAGATACTTGAGCTGATTGCTGTATGTTTTTCTACGCTCTAGTTTATACACATCATTTGTGGGCAAATCACCTCAGAAACTCTAAAGGGATCTCTATTATACATCTTGTGCTTTAACGTGGTTTGAGGTTTGGTTATTACATTTAGTTTTGTTAGAAAATCTCATATCACCATCTGTTTTGATATATTTAGAGAAAATTAATATTGAGTTTTCACATTCATATAAAGATCGTTTTTGACAAACTCAGTATTTGAGAAAGTTTTGTATTTGACCATTGATTAAAATTTCTTTATTCAAGTGTATTCTTAGTTTAAAACTAATATTTTTGAATACATCTAAACTATTTGAGTATACCTATATCCTTAGGAGTGTATAATTATCTATATACATATTGAAGGATATTTTCTGAAAATCAAATATTAAGTTTGTTGATCTTTGGCATTATCATCTTAGAGATACATATATTTATACATTAAGTCAATATTATCAAGATCACATTGAGTTTGAAATATTTAGAGAAATATTGTTTGTTTGACTAAGTGTGTTTGGCATCTTTGCAATCTACAAAGCTATCTTTATATTTAAAGATCTATCCTAAGATCTCCAAAACATTGTTTTATACAAACATTTTTGGGAGACTTGATAAAAAGGGATTTGTGTGTTCAAGCATATCATACATAAACGATTATATCGTTTCATACATTTTGAGCTTTAGATTTCATCATATGGTAAATGTATTAGGAATTTGAATTGTACTCACAAGATTTTGTTTGGAAGCATTTTTGAGTGTTTTACAGATTCATTGTATTCACGATTCGACTTGAGAACCGGGGTTGAGGAGAGAGCTGTATCTTTTGTAAGTAGCGGAGTAGGAGGGAGCTGTACCTCTTGTAAGCAACGGATTGTAAGGGAAGCTCCGTCCCAAGTTAAGGAGTAGGGATTTTTTTAGTGAAATCCTTGAGTGGTTGCTTAAGGCGAGGACGTAGACCAAGTTGGCTGAACCTCATAAAAACTGCGTTTTTCTTCTCTCTTCCCTTTACTTTTTACTTTCAGCACTACATTTAAACTGCTCATATTGCATTAATATGTTGAATAACATTGCACATTATTAATTGGGTAATAAGAACTCGTTGCTAAATATGCAAGTAGGGAGTAAGTGGTAAATAGATCTAAAGAATTTTTAAAATACCCAATTCACCCCCCTCTTGGGATTACACCTAATTGAACAAGTACTGTTAGAGGCAATCAACATGTCATCCACATATAGCATAAAGATCACATATACACCACTGTTAAGCAATCTGAAGTAAACACAACTGCCATAACTACTTCTAACATACCCAATCCTCAACATATAAGAATCAAACCTCTTATACCATTGCCTAGGGGAATGCTTTAAACCATAAAGAGACCTATTCGACTTACATACTAGGTGTTCTTTACCTTGTTCCACAAACCCCTCCGGTTGCTCCATAAAGATATCTTCCTCCAACTCACCACAAAGGAAAGATGTCTTTACACCTATCTGTTCCAGATCAAAAGCTTGCATGACAACCAATGCTAACAATGATCTAATAGAAGCATGCTTAATAATAAGAGAAAATATTTCATTATAATCTATACCATCTTCCTATTTGTATCCTTTTGCTACTAACTTGGCTTTATATTTTATCCCTTCTGATTCTAAAGTAGGTTATTTCTTTCTGAAAACCCACTTACAACCAATCAACTTCCTGTCCTTGGGCTTCTGAACCAACACCCAAGTGTTATTCTTATGAAGAGACTCCATCTCCTCAACCATGGATCCAAGCCAACTATCTCGTTTAGAACTCTGAACTGTTTCCTGAAAATCAGTAGGATCTCCACTACTAGTAAACAGAGCAAATGCAACTAAGTCCTCAAACTCATACTTGACTGGAGGCTTAACATTCCTCCTTTCTTTGCCAGTGGTTAGCCCTGTAGGCTCATGTTTATCACTTGTTTGAGAAATTTCCTAAGGAACTGTAGCCTATGTCACTGTATCCTATGCAATAGAATCAATAACAGTAGTCTGAGTATTACCCATACCTGAATTCTGGATACTATCTAGCTCCACTTGAATAGGTACTCCTGCTGAATCAGTCTCCACCTTTTTATCAGCATTCTCCTTTAACATGACTTCCTTATCAAAGGCCACATCCCTGCTAATGACCACCTTTCGTGCCATAGGGTCCCACAGCCGGTATCCCTTCACTCCTTCTTGGAAACCAAGAAATACGCATGGTTTGGACTTAGAGTCCAACTTTGATCTTTCCTGTTCCTGCATATGCACATACGATGGACAACCAAATATTCTCAACACAAAGTAATCTACTGGCTTACCTGTCCATACCTCCTCAGGAATCTTTGCGTCAATAGCTGCAAAAGGAGACCTATTTACTAGGTAGCATGCCATACTTACTACTTCTACCCAGAATGACTTAGGCAGATTAGCCTGAATCCTTATACATCTTGCCCTCTCTAGTAATATTCTGTTCATCCTTTCAACCACCCCATTTTGTTGTGGCCCATGTGGAACTGTATAGTACCTAGTGATCCCCTCTTCCTTACAGAAGTCAATTAATTGGCTATTTTTGTACTCTAGTCCATTGTCAGATCTTATAAACTTCACTTGTTTCCCTATTTGTTTCTCTACCTGAGTTTTCCATTCCCTAAACTTACTGAGTACCTCACTCTCGTGCTTCAGAAAATACACCCAGACTTTCCTAGAAAAGTCATCAATAAATGAGACAAAATAAATAGCACCAATGAGAGATTGTGTAAGAACCCAAACTGTAATATAGGAATAATTAAAGAAGGGTAAAATTGGAAGGTCAGCAAGCTTCGTTGATGAGGCTAGACTTCATCAATGAAGGCTTTGTATTTCTCGTCGATGAAATTTAGAAGCTCGTCGACGAGGAGAAGCTGAGGAGTCTTGGGAAACCGGTGTTCTCAAGCTCGTCGATGAGGTTACCGTCTCATGGACGAGGTGTCTTCAGTGCCTGCTCGATGAGGTTGCCATTCGTCAATGAGGGTGGCCGGGTCAAAGGTGCTATAAATATCTGTTTCATAACTCCAAGCTAAGAAACTTCAAATATCCTTTCCCTCTCCCTCTAGAACTCATCCTACTCTCTCTCTCTAAATTTCTTCGCCGTTCATCGTTTGATTTGATAATCTGACGTCACCACGAGGATCGTGGAAGGATTCTCTACAAAACCTGCGAATCGGAATCTCGTTTCGGAGATTTTTGGGTTTCGGCTTAAAATCGAGGTAAGGCTCGGTTTTCTTTTCTGATCCGGTAGTTTGGTAGAGGACGGAGTCTTGAGTATATTTTACACTGTGTTTTGTAGGTTTTGAGAACTCGATTCGCTGTTTAGGAGCCGTAGAGTTCGGGATTGGTTTTTTGGGGGAAAGGTAAGGGGAATCAATTTATGTCGGTTATTTTTGAAATCGGATTCAGTGGAACTATGGTCCACGGTATTGTGTGTTTTAACTACTCATCTGGGGGGATCTAACGGGTAAAACTATGGGTTTTTCATGATTACAATTTTGGGAAAAAGAGGGCGACGAGTTGCATCCTTGGTTTTGTTGAAAACCATATGTATATGATGATTTATATTGTGTTATAGGGATGGTCGTGCCTTGACTTTGTTTAAATTGTTTATGTTTGAAAACCCATGATTTTAGATTACCAAATGGGTGTTGTATGTTTGGTTATATGAGCATGCATGTGTTGTATTTTGGTTGAAATGCGAGTTGGAACGAGGTTCTAAATTTGTTCCAAATACTGAGAGTGTCTGACTCTATATTCGTGGGCATATGAAATCCCTAGACCATATTTGGCAAGAGTGTCTGACTCTATATCTAAGGGCGTGAGCCTTACCGGCTGATCACCGAAGGGTGTGGATTTACCAGTTTGCACCGATACGATGTCATGAGAGTCTCGGACTAGCCATGTGCCAGTGGCGCTGTGTTTCACGGGTTGGCTACGGGCCAACTTCGGATATCGCGGGCCGGCTTCGGGCCGAAGGGTGTGACGACACTGGGATTGCTTGATCATGTGCATGTGCGTGTATGCACTGTTGTGAAAATTAGGACTAGAACTGCATTTAACTGTGTATGTATTGCTGTCATGATAACACTCAAATGCCACATGCCGATATAACCTGTATTCTTCCTTACTGAGAGGTGTCTCACCCCTGCTGTACATACATATTTTCAAGTCCTTCGAGTAATCGAAACTAGCGTTCTTGTGTTGGTAGCGTATTGGCCGATGTACTGCGGGTAACGCTTGGGTAAGTGCTAGGACCTTGTTTTCACAAGTTACCATTTTGAGATATGTTGGGCACCCGGTTGTATATTGTATGATGGAGCCTTGACTTTGTTTGTGTATAGACTTTGGTATGGTACCATGTTTGTATAAAAAGACCTTATTTTTTTTGCGTATTTGGCGTTGCGTATGGATGTGTATAGGGTGCCTGGAAGCCTCACGAGGTCGGACCCTCATTCATCGTACTGTATCTATTGATGATTTGTATGATACAGGGACAAGTTAGATTACTAAATCACCCCTGGGTCCCATTTTTGGGTTCGGGGCGTGACAACTTGGTATCAGAGCTAACCAGGTTGTTAGATCTTGTAGACTTGGTTAGGCTTAATTGTGAGTACATACCAAAGTATAAGATGTTGGATGTGGGTAGAGTTGGTTGGGGGTTGTTCCGTTGCTAGGCCGGGACTTGTCGACGGTATTCCGTATTTTTCTTGAAATGATGATTTCAGTTAAAACAGGGCAAACCATTGATGACTTTCGTGTCGGTGTTATAAAACAGACCTGGACCTGGTAGGATGTAGTTAATATGATTTGGGATAGATAATTGTGTTAACTGTACGCCTATACGTATTGTAGGAGTTTTGATAGAACTCTACTGTATTTTCAGAATGGAGCCTAAGGATAACGACTGGGAAGTGGCTCCGAGGAAACTGTGAGTAATGAGTCTTCTACTGTGCCTCGAGGGCTGAGCGGAGTGTCAGGAGACGCAAACGTTCTCCTACTGCAGCGGGGTGTACCATTGAAAGGTTCACACGCATGCATCCTCCGACGTTCTTTGGGGGACATGACCCAATGATAGTAGAGGATTGGGTGGAGAATATTGAGAGGATCTTGGAGGTCCTGCACTGCACGGATAGGCAGTGAGTCCTTTATGCTACCTTCCAGCTATCTGGGGAGGCGAGTCGATGGTGGACTATGGTGAGTCTACTAGAGAAGCAGAGACCCAATCCAGTGGAAATGACGTGGAGCCATTTTAAGGAGGTGTTTTTCGACAGATACTTCCCGAATTCTATACGTGATGCTAAGGCGGATGAGTTTTCTGCTTTGACATAGGGGAGTATGACGGTGCAGGGGTATACTGCTCGGTATATAGAGCTATCCTGGTTCGCGCCGTGTTTGATCTCGAATGAGTATGAGAAGACTTAGAGGTTTGAGAAGGGCCTGAGAAAGGACATTCGCAGATTGGTAGGTATGCTTCAGATCCGCGAGTTCTTGATTTTGGTGGATAAAACCACTATGATTGAGACCGGTATCAAAGAAGATGAGGTGGATCAGGAATCGAGGAAGAGGACAGTACCTTCTGGTTTTCAGTCGGGATCTTGTCGGGGGTCATGGAAGAAGAAGAACAAAGGCTCGGGTTACCCTTAAAATACCAAGCGCCAGGGTTCTTAGGTGAGCCAAACTAGTGATCGTTGTACCAGATGCCACAGATGGCACGAGGGTGAGTGCCGATCATTTGGGGGTAACTGTTATAACTGTGGCCAGCCAGGTCACATGTTTCGCGAGCGTCGTGCACTGAAGCGAGACGTGTCTACATCTAGTGTGAACCGAGGGAGCAATCAGATACCTTGGGGAACCATTCAAGCGAATACAGCTCCGGCCAGAGTATTTTCTCTTACTCCAGCGGATGCTGAGCATGCAAGGAACGTAGTGACAGATACCTTATTATTGCTTTCAAATAAGGCTTCTGTTCTATTTGATTCGAGTGCAACCCATTCTTTTGTATCTGTGAGTTTTGTAAAACTATGTGAGGTTGAGACCCAAGTCATGAACGAGATGTTATACGTTACTACACCATTTGGGAGTATATCATTCTATAGGAGGATGTTAGCAAACTGCCCAGTATTAATTCAGGGAAGGCTATTACCGGTGAATCTTATGGTGTACGATATGTCGGGGTTCGATGTCATTTTGGGGATGGTTTGGTTGTTCTCCAATTATGGAGTGATCGATTGTCGTAAGAAGGTAGTAGTTTTCTGACCTCCTGGGGAGCAGGAGTACGAGTTTATAGGATCGTGTGTGCATTTGACACCACAGATTCTATCGGCACTGCAGGTGGGGAGGCTACTCTTGGACGAAGGTCAAGGGTACCTAGCTTGCATGAAGGAACTGCCGCAGGATGCATTGAGACTCGAGGGTATTCGGGTGGTTAACGAGTTCTCAAACGTGTTTCCAAATGATTTACTCAGTTTACCTCCTGATCGTGAGGTGGAGTTCGCTATAGAGTTGTTGCCTGGTAAGGCACCGATCTCTAAAGTTTCGTATCGGATGGCCCCAGCGAAACATTGGGAGTTGAAGGAGCAGTTGTAGGAATTACTGGACAGGGGTTTCATTCGACCTAGTGTTTCGCCTTGGAGAGCTCCACTACTGTTTGTGAAGAAGAAAGATGGGTTGATGCGTATGTGCATTGATTACCGTGAGTTCAATAAAGTGACTATGAAGAATCGATACCCTTTGCCTCGTATAGATGATCTCTTTGACCAGCTGCAGGGTACGTAGGTCTTTTCAAAGATTGACCTACAGTTAGGGTATCATCAGGTGAGGGTTCGATTTGAAGATGTTGCGAATACTGCTTTCCAAACCAGATACGACCACTATGAGTTTTTAGTCATGCCTTTTGGGTTAACGAATGCTCCGACAATATTTATGGATCTTGTGAATAAGGTTTTTTATGAGTACTTGGACCGGTTTGTAGTGGTGTTCATTGATGATATTTTGGTGTATTCAAAGAGTTTGGAGGAGCACGAGAACCATCCGAGGTTGGTATTACAGATTCTGCGGGAGAAGAAGTTGTATGCTAAACTGAAGAAGTGTGAGTTTTGGTTGAATCAAGTTGCATTCTTAGGCCATGTGGTGTCTAGAGACAGTATTTCAAATGATCCTAGCAAGATCGAAGCTGTGGTCAACTAGGTGAGGCTGAAGAGTGTGCAGGAGGTTCGGAGTTTTCTAAGACTAGCAGGTTATTATTGTCGGTTCGTGGAGGGGTTCTCTAAGTTGTCCACACCTTTGACTCGTTTGAGCAGGAAAGGGGTGAAATTTGAGTGGACTAGTGATTGTGAGTAGTGCTTTCAGGAGTTGAAGCACCGACTAGTTACTGCTCCGGGTTTGACCATTCCTTTGGGGGATGACAATTTTGTGATTTATAGCGATGCGTCTTTGAAAGGTTTGGGTTGCGTGCTTATGCAGCAGGGTAAGGTAATAACTTATACTTCTCAGCGGCTGAAAGAATACGAGAAGAATTACCCTACGCATGATCTGGAGTTAGCTGCTGTTGTTTATACACTGAAGATTTGGCGACACTATTTGTATGGTGTACAATGCGAGATTTTCACTGACCACAAAGGCCTCAGGTATTTCTTTACGTAGAAGGAGTTGAATATGAGGTAGAGTCGGTGACTTGAGTTGATTAAGGACTACGATTGTACCATCAGTTATCATCCGGGGAAAGCTAATGTGGTAGCCGATGCGTTGAGTCGGAAGTCAGAACCTGCAACCATATTTGCAGTTGTAGCTCAGCATCACATTAGATAAGATCTAGAGAGATCGGGTATAGAGTTTGTGTTTGGTGATCATCAGACTTTCATTGATAGCTTGGTGATCTAGTAGACTTTGTTTGAGCGTATTAAGGCCGCGCAGGCTTGTGATGCGGAGTTGGTAGAGGTTGTGGAGAAGGTATAACAGGGATTGGCTACGGAGTTTAACATCTCTGAGGGAGGTGTGCTAAGGTTTGGGACCAGGTTATGTGTTCCAAATGACGATGAGATTAGAAGAACAATTATGAAGGAAGCGCATCGTTCGTTATATACGGTACATCCTAGTAGTACAAAGATGTATCGGGATTTGTGCGAGACCTTTTGGTGGAGTGGTTGAAAAGGCAGATTGCTCAGTTCGTGGAGCAGTGTCTGACGTGTCAGCAGGTGAAATCCGAACATCAGAGGTTGGCAGGGCCATTGCAGCCCTTAGCTATTTCGGAGTGGAAATGGGAGCATATTTCCATGGATTTTGTGACTGGATTGCCGCCAACACTTCACGGGCAGAATGTTATCTGGGTGATCGTGGATAGGTTAACAAAATCTGCTCACTTCTTACCTATGAAGGTTAGCTATCCTTTGAGTAGGCTAGCAGATATGTATGTGCATGAGATTGTGAGAATGCACGGAGTACCGGTGTCCATTGTGTCAGATAGAGATCCGAGGTTAACTTCTCGATTCTGGTCGAGCTTGAAGAAGGCATGGGGATGAAGCTTACTTTTAGTACAGTGTTCCACCCCCAGACCGATGGACAGTCCAAGAGGACGATACAGATCTTGGAAGACATGTTGCGAGCTTGTGTGTTAGACTTCGGTGGTAGCTGGATACAATTTATTCCACTAGTAGAGTTCGCTTATAACAATAGCTTCTAGGCTAGTATCGGGATGGCACCGTTCGAGGCTCTGCATGGTCGGAGGTGTCAATCTCCTCTGTATTGGAATGAGGTTGGTGAACGTCAGGTGTTAGGACTTGAACTTGTGCAGCAGACATCTAAGAAGGTGGGTTTGATCCGGGAGAGGATTAAATCGGCTCAGAGTCAACAGAAGAGTTACATAGATGTTTGCCGCTGTGAGTTGGAGTTCGAGGTGAGGGGTAAGGTATTTCTGAGAATTGCTTCGATGAAAGGGGTAATGAGATTCAGGAAGAATGGCAAGCTGAGCCCGAGGTATATCGGACCATTCGAGGTTCTTGAACGAGTGGGTCCGGTAGCCTATAGGATTGCACTACCCCCAACACTCTCGAGGATCCATGATATGTTTCACGTAACCATGTTGAGGAGGTATGTGTTGGATCCTTCACATGTTATTAATTACGAGAATGTGGAGAGTGAGGATACTTTAGCGTATGAGGAGATACCTATTCAAGTTCTGGACTGTAAAGTTCAGAAGCTTCCTACTAAAGAAATACCGTTAGTAAATGTATTGTGGCGGAACCACGAGGTCGTGGAAGCTTCTTGGGAACTGGAAACGGAGATACGTCGGAAGTATCTGCAGTTGTTCTAGTGTATGTATGTTACTCTACTTTGGGTTGGGATAGGTGGTTAGTCATTGGGAGTGTGTGTATTGTGAACTCCTGGGATGGTTTATGTATGTAACCACGGTACTCCTTCGTCATAAGTGAGGGTATGTGTATGTATGTATTGTGACGGGGCTTCGTTGTAATAGCCGACGATTCTTTCTAGAGTCGAGTTTGTGTTCTGAATGTATGAATGAGTTCATGAATGAGAGATTGCAAATTTCGAGGACGAAATTTTTGTAAGGAGGGGAGGTTGTAGGAACCTGAACCGTAATATAGGAATAATTAAAGAAAGGTAAAATTGGAAGCTTAGCAGGCTTCGTCGACGAAGGCTTTGTATTTCTCATTGACGAAATTCAGAAGCTCGTTGACAAGGAGAAGCCGAGGAGTCTCGGGAAACTAGTGTTCTCAGGCTTGTCGACGAGGTTACCGTCTCGTCGATGAGGTGTCTTTAGTGCCTCGTTGACAAGGTCACCATTCATCGACGAGGGTGGCCGAGTCAAAGGTGCTATAAATATCTATTTCATTACTTTCAAGCTAAGAAACTTCAAATATCCTCTCCGTCTCTCTTTGGAACTCAACCTACTCTCTCTCTCTCTCTAGATTTCTTCGCCGTTCATCATCTCATTCGATAATTCGACGTTACCACGAGGATCGTGGAAGGATTCTTTACAAAACCTATGGATCGAAATCTCGTTTCAGAGATTTTTGGGTTTCGACTTAAAATTGAGGTAAGACTCGATTTTCTTTTCTGATCTGGTAGTTTGGTAGAGGACGAAGTCGTGAGTATATTTTGTATTGTGTTTTGTAGGTTTTGAGAACTCGGTTCGCTATTTAGGAGCCGTAGAGTTCGTGATTGGTCTTTTGGGGGAAAGGTAAGGGGAATCGGTTTATGTTGGCAATTTTTGAAATTGAATTCGGTGGAACTGTGGTTGACGGTCCTGTGTGTGTTTTGACTACTCATTTGGGGGGATCTAATGGGTAAAACTATGGGTTTTTCATAATTACAGTTTTGGGAAAAAGGGGGCGACGGGCTGCATCCTTGGTTTTGTTGAAAATCGTATGAATATGTTGATTTATACTGTGTTATAGGGATGACCATGTTTTGACTTTGTTTAAACTATTTATGTTTGAAAAGCCATGATTTAAGATTACCAAATGGGTGTCGTATGTTTGGTTATATGAGCATGCATGTGTTGTATTTTGGTTGAAATGCGAGTAGGAACGAGGTTTTGAATTTGTTCCAAGTACTGAGAGTGTCCGGCTTTATATCCGTGGGCGTATGAAATCGCTAGGCCATGTTTGGCAAAAGTGTCCAACTCTATATCCGAGGGTGTGAGACTTACTGGCTGATCACCGAAGGGTGTGGATCCACCAGTTTGTGCCAGTACGATGCCATGGGAATTTGGGACTAGCCATGTGCCGGTGGTGCCGTGTTTCGCGGGTTGGTTACGGGCCAACACTGGATATCGCAGGCCGACTTCGGGCCGAAGGGTGTGACGATACTGGGATTGCTTGATCATGTGTGCGTGTATGCACTGTTGTGAAAATTAGTACTGGAACTACATTTAATTGTGTATGTATTGTTGTCATGATAACACTCAAATACCACACACCGGTATAACCTGTATTCTTCCTTATTGAGAGGTGTCTCACCCCTGCTATACGTACATATTTTCAAGTCCTTCGAGTAACCGAAACTAGCGTCCTTGTGTCGGGAGCGTAGTGGCCAGTGTACTGTGGGTAGTGCTTAGGTAAGTGCTAGGACTTTTGTTTTCACAGGTTGCCATTTTGAGATATGTTGGGCACCCGGTTGTATGTTGTATGATGGAGCCTTAACTCTGTTTGTGTATAGACTCTGGTATGGTACCATGTTTGTATAGAAAGACCTTATTTCCGCTGCATATCTTGTGTTGCGTATGGTTGTGTATAGGGTGCCTGGAAGTCTCACGAGGTCGGACCCTCATTCATCGTACTGTATCTATTGATGATTTGTATGATACAAGGACAAGTTAGATTACTAAATCACTCTCGGGTCCTATTTTCGGGTTTGGGGTGTGATAGATTGTACTCGTACTAGACCCCATACATCTGAATGAATGCAGTCCAGCAGCTCCTTGCTCGTATGCTTTCTTGTTCTAAAACTCACCCTGCGCTGTTTACTAAACAAACAGTATCTACAGAACTTAAGCTTACAACAAGAATTACCTCCCAGTAAGTTCCGCCTATGCAGCTTTTGCAAACCACACTCACTCATGTGACCCAACCTCATATGTCACAGAGTAGTATCATCTGTATTTGTATCTGAAGAGGTACTAGTACTAGCTGCAGCTCCACCTATCACTATGTTACCCACCAGAGTGTACAAATTGTTCCTTAGATGACCCTTCATTACTACTAGTGAACCTCTAGTCACTTTCAGCACACCATTCCTAGCTGAAAAAAGAAACCATTACTGTCCAAAGAACCCAAGGAAATTAGATTCTTTTTTAGATCTAGAACATGCCTCACATCCCTGATGGTTCTAACCACACCATCAAACATCCTGATTCTGACCATTCCAATACCAAGAATACTAGGGGAAGCATCATTACTCATCAACACCACCCCTGTAACGACCTGCTTATTAAATTGATTTTTTTTTCATAATAGCAAATAACATACTCTGATACCATTGTATTAACCTAAGCAGCAGGAAGCAGAAATCATACAAACACAACCATAAACCATTATATACAATACCACATAATACCAGAGTACTACATGTTTCCAAAATATGTACATGTATTTGTTTCCAAAAAATACCCTCAGCTAGCTAGGGTTTACAAAAATGTTCCCAAAATGATACTCATTCTCTGACAGGGCACTATAGATGCCCTTCTATTTGCGAGCCTGGTCTACTCGCCTACCGGGATCCCCTGAAAAATATTTCAACACTAGGATGAGCCAATGCTCAGTAAGAAGAAATATGCTATTACTAGTGTGTGGCAAATGAGCTACTATATATATATATCATGAAATCTGTTTCATATAAACATGAATAACTGAGTACAACAATACAACACAAATAATAAAGTATACCACCCATTTTCCCTATTGCTTGACATATCAGTATTATGGTTATAATTCAAAATACTTCTAATGTATATAAGTAGGATCCTCGTTTCTGTAAATCAATACGTAAGTAATAGTAACTGAAATTGTTCCCTGTGGCTATCTGTGTCATGACATGCCCCTCATGACGAGGTTGTGCGGCCCGTAGGCTAGATTTACCCTGGCTGGCCAACCAGGACTAAATCACTGAACTCTGTCAATCGACCTGCCCACCTCAACCCATATCTGGATGGGGAGCCTAACCTCTTCCAGGGCCTAGGTGGTTGACCGTATCACGTATTATCTGAATAGGTGGTTGCACTCAGAAAGTAACATAGTATTTGTAGCAACGGTACCGTGCTTTGTAACTACAAGTCCAACAGGGTCTGATATCATATAATACTTTTCTATACATATCTATCTGATTTACCATGATTCTGAAGTAATCATATTAACCATGATGCTGCATAACGTACTGAAATCTGAATAATCATAACATGGAACTGCATATTTATAATACTGAAATTCGTATAATCATGGTACTGAAATCCGTAAAATCATGGTACTGAAGTTCACATAATCATAGTACTTAAGTCCGTAAAATCACGGTACTGAAATTCATTAAAATCATGAACCTACAATTCGTAAAACATATCCCCGTACTACATACATATTCACAAGCCACACCATACTTTAATATATAATTTTCGTAAATAAATACACTGTATAATATTTAGAATTTTCCTAACATAACATATTTCCCTTACCTTAACTTTGAAAAGCCCCTACTGTACTCTAGCCTGATACCCGCAGGGCCTCTTATACAACACCCTGAAAATGATATTTGTTAGAACTAAACATCAGTATTTTTCTGCCTACATCATTTCCTATAACTATCAGGAAGTCAAAAACTGGATAAAAGTCCTTACCCTGAATTTGGGATGAAATCCAACTTCGCTTTCCTGACGATCCGCTCCGGCAAATTCGCAGAGAACTCCGCCAGTTGTGTCGTGGTAGCTTCGAATAGTCGATTCGACGACTGGTGGGGCCGGAATCGAAGAGAGAAGGGAGAATGAGACGTAGAGAGAGAGAGAGAGAGAGGAGAGAGAGAGCTCGGTGAAAAATGGTAAAAAATCCCAAGTTTCCACTATTTATAGGGTCAGGTTCGTCGACGAGACACGTCACCTCGTCGACGAGCCCTTCACAAAATTCGTCAACGAGACCCTGTGTTCGTCGATGAAATTCAGAGCAGCCCGAACTGTCTCTCGGTATTTTCTCGTCGACGAAGCCCTATGTTCGTCGACAAAATTTTGAAGACCTTCGTCGACGAGACCCTATGTTCGTCGACGAAGTTAGGCAATTTCCTGAATTTATAATTATTTAATATTACCTCCAAAATGCAATGTCGCGCCGTCGACGAAGTCTACGGCCTCCTTCTGTTTCTGATTCTATTTTCTCTCCCTTTTATTATTAAAATGCTATTATTCTTCGGGTCACTACAATCCCTCCAGAGATTGGTTCATAAGAGTCAAACTAGTCCCTGTATGGACACATATGATATGAGCATGCCGAATCCAAAGTCTAGGTATCGACTAAGTAACTGAAACCTGTAGTAACAGCTAAATGATCCCCATCAAAAACTGATGAATTACTCTCCACTACATTAGCCTGCTCAGTCTTCTTCCGTTTTTTTTCCTCTAAATCTCTTTTCCTCTTTAGACAGTACTTCTTCATATGCCCTTCTTTCCCACAATAAAAACAACCACTCCTTCAGTTCACATTCCTACCCTTGGACTTGGATCGAGATTTCCCTTGATTCCAATTACCCCTACTAGAACTCTGCCGCGCTGTTGGCTAGACTCTCCCTTAGCCACCAACCCTTCTCCATGTCTTGGATAATCTGGTTTGTGAAAATTCTCACTCTCCATAATGGCAGTAGTCACCTCATCAACTGTAAGAGTCTCCTTACCTAGCAGTAGTGTGGTTTTCAAAGTATCAAGTGAACTGGGAAGCAAATACAACAGAATTAGTGCTTTATCTTCCTTCTCAATTTTTATCTTAATACTCATCAACTGCATGATTATTTTATTGAAATAATTGAGGTGGTCTCTGACTTCTGTGCCCTCAATCATCCTTAATTGATACAACTGTTTCTTCAAATACAATCTATTAACTAAGGACTTGGACATATAAATATTCTCCAATTTTTTCCAAAGCTCAGCTGGTGATGTTTCATTCATTACAGTGTATTTAATTTTTGGAGCTAAACTTAAGCGAATGATACTTACCGCCTTCATTTCCGGCTTCTCCAACTGATCATCTGACATGGTCTCTGGCTTCTTGTCTTTCCCATACAATGCTTTAATCAGTCATTGTTGGACCAACACATCCTTCACAGTGTTCTGCCACAAACTGAAATTATTTTTTCCATTAAAAGGCTTCACCTCAAACTTGGCCGTCGAAGTACTCACCATTAAATTTTTTTTCTCTTTCTCCTACTTTTGTTCTCTCTCCTCTGACGTTAGCACTTGTCAGGATGACGTCAAGGTGACTTCAGCGCTCCACGGTGAGGATCCGTGCCTCGACCCGACCCGTTTCGCTCGACCTAGATCCTTAATCCACTACACGTGTGACCCACACGTGTTTTAGTCGACCTGGATGCTGATCCGAGCCTTGACTTGGTGGGATCCGCTTGGATCCGACTCGCAACCCACCTCTTGACCCGCGTGTCAACCCATTGAGTTTCGTACTCGACTCGATTCTGAATTCGAGTCTGTTACCCAATTCTGGCACTGTTCATCATGTTCTTCGTCCATGAAAATTTTTTTTTCCTTATGATTTTTTTTCACACCTTCAATTGAAAAATGATCCTCCTTCAATTGAAAAAATTCCGAAATAATTTTCCGGCACCTGATTTGAATCCGTGTACCTTAATCTGATTTTTCAATTGAAAAATTTTAGAATAATTTTTTGGCATTTGATCTAAATCCGCAAACCTCAATCCAATCTGAATGAACCGCTTTGATCTTGAGCACTCCTGTGGAAAAACTGTCCAAAAAATTTCTTTCGATCTAATATGATCTATCAAATCTGCACCCAATCGAAACCATACTTTGATACCACTTGTTGACGCGCAACAATTTTAATCTTCCGATCAACAAAATAAATAGCACAAAGAATATTCACAGAAAAAATGTAGATGAGAGATTTTACGTGGTTCAACAAGATTGCTTACGTCCACCTCGAGAAAAATCCACTATGAAATGATGACAGTACAAGATCTGATCAGACTCTCCTCGATCCCAGATCCCCTATACACCCCTTCACCTCAAACTAGTGAAGAAAAAATCTTCCTAGAGAGAAAGCCCCCCTTAGCTCTCATTGCACAAAATGACAAGCAATACACTCTTTTTCCCATGGCTTACAAACATATATATGACACCACACAACCGTTGGATTTAGAGACGATCCAACGGCTATGATAAAAGTTACAATAAATAAAAAATAAAAACATATTTTTTAACAGTTTGTTTAATTTTTCACTTAAAAAATCAACAAAGAATCCAATAGTGAAAATAAAAATATTAAAAATAGTTGCGCTTTGAAACTAAAAGGAGTTGGGAGTACACAAAACACAAGTTTATGTTCGCATAATTGAAAATTTTATTCTTAACATTACCCAATCTTTATGATATAAACAGGGCAAATTATTTACAATTCAATATAATTTATTTGAATTAAATTATTGATAATTTTACTTTGAATAATTGATAGATACTTATGTATTTATATACATGATTAGGTTAATTACTTAATGATTTAAACTTTTGAGTCATGTTACCGCTTGCCTCTGTATATCAAACTTGCAGATGATGATTTCTCTAGTCATAACAAGTGGCATTAGAGTTGGCGGTCCGAGTTGAGCTCGAGTGTCCTACATGTCTTTTTGCAAATGTTGATTTGTAGAAGAGTGGTGGGTCTTATGGATCCTTATCTTGCAAATGAGTGGACTCACGCTTTACAAGACAGATACATGATTGAGTAATGACTCTTAATTAGTTGTACGGAAATAATTTCCGATGGGGATGTGTAGAACTCATAAATAGGAGAGAGATTGTTGAGAATGCACTCATAAATTTGTTCAATATTACGAAAATTGAGTGAATAATAAATGCTTATATACATGGTTGAATCAGAAACCAAATTGTCTAAACTTTTATAACGATGCCGGTAGTCACCAATTTATATCTAGCCCAAATATAAGAACATGCCCAATTATATTACAAATCGATATTAATCCATAATTCAAATGTGATTTTCTCATCTAATTAATTGCTTGATCCATGAATTCTTCAACTTGGTGTTTATATATATATATATATTAATATTATTTTATTTCGAAAGTCTATAAATAATCATGAAAGGGGGAAAAAAACTTCCCCTTCTAATCATTTTCAGTCTAATTCATCTTCATCTCTCGCCCAATTATGCTTTTCCCAATTCTTTATAATTGTTCATAATAAATTTTGATGAAGAATTTTGTTTGAAAAAAAAAATAAAAAATACCATTTTTTTTCATTTTATTTTCTCTATATCAAGTATTGTTAAAAAAGGGTTTACTCTAATATAATTAAAAATATTAAAAATAATTTTTAATATGATGTAAAATTAAATTCTTGTTTACTATATTTTCTTTCAAACTATGACAGCAAAACATGAAAATAGAATTCCTTCCCATCGCCATTTTCTTTTCTCAATGTCTTCAAACCTTAAGGCTCCATTTGAAATTTAAAAAATATATAAAAGAAAAATATAAAAATCCCCATTTTTATATCTGATTATCCAAGACGATGAGAAAAAATACAATAAATTTATAAATAAAATTTTAATTTTACACATCATTAATAATTAATTTTCCCTAATTTATAATAAAACAATCTTTACTTTTTGATAATATTTAATAGAGAAGGAAAATATAAAAAAAAAACAGTTTTCTTCTTTTTTTTTTTTCATATAAAATCCTTGATCCAAACGAACCTTAACCCCATGTTTGGAGGGACCTTGAATTTAGATGTATAAAAATTATATTAAAATTTTTCCAAATCCACCTAACAAGAACTGTCTGTTTAAATCAATCATCACAAACAGATGATAACCAAGAACACTAGAATGCACCTTTAGTACCGTAAAGCGTATAAAATATTTTGCTAGTACAATGTACAGACTGAAGGAGTCAAAAGGAATATGGGGACTGGGGCCAGGAGCCGGATGGGAGATCCAATTCACAGTGGCAGAGTACCCCTCAGTTCACAGGGTATGGATAAGAAATCTCTGAAAATTAGGTTAAGTGATTTTGTAGAAGATGAAACAATAGGAGTCTGACAAATCATGTAAAGCAATAGTCCCTAGATTGAAGGCATTACTCACAATAGCATAATAATCACCTACAATTAGAACAAATGTTCTTTCATTCCTCTCTCTCTCTTTCTCGCTTGCTCGCTCTTGCTCTCTCTATGAGCTCGTTAAGATGCAGTTGACCTCAACATACATGCATTGTTATTCTCAAATTTACAGCTAACTTGCATAATTTTCTCGACCAGGTTAGATTCATCTCACTCACTAATAGGTAAATATCCCATGCCCTTCAAGTACCAAAGTGCTCCTTCTGCTGCATGTTCTGCTGCAGCCTTCTTTTTCATCCTAGGTGCTCCGAAACATTCCAAAATTAAGTCGGAGGCTTCTTCGATCTCCACAACTACCTTGAAGGTGAATCTGTGGAACAGTAGGGTTCAAGATTCAAAGTACAACAAAAATCAGTAGAGCATTTCGTTGACAAAACAAAATTATAAATTTCTTATGAACATTCAAAGTGTAGCAAGAAGCAAGTTCAACCAAGAATGATGTAATTTTGTTAGCTGGGTTGATTTCAAGGGGCTTATGAGGTCATTTATGAGGTTAACAGGCCCTCTGCAAGATTTGATTCTTTTTTCTATAAAAAGGTCGGTGCTCACATAATCTATCAGCCACAAAAAAAAGAAAAAGAAAAAACCATTTGTGATGCATGAGGGCTTCGTTTATAGTAAACAATGAAGGATGTTAAGCTCTTAACACAACAGAGGCGTGGTCTAAACAATAACAACATCCGGCTTATGACAACTGAACAAATAAAAAATATATGCGGGCAAATATGAATTGAGCTCAAGACCTCTAGGCAGGCAACCAGGGCTCTAACACCACATGTAATCCATGGCAGAAGCACAAAAAATGAGAAGAATGGAACAAGAGGGTAAATCATAAAGAAACAAGAAGAAAATTGCGGAAAGAGGTTCATTGGCTTTGCCTAATGTTAGGGAGCTTTTGGCCAAAGTGGAGAGTGTTTGGCATGATGTTAATTCCTGCGATGAGGAGTGATGTGAGCTTTGGCTGCATGGAGGTTCTCCAGTCAGTTCTCAAAAATGACTATTCCAATGCATTTTTTACAAAAAATTTTCTTCTTGTATTCCTTAATGCCTTTTTGGTGAAGTATTTTGTTCACCGAAAAGGCATTAAGATACTTTTGGGAATTGAAGTGGTTCATCTCCTACTTAAGGGGCATTTGGCTTGGATTATCCTAAGTGTCTTCCTAGAATCATTTTCTTGCGTATTTTTGGCCTGTTTGGAACTTGGAAAATATTTGGAAAAGGAAAAGAAAATACGAAGGATTTTATTTTATGTTTGGTTATCAAGGATAGTGTGAAATAAAATAAAAAAATTATGCCAAATCAATGAACAAAAATTTAATTTTACACATCCTTAACATTTGTTTTCTTAATTTTTAATTATATTTGTTAGATTACCACTTACCTAAAGCTTAAGCTATTAGTTTGAGGGCCAACAATGTATATCAAACTTTACTAGTTCCCCCGCATAGGTAGCCTAACAGCACGTGGGGAGATAAATAATAAATAAATAACACCCATTATAGAGAATACAAAAATTTTTAAACACCGCACAATAAATGTGGGCAACAAAACTTAAATCTAGGACCTCTTGATAACCAACATCGATACCATGTTAGATTATCATATTATCTAAAAGTTTAAGCTATTAGGCTGTAAGCCAACAATGTATATCTAGTTTTAACAATATAAGTACAACTATTATTTTTAATGGTATTTGATATAGAGAGAAAATACAATGGAAAATGAATTTTCTTCTTATTTTGTTTTTATTTTTTGCCCTAAAGCAAATCCTTCAAGGAAAAGTAAAAGACTGGCAATTTGTGCTCGATCTAGTGCGAGAGAGTAGATTATAGCTTTAAATATATTTTAGAAAATATTTCAACAAAGGGTTCGTACTACTTGTGCACTTAATAGTGTTTGAAGCATCTCAGGCAAGAACTTGGTTTTCCTCTTGCCCCACCAATTACACCGTGACAATTAGGGCTTTATTCGTGTGACTTCCAACTCATTGCTTCATGAGAATGTGTTAAAATCCCGAGTATCTTTGTGTATAGTGGGTAAATTAGGAAAGTGGGTAAATGTAGGAGGTTATATATTATTTTGTAGGGGGATTATTTCCTTATTAGAATAGGTGATTGCATTATAAGATTGGGATGTACATAATGTTAATTTACACAGAGTTGAATAGAATTGAATTCAGCTAACATGGTATCAAAGCTAGGGTTTCTCAACCTTAGCTAACTATGGCCAGCGTCACCACCAACGGCACCGTCAACAGCAGAGGGTCGACCTCTGCTGAAAATATTGACGGCGACTTAGAGACTACATCCGTTGGGGATTCGAATGGGCTAGACAACACAACCTTTCCACTCGCAATGGAAAAATTAAACGGAAAAAATTTCCGTGAGTGGGCTTATCCATAAAATTGGTAATTGAAGGAAAAGGGAGGCTAGGTTATCTTACCGGCGAACAGAGGAAACCAGACTCCACCGAAGTTGTAGCCTTGCAAAAATGGAGGTCCAAAAACTCCATGGTCACCGCTTGGCTCGTCAACTTGATGCAGCCTTCAATCGGGAAAATCTACTTATTCTTACCAACAGCGAAGGACGTCTGGGACGCCGTTCGTGAGACATATTCCAACGTCAAAAGTTACTCGCAGATTTTTGAGGTCAAGACCCGGTTGTGGCAGATGAGGAAAGGCGAGCGAGCTGTTACTGAGTATTTCATGGAGATGACTCATCTCTGGCAGTAGCTTGACCTGAGCATCGAAGAAGAATGGGAATGCTCCGGCGACAGTGCATGATACAAAAAACGACTCGAAAACGAACGGGTCTTCGAGTTCTTGGCTAGCCTCAACTGAGATCTGGATGACGTATGGGGATGAATTCTTGGCCGACGACCTCTGCCATCAACCCGAGAGGTGTTCGCCGAAGTAAGGAGGGAGGAGAGCCGAAGACGCGTGATGCTGAAGCCACAACCGGATCGGGTTGGGCCTGAAAAACCAGCCCTAAATCTAGGTGGGTTGGATGTCTCGGCTCTTATTTCAAAAGGCCCGGGAGGATATGGACAAAAACCACAAACAGGCAAATTATGGTGTGAGCACTGTCGAAAGCCAGGTCATTCAAAAGAACCCTATTGGGAGATTCATGAAAAGCCTACAGATTGGAAGCCGAGGCAATATAAAAAAAATCGTGGGTATCAGGCTACTATTGACAGTTCAACTGAAAAATTACAAGGCGAAGAAACCAATAATGTCAGTCCAAGTAGTGCATTCAGCCCTGAGCAGTTGGATCAGCTATATAAAATGATTACCTCCATTCAAATATCGGGTCAGTCTTCCACTGGTTCTCTAGCTCATCGAGGTAATTATTTATCAGCCTTAAATACTATATTCTGTCACAAATCACAATGGATAATTGACTCGGGTGCATCAGATCATATGACTGGTTCTTATCAATTGTTTTCATCCTATTCACCATATGCTGGAAACCTGAGAGTCAAAATTGCAGATGATTCACTATCACCAGTTGCCGGTAAAGGAAGTATTCGCATATCTAACTCCGTAACCTTAAAATCTGTCCTACATGTTCCCAAGTTATCTTGCAACTTGTTATCCATCAGCCAATTAACAAAAGACTCCAATTGTTCTACTAAATTTGTTTCATCTCATTGTGTTTTTCAGGACCTATCATCGGGAAAGACGATTGGCACTGCTAAAATGTATGAGGGACTCTACTACTTTGAGGAGACAAGCTTGAGTGAACAATGTAATACTGTAATTTGTGATTCTGCATCTATTTCTAGAGATAGTGAACTTTTGTAATGGCATTCTAGGATGGGTCACCCAAATTTTCAATATTTAAAACGTTTGTTTCTGTTTATCTGTTCAAATAAAATGTCTTCTGAGTTTCAATGTGAAGTATGTGAGCTTGCAAAACATAGGCGTGCTTCGTTCCCAACATCCATATGCAAACCATCTCGTCCATTTACTATGATTCACAGTGATTTGTGGGGACCCTCAAGATCCCTCAATCGCACCCATACAAAATGGTTTGTTACTTTTATTGATGACCATACTCGTCTTTGTTGGGTTTACTTGTTGAAAAATAACATTGAAGTCCGTTCCATTTTTTTCAGTTTTCATTCCATGATTCAAACACAATTCCAGACTCACATTCAAATTTTACGTACTGATAATGGTAAGAAATATTTTAATGATGTTCTGAGAACTTATCTTCAAGAAAATGGGATTGTTCATCAGAATTTTTGTGTGGATACCCCTCAACAAAATGGTGTTGCTGAACGAAAAAACAGACATATACTTGAAGTAGCTCGGGCATTGATGTTCACTACAAACATGAGAAAGTATTTTTGGGGAGATGCCATCTTAACAGCTACACATCTCATTAATCGAATGCCGAGTCGAGTACTTTCCTTTGCCACTCCTCTGCAGAAATTCCAAGAACATTTTCCTACCTCTCGACTCCCCTCCAGTATTCCACTGAAAATCTTTGGCTGTATGGCTTTTGTTCATGTTCATGCTCACCATTGCAATAAATTAGATCCTCGTGCCGTTAAATGTGTTTTCATTGGTTACTCCCCTACCCAGAAAGGCTATAAATGCTATGATCCTGTCTCAAAAAGAATGTTTGTTAGCCTTGATGTCACATTCTTTGAAACCACTCCTTATTTCCCAAAACCCTCTCTTCAGGGAGAGCAATGGAGTGAAGATCAGTTCTTTGACTTCTTTACCACTGACTTTGTGCCATCTATTGAGTCTCTTATTACCACTGACTTTGTGCCATCTATTATTACTTCATTCCCTGACCCATCCACTGAGTCTCCCGTTGCATCACTTCCTGACTTGTCAAACACAAAAGAGCACTTAACCTCAGGGGGAGATGCAGGAAAGCAAAACAACACAGACATACTTGTTTACTCAAGAAAGCCAAACACAAAGAACAAGGAAAATCTCATACCTGAGGCACCAAGAGTGTTGGAACCGATGATGGCTCCGAACAACCATGAGTCTCATGAGCTCTCTTATGATAATCCTGTACCTTATAACATCAATTTACCTATTGCAGTTAGAAAACAAACCAGGTCATGTACGCAATATTCCTAGTCTAAATATATGTCTTATAAAAGCTTGTCTACAGGATATCGTGTTTTTGCCTCTAACCTTGACAGGATGAGAATTCAAAAGAATATTCAGGAAGATCTGGAAATACCTAAATGGAGGGAGGCTGTCATGGAGGAAATGTGGGCTCTGGAGAAAAATGGGACTTGGGATGTAATGAATTTGCCGAGAGGGAAGAAACTAGTTGGTTGTAAATGGGTCTTCACAGTGAAATATAAATCTAATGGGATAGTTGAACGATATAAAGCCCGACTCGTTGCAAAAGGATTCACACAGAATTATGGCATTGACTATACAGAGAAATTTGCACTGGTGGCAAACTTGAATACAATTCGGGTTCTCTTATCCTTGGCAGCCAACTTAGATTGGCCACTACAACAACTTGACATTAAGAATGCATTTCTAAATGGTGAGTTAGAAGAAGAAGTCTACATGACAATACCACGAGGCTTTAGCAAGAAAGGTGAAGAAAACAAAGTGTGTAAACTCAAGAAGTCCTTGTATGGACTCAAGCAATCTCCTAGGGCATGGTTCGATAGATTTGCAAAAGTAATAAAGAACCAAGGATATCAAAAAGGGCAATCTGATCACACCCTGTTCTTCCAACACTCTGAAAGAGGTAAGAGAACAATTCTAATAGTGTATGTTGACGATATAATTTTAACTGGAGATGATACAGTAGAGATGGAAAGATTGAAGAAAGTTCTAGCTACTGAATTTGAAGTTAAAGACTTGGGACAAATGCTGTACTTCTTGGGCATGGAAGTTGCTAGAACGAAAAAGGGTATTAGTGTCTCTCAGCGAAAGTATATCATTGATCTCCTAATTGAAATTGGCATGCTAGGATGCAAACCTAGTGAAACCCCGATTGAAGCAGTAAAGAGGATCGAAGACTGTGGAATATCTGTTGAAAAGGAGAGGTATTAGAGATTGGTTGGTAAGCTAATCTACTTATCACATACCATACCAGATATTGCATTTGCAGTTAGTGTGGTAAGTCAACACATGCATTCACCAAAAGAAGCTCATTTAGATGATGTATACAAGATCCTTTGATATCTTAAGGGCTCCCCGGGCAAAGGACTCTTCTTCAAGAAATGTGAAAGCAAGGAAGTAGAGATCTTTATAAATGCAGATTGGGCAGGATCAGTGGAAGATAGAAGGTTCACCACCGATTATTGCACATTTGTCTAGGGAAATCTGGTAACTTGGAGAAGCAAAAAACAGAATGTAGTAGCTCGTAGTAGTGCCGAAGCTGAGTTCAGAGCAGTTGCTCAAGGATTATGTGAGGGACTATGGTTACGAAAACTCTTGGATGAACTACAAGCCCCGGTGAAATTTCCTATCAAACTTTATTGTGACAACAAAGTAGCCATCAGTATCTCTCTCAATCCAGTTCAACATGATAGGACTAAACATGTAGAAGTGGACCGACATTTTATTAAAGAGAAAGTTGAAGAAGGAACTATCTGTATGACCTATGTACCTACCAAGGAACAAGCTGCAGATATCTTTACGAAAGAGTTGGCACGATAGAACTTTGATGATCTCAATAGCAAGTTGGAGATGATTAATATCTATGATCCAACTTGAGGGGGAGTGTTAAAATCCCGAGTATCTTTGTGTATAATGGGTAAATTAGGAAAGTGGGTAAATGTAGGAGATTATATATTATTTTGTACGGGGATTATTTCCTTATTAGAATAGGTGATTGCATTATAAGATTGGGATGTACATAATGTTAATTTACACAGAGTTGAATAGAATTGAATTCAGCTAACAGGATGCTAAAAAGGTTTAAGGTTGACTGTCAAGCTGGTAGAGCAGGGAGACAGATTGCAGGAAACTCAGGAGCTAGGAGACTAGGGTTCCATTATTATTGGAAACTTGGTAGCAAACTAGAAATAGATCAGGAAGTATGCATAGTATTTAGGATTTGAGGGGTATGAGAAAAGGGCTTGTGTAATCCAGCAAAGGTAGAGAGATTATATTGAAGGATATATTACTGTGCTGTGAATATTAAATGAGAGAGAGAGAGAGAGAGAGAGAGCACAAGGTATTTTTGACCAAAATTCAGACACCCATTCCTAAGATTCAAATGCCATTCAACTATTATCTTCATTCCATCAACTCTTACATCTATTTAGTAGTTGACATATGTAATTATGTACAAAGCAGAAGACTTGGGTACCAAACAAACTTGGAGCCCAAGTTTTGGCCAAAGACTTTTGGAAGCCAAATAAACTACAACTATATATATTTTGAAGCTTGTAGATTGTTTTGCTAATTTACAAACCTGCTTGATTTCAAAGCTTTTAATACCTTAAATATTTAAAATTTGAGGCTGATTTTTTATTTTTCTAGCTGGGATAGAATGACTGGGGAAACAAATTCAACCTGAAAAGCCTAAGATCAAGGGCAGTGAGAAATATTTGAAATTTAGGTTTTCTATCTGAAGTTATTGACATTTTACTATTTGGATTTTTTAGATATGCTGAGGAATCTTACTTTAGAGCACACCTTAATTTAGGAAATTGGTATATCCCATGTATGTTAATTTTATAAATACCTTGTCGTAATATATTTTTATTTGGAGTTATAATATAAAATTGAACATTGGTTCCTGGAGTTTTATCCCTGTGTGGCTTGGATCTTAGGTGCTGTGCCATAAGGTATCAACAAATCCAGAAGGCAGATCTTCCCGAGCTTTATATCATTAAATTCGGCTGCTAAACCAATGTTAAGTTCTAAATGATTTGCACAACCAAGTAGGTGTTAAATAAATAAAGGTATAAAATAGATCATAGACTTACAATTTTAAGTGGCTTGGTCCTTCCTCTTTGCAACATTCAAACAAAGGAGGTTTTAAACTGTTAGCTTTACAGAATTCATATAAACACGATTTTGCTGTTCCTCTGAGTGAACCACCTACAAGATTAATGACGGCAAGAGAATGTGATCAAAGCTCTTACATGCAGGTAAAAAATTGTGTCAACAGTACCTGTGTTCTGTGCGTCAAGGTCACAGCTATTATTTTCATCAGTCTTGCTGGGTTGCAAAGCTGGCACCTCAAACAGAGATGATGCGTTCCTTGCAGGTTTGATACTGGAGGAGCAGGTTTTGGTTGGCTGTTCATTGATGAAATTTAGTCTGCATTTAGCAGCACTAATAGATGGTTCCCGCACCTTTGAGTTCACAGATTCAATTATACTAGGAGGCATCACATCTATGGGTGTTTCATCATATCCAATCAATCTCGGTTCCATTTTGTAATTTGACTTTAAAACTTCTTCCAACTCCAACAATTTAGACCTAACTTCGTAACCTTGAGCCTGCACATCCAAAATCCATGGGTTTCTGAGAACATAGCAGGGAAAAAATATGAAAGTTAACAGGGCTAAACTCCCCTCTAATGTGTAGTAAACAGTTATTTAAGGCTAGCACCTAAATTGGCTGGAGGAATGGTCCTAAGCAAAGTTTTACAAGTGATGAAACATATGTAAACTAAGATAACAGGTCTTATTACATTAACTGTGCATCAAAAAATAAATGAAATGGGGGAACAGAAATAAGTAAAAAACTGTGCATCAGCTAAAAGAAATTTAATGCAGCTACTCAATTAGAACTTAAAAAACTGCCAAAATGATAATGTAAATAAAATTCAGCTCATTATTACACAAATAGCTGATTGCATAACCATGATGCAAAAGCATGGTTTCTCATGTATTGAAACTTAACAAGAATTAATTTCCATTCTGAAACAATTGAACTTCAACGTGAATGTGGAGCTTAAATTGTATGTCCCTATTGTTGTTATTTTAGGGCATTAATACTTATTGAGCACATCTCAGCACCCTTACTACACCTCAAAATTGATGGAAGATGTGTCAACTGGGCCTCATTACTTATCAACTGCAAATTAGGTCTAAGCTTAAGCCAGCAAACATGGACATTGCGTAAAGAGAGCTGATCCACATGTGACATGCTCCTAACAAATATTGGACACAGTTGATGCATTTTCAGTGTTTCTTATTTAATCCTTCATAAATTTTTTTGCATGTGGTAAGAATCATACTATTAGCTCAGGGAAATGCATAAGAAATTACAGCAAAACAGAAAAAAGCTGACTGCAAAAAATCAGAAAGTCTATGCTCAAACAAGAGTGGCCAAACACCTAGCTCACATTGACACATCCTGAACAATATTATGCACCTCCTCTTCAGCTTTAACAAAAATCTGAGCATTTAGATAGCATTTCTAGGTCTCCAAACAAAATATATAGCAGAGGACCAAACCAATATACTAATGTCTCCATCTTTACCTTTTACAAGAGAGGAAACCCACCTGAGCTCTACGTTCCAAGATGAAGTTTCAAGGATTATTCAGGGCAGTACAAGAAGGTTCATATATTCCTGTTGAAGTACTGAGGTAAAATGGAAGACCTAATTGTAGGAATTAGATGAGGAAAATGCTGCAGTACTGAAAATGCTTCAAGGCACGTTACAATGTCGTTTTCCTTAAAACGTTATTTGCCCCCACTAGATTAGTGTGTATTGAGTCAGCAAATACATTTCTAGGATATAATGAAGCCCAGAATATGATCTGATATCAGTTTGTGTTATACACAAACACCCTTAAAGTAATCTAAACAAACTTTTTGGAATTCTATCTTTTTCAAATCTGGATTCAAAGATATAATTAGTGGAGGGATTTGAGAGAGAGAAAAGTAGAGAATGATGAATTTTCTTGCGCTTTTCGGGGAGTTAGCTCCGTCTTTATATAGAAAAAATCATGCCTTTTTCGAAAGGTTGCATCCTTTTCCGAAAGGTTGCATTCGTTTCGAAAGGTTGCATCTCTTAACTAATTTTAAGAGATTATTCCACCTTGTCAATTATTAATGACCTTTCCTTTTCCACTTTTTCCAATGTGGGATAAACCTACATAACTTTAAATGTTTTAGAAAATTCATCAAAGGAAGACTTTGAAAACCTACCCATAAAATCGTATATTTTAGAAAATATTTCAACATTCCCCCACCATTTTCAAAATATAGATGAAAAATAATTTATTTAGATAAGAGATAATTTATGCATAAATGAAGGTGTCTTTAGGACTTGAACCTTCACTTAGTGAATACATATCAAAGTTAATCAGGATTACATAGTAGACGAACTTTGAACTAGCAATCCTCTTTTGATTAACCGGATACATATCACACACAAATTATTAGATTTTGGGTGTTACCAAAAGCCGACACGTGGATTGGCCTTGCGTCTAGTTTGATGAGTGCTCACAAAACTTGTTATAAACCTATTAAGAGCTTAAGCTCAACCTTCACCTTTTCACATTACAAGTACAAAACACTATTTTCCTTAGGATGGATTATGTGATACATATATACATTTTAGTGCTTTCAATCACTACATATGATGTACTTTGCTCATTGAACTCAAGAGCTTGAAAATTTCAAGCGTTGAGTCGAGTTTCCATCATTGGTGACTATGGGTTATGGATTTAAGTCCCATCCCCTTTGATTTTTTCTAATGTCTCTTGCTAGTCCTTTTGTTAATGGGTCAGCCAAATTTTGGCTTGATCTCACAAAATCTATGATAATTACCCCATCAGTAATTAACTGCCTCACATTGCTATGTCTTAGGCCAATATGTTTGGATTTACCATTATATATATTACTATATGCTTGTGACAAAGTTGCCTCACTATCAAAATGCAAAGATATAGGTGGGATAGGCTTTGGCCAAATTGGAAATTCTAATAACAAATTCCTAAGCCATTTTGCCTCTTTGCTACAAGAAACTAAAGCCACAAATTCTGATGCCATAGTGGAATTTGTTATAAGGCTTTGCTTCTTTGAACCCCAGGAGATAGCTTCTCCACCAAGGGTGAATATCCACCCACTAGTTGATGTATAATCATTACGATCAGTTATCCAACTGGCATCTGTGAATCTTTCTAAAATAGTAGGGTATCTTTCATAATGTATGCCATAATCCATAGTATTTTTCAAATACTTTAATACTCTATATATAGCATGCCAATGTATATCACTAGGATTACTAGTATATCTACTAAGTTTACCTACAACAAATGCTATATCAGGTCTAGTAGAAGTCATAGCATACATCAAGCATCCAATAACTCTAGCATATTCTAAACTGATTTACTGCTCTATCAGTGTTAGGATATAATTTCAAATTTGCATCAAAAGGTGTGCTAACAGGTTTGTAGTCATAATGATTAAACTTTTTTAGTATCTTTTCAATATAGTGTGATTGAGTGAAAATCAATTTATCATTGTTTCTAATTATTCTAATACCTAGAATCACATCTGCATTACCCATATCTTTCATATCAAAATTAGATGATAACAGTTTCTTAGCATTTTCAATACTTTCAATATCAGTACCAAAAATTAACCTATCATCAACATATAAGCAAATAATTACAACTTTATTTCTATTGAACTTACTATATACACATTTATCAGATTCATGTATTCTAAAGCCATTAGAAAGAATTACTTGGTCAAAAAGAGACTTAACCAATGTACAAACTTTAGATTCATTTCCTAGCATAATAAAGCATTCAGGTTGGTCCATGTAAATTTCTTCATCCAATTCTCCATTCAAGAATGCAGTTTTTACATCCATTTGATGGATTTTGAATTTGTAGATGGAAGCTAAGGCAAGCCAAACTCTTATAGTTGCAATTCTAGCAATTGGAGCATAAGTATCAAAGTAGTTTATGGCTTTCTTTTGTGTAAAGCCTTTAGCTACTAACCTTGCTTTGAATTTGTCAATTGTTCCATCTACCTTCATTTTCTTTTGAAGATCCATTTACAACCTATTGGTTTTGAACCAGGAGGTAAATCAGCCAATTTCCAGGTTTTATTACCCATTATAGAATCCATTTCATCATTTATAACTTCTTTCCAAAATGTAGAATCTTGGGACTTCATTGCCTCTTCATAAGTAAGAGGATCTGATTCCACACTTGGTGAAATTATAGTTTGTCTAGAGTGTGATTCTCTAGTACCTTCTACTAGGTAGATTATGAAGTCTGGTCCAAAAGACTTTGTTGTTCTCCTCCTCTTACTCCTCCTAGGTTCACTAGGTTCAGAAGGTTCACCACTAGTACAAAGTGGTTTCAAAGGCTCCACTAATTTATTTTGATCACTAACCTTTTGTATGGAAGTGAACTTATTTTCATAGAACTCTGCATCTCTGGATTCTATCACTAAATTAACTCCTATAGAATCATTTGGTTCAATTACCAAGAATCTATAAGCTTTGCTATGTTCAACATAGCCAAGGAATACGCATTCTATTCCTCGCTCACCTAATTTCCTTATCTTAGGTTCAGGAAGCCTTACAATTGCTCTACAGCCCCAAATCCTAAGATATTTTAAATTAGGCTTTCTTTTCTTCCATAACTCATATGGAGAAGTTTTAGACCTCTTAAAAGGAACTCTGTTTAATATATGACATGCAGTTAGAAAGGCTTCACCCCAATAACCACTACTTAGTCCTGAATTTGACATCATGGCATTGACCATTTCAATCAATGTTCGGTTTTTCCTTTCTACCACTCCATTTTGTTGCGGAGTATATGCTGCAGAAATTTCATGTATCACACCTACTGATTCACAATAGGCAGGAAAGTGATATTCACCTCCTCTATCCGATCTAAGACACTTTATCTTAGCATCACATTGGTTTTCTACTTGTGCCTTATAAATCTTAAACTTGTCAATTACTTCATCTTTAGTATGCATAAGATAAACATAACAGAATCTAAAAAATCATCTATAAATGTTACAAAAGAATCTTTAGTAGGTGTACCATGCAAATCACATACATCACTATGCATCAATTGAAGTAAAGAAGAAGTTCTAGCAGTTTTGTTAGGAAAGGGTTTTTTGGTTATTTTGGTTTTAATACATACATTGCACTTATCATCAATGTCATTCACATATCTAGGAATTAATTTCATATTAGACATATCATGCAATTTTGTAGTATTAATATGCCCTAAACGATTATGCCATAGACAAAGTGAATCAACCATATAAACAAAAAAATTCACTTTATTGATATTCAATTTAAACATACCCTCATACATATAGCCTTTTCCCACAAAGAATCACCCTTGGAGAGTACAAATTTGTCAAATTCAAACATTAACTTGAAGCCAAATTTATTAAGTAGGCTTCCAAAACTAGATTCTTCCTAATTTCTGGTACATGGTATACATCAGTGAGAGTCAAACTTTTTCCAGAAGTAAATTCTAAAGTGACATCTCCTTTGCCTTTGACTACAGCAATGGACGAATTTCCCATGTAGAGAATATTGCCATCTTCCACCAGTTCATACTTTGAGAATGAACTCTTGTCTTTGCAAACATGTCTTGTTGCACCTGAGTCAATCCACCATGCGTAGTCATCTTCAACAACATTGATTTCAGAAATCATTGCCACAAACTTGTTATTGTTTGTTTCATCTTACTTTTTCTTGAGAAGACGACATTCACTTTTGTAGTATCCAGGTTTTCCACAATGGAAACATGAAACTTTCTTTTTCTTATTTTGATTCTTGACAGAATTGTACTTCCTTTTCTGATTTCCTTTCTTGTGATGTTGGGGTTGCTTAGAACTGACTCCTTCTTCCATCATATGCACCTTGGAAGTATGCTCTTTTGCACCTTTTTGGTTTTGCCTGAACACTTCCTCAACTTGGAAATGTTGGCCCAATTGTTCAAGAGACATATCATCCTTCTTGTGCTTCAAAGATTTTCTAACATCTTTCCATGTTGGAGGTAACTTATCAATAATAGATGAAACAAAAATGCATTCATCCATTTTCATATTATGCTGATTAAATTGGTTAAGGATGTGCATAATTTCATGAAACTGTTCTACTACAGACCTATTGTCAATCATAGTATAATTGAAAAATTTACTAGTAAGAAATTTCTTACTAGTCTCATCATCTGTGAGATACTTAGCTTCAAGTGCATCCCACAACTCCTTTGCAGTAGCCATATTCTGATAGAGATCGAACAGATTGTCTGACATTGAATTGCAAATGTGGCCTTTGCAAATTTAATCATCTTGCTCCCATTTAAGCCTTGCACGTCCCTCAGCCAAGGTTTCATTCTCATTCACAGCAAGTTTGGGGGTGGTCAGAACATTCACTACTTTGAGACCCGCAAGAAGGAAGTACATCTTTTTCTGCCAGCGCCTAAAATTGCTTCCATCAAATCGTTCAAGTTTGACGAAGTCAGCAGCGAATTCCCTCAAGGTTGAAGAACCAGCCATAGCAAAATAACGTTTTAAGATTGTAGGAATTAGATGAGGAAAATGCTGCAGTACTGAAAATGCTTCAATGCACGTTACAATGTCGTTTTCCTTAAAACGTTATTTGCTCCCACTAGATTGGTGTGTATTGGGTCAACAAATACGTTTCCAAGATACAATGAAGCCCAAAATATGATCTGATATCAATTTGCGTTATACACAAACGAAAACTGATCACAAACACCCTTAAAGTAATTTGAACAAACTTTCTGAAATTCTATCTCTATAGAAAATAGAATCAGATTTGAAAAAGATATAATTTGTGGAGGGATTTGAGAGAGAGAGAAGTAGAGAATGATGAATTTTCTTGTGTTTTTCGTGGAGTTAGCTCTGTCTTTATATAGACAAAATCATGCATTTTTCGAAAGGTTGCATCCATTCCAAAAAGTTGCATCCTTTTCCAAAAGGTTGCATCCGTTTTGAAAGGTTGCATCTCTTAACTAATTTTAAGAGATTATTCCACCTTGTCATTTATTAATGACCTTTCCTTTTCCACTTTTTCCAATGTGGGATAAACCCACATAACTTTAAATGTTTTAGAAAATTCATCAAAGGAAGACTTTGAAAATCCACCCATAAAATCATATATTTTAGAAAATATTTCAACACTAATCACCACAATAGGTCCTCTCCCTCCAATTATAACATATGTCAAGACAGTCAAGTACATACTAATGACCATGATACCATTACTAACTCATGCTTACTGATATTACTAGCACACACTAACACTATGAAAAAACGAAAAATAACCATTAATACTCCCCCTCAAGCTAGAGCATAGATATCAATGCTTTGGCTTGTTACATATGAATTTAACACAAGCACCCCCAAGGCTTTAGTGAACAAATCAGCAAATTGCAAATCAGACTTCACATGAATGGTTGTAATGAGCTTCTGTACATGTTTCTCCTGAATAAAGAGGAATCAACTTCAATGTGTTTTGTTTGCTCATGGAAGACTGTGTTGGAGGCAATATAAATGGCGGTTTCACACATCAACTCTGTAGACCAAGAATGTGGAAAACCCAATTCTTCCAACATGCTCTTCAACCAAACAAGTTTACATGTAGTGCGAGCCATGACCCTATACTTTGATTCAGCACTTGACTTGGCCACCACAGTTTGTTTCTTACCCTTTTAGGAAACCAGATTACCACCAACAAAGATACAAACTATACAGTAACCGATGGGTTCTCTGAAGATGACTCAACCCAATCTGCATCTATATATTCTTCAATATAAGTGACCTTGGTCCTATTATAAGAGTTCTCTCCCAACTACACTTGAGATATCTAAAGACGTGAATTATTGCATCCTACTGAATTGCTTTTCTAAAATCAAGAAGCATAATCACAACACTTATTGCAAAAGATATATTTGGTCGAATGACTGTGAGATAATTCAACTTCCTAACAAGTTCCTAGTACTGTCCTAGATCGGGCAACAAGTTGCCCACAAGTGTATCAATAGGTTTGGATCCTAATAGCCCAATTGTCAACAGAACAGCAAACAACAAAGCAAAAGATTTCTTTCCTTACTTCAGCCCACATTTATTTCCTTATATTTTAATTCATTATTTTGTACAGTTAGCATATATTTAGTTTACTTGTACAGGGCTAGAATTATGCTAGACCTTATTTACTTTCCATGTATAGCATTCTTGTAAAGTCTATATATAATATACAGAACTCAAGGCCAATTCATTGGGCCATTCACAAAATATTTGACATGGTATCAGAGCTAGCCAACTGCTAGTTCTTTTTCCCCTTCGAGTTTTTGTCTTCTCGGTTTTGTGGCTGTTAGGGTTTTGTTTTCTCTTCTGGAATATTTTCTCCGTTCTTTCGGTTTTTCTGTGGCTACATGGCTGTCGGCACAGCAGGTTTCTGGGTTGCCATTTATTCCTCCAGTTTATGTCCTTGTGATTCTTGGCAAGCAGGCAACAATTTTCTGTTGCTGTTTGTGACTTTCGCCAAGCAGGCACAGCAGGTTTCTGGTTTGCCACTTATTTCTCCAGTTTTTGTTGCTGTTTGTGACTCTCGGCAAGCAGGCTTGTGACTTTCGGCAAGCAGGCACAGCAGGTTTCTGGTTTGCCACTTATTTCTCTAGTTTCTGTTGCTGTTTCTGGCACTTATCTTCTTGGCACAGCAGGTTTTGGGTTCAAGATTTAACTTTTTAGTTAAGGGAGGTTGTTCTTGGTTTTTTTTCTTTGTAAATGCATTGTTTATTTTGGGCTTCTAGATTTTCTGGGGGTCTGTTTCTTTCAGCAGTCTGTTTTTTTTGGGCTCCTCAATTTTCTCCATTATTTAGCATGGACTCCGCATCTGTGTGCTCCAAGTTTACGGGCAAAAATTATTCTATGTGGGCTTTTCAATTTGAATTTTTCTTGAAAAGAAAAGATCTTTGGGGTTCTATTGATGACACGGATTATGCACACAATCCTAATAAATCCAAGGAGTCTGCAGCTTGTCCTTCATGGGATGTGCTTGATGCTCAGATTATGTCTTGGCTTCTTGGCTTGGTTGAGCCATATATTGTCCCCAACTTGCAACCTTATTGCACCGCTCAATCCATGTGGACTTATTTAAAAACAGTATATCATCAAGATAATGATGCTCGTCGTTTTCAGTTAGAGCATGCGATTGCCATGTTTCAACATGACAATCGCTCCATCCAAGACTATTATTCAAGGTTTTTGACTCTTTGGAATGAATATTCTGATTTGGTTACTACGGATGTTCCTGTGGCTTCTCTTCCCATTATTCAACGTCTTCATGAGACTAGTCGTTGTGATCAATTTCTTATGAAACTCCACCCCGAGTATGAATCTGTTCGCTCGTCTCTGTTAAATCGCTCTCTTGTTCCTTCTTTGGATGTTTGTTTTGGTGAGTTACTTCGTGAAGAACAACGACTTAGTACTCAAGTTACTCTGGCACCATCTCATGGTAGTTCCAGGTTTGTCCCTATGGCTTATGTTGCTCAACGACGAGGACCTCTTGCGCATTCTAACACTTTGTAGTGTTTTTGATGCAAAGAATTTGGACATATCGCTACTAATTGTTTTAAGAGATTCTGCACTTATTGCAAGAAGAAGGGTCACATTATCAAAGAATGTCATATCCGCCCGAAGAATCATCAGGTGTAGGCATTCCAAACTTCTGTTAGTGTACCCCCCACAGTGACGTTTGCGGCTCCTGGCTCTTCTTCAGGTGACTTCTCTGTTCTTGTACCTCCTCCAGCAAATTACTGCACACTCGAAATGGTGCAACAAATGCTAATTTCGGCATTATCAGCAATGGGGCTCCAAGGTAACAATTCTACACATTTTTGGTATGTAGACTCAGGTGCCTCAAATCACATGACGAATAATCCCACTACCTTGTGTCATGTTCGGCCCTACGCTAGTCAATCTGTTATTCAGACTGCTAATGGCAGTTCTTTGCCAATAGTTGCTATCGGAGATGTCTCTTCTAAGTTCACTAATGTGTTTCTTGTTCCTCAGTTTTCCACGAATCTTATTTTTGTTGGTCAATTAGTTGATAACAATTGTGTTGTTAATTTTTCTGGCAATGGTTGTGTTGTGCAGAACCAAGTAACGGGGGAGCCGATCGCGAAGGGACCTAAAGTGGGGCGCTTGTTTCCACTACTTTTGCCCGTTCTAGCACGTTCTCCAGTTTCTTCTATTAAGTCTTTTGTTTGTAATAATGTTTCAGATCTTAGTATGGTGTGGCATCGTCATTTAGGCCATCCCAATACTCAGATCTTATCTCATGTATTGAACTCTGGTTTACTTGGTAATAAAGAAAATTCTTCTTTATCTCTTGAGTGTGCCTCTTGCAAACTTGGTAAAAGCAAAACTCTTCCCTTCCCTTTAAGTGCTAGTAGAGCTTCTCAGTGTTTTGAGCTTATCCATAGTGATGATTGGGGACCTTCCCCGGTTAGTTCACATGATCATAGCATATTTACTTAGATCTACTTTCTTCGCTCTAAATTTGAGATTTTTTGTAATTTCGTTGAGTTTTTAGCATATGTTGACAATCAATTTTTTGCTTCTATTAAGACATTACGCACAGATTCTGGTGGTGAATATGTGTCTATTGAGTTTCAGGAATTTTTGGCTTCTAAAGGCATTATTCATCAACGTTCATGTCCTGCTACTCCCCAACAAAATGGAGTAGCCAAACGGAAAAATCGTCATCTCCTAGATGTGGTCCATACTATCTTGTTGGAATCCTCTGTTCCATCCTTGTTCTGGGCTAAGGCTCTGAAAAGTGCTACTTACTTGATTAATCATTTACCTTCTCAAGTCGTACTCATGGAGTCTCCCTATTTTCGTTTATTTGCTAAGCAACCTAGTTACGGTAACCTCCGTACCTTTGGTTGTGTATGTTTTGTTCATTTACCTCCTCACGAGTGACATAAATTATCTGCTTAATCGGTTCGATGTGCATTCTTGGGATACAATGTGTGTCAAAAGAGATTTGTTTGCTATGATCCTACATTACATCGTACACGCATTTCTAGGAATGTTATTTTCTTTGAAAATCAACATTTCTTTCCTATGTCCTCTGTACCCTCCTCTCCTACTGTGATTCTCCCCTCCTTTGAGGAGCAGTTCTTGGATTCTCATCCAGTCAGTTCTCGTTTTAAACTAGGTATTGTGTATACGCAGTGCCCTTGCCCATAGTCTCTTCCAAGAGCTCATCGATATCTGATCCTACCACGCTCAATATTCAGTTAGTTGCAGCACCTCCAAAGCCTTTGGTACGTCGCTCTTCTCGAGTGTCTGTACCCCCGGACAGGTATGGGTTTCCCTCTTCAAGTTCTGCCAACTTTGTTTCAGCTCTTATTGCTGCATTTTCCCATTTAGATATTTCCACTTCCTACTCACACGCTGGCAAGCATGATTGTTGGTGACAAGCTATGCAGGAAGAAATTGCTGCTCTAGAGACCAATCACACCTAGGCCATTGAGCCTTGTCCTCCCACCATTGTTCCTTTGGGTTGTAAATGGTTTTATTCAGTCAAGGTCCGATTTGATGGAAGTTTGGATCATTACAAAGCTCGCCATGTTTCATTTGGGAATAATTAACAATATGGTGTCAATTATGAAGAGACCTGGCTCTTGTGGCTAAGATGACTACTGTTCGTACAATTCTGGTTATTGCTGCTTCCAGTGAGTGGCCACTACATCAGATGGATGTCAAGAATGCTTTTATTCACGGGGATCTTAAAAAGTGTATTTATATGAAGCCACCCCCGGGCCTGTTTCACTCTCCGATTTCACTTGTGTGTAAGCTTTGTTGTTCTCTTTATGGTCTCAAACAAGCTCCGAGGGCTTGGTTGATAAATTCCGCACCACTTTATTACAATTTTGATTCAAGCAGAGTAAGTATGACACTTCATTGTTTCTTCAGAAATCAGACATGGGTATTGTTGTTCTTTTGGTTTATGTTGATGATATTGTGACTATTGGTTCCGATTCTACTTTACTTGCTCAACTCAAGACTCATCTCTCAGAGTACTTTCATATGAAAGATCTTGGGTCTCTCACATATTTTCTTGGTATTGAGGTGAATCGTAGTCCTTCAGGTATTTCACTTAATCAACATAAGTACGCTAGTGACTTGGTGGCCACAACTGGCCTTTAGAAGGGTACTTCTGTTGATACTCCCATGAAATTAAATGTCAAGCTTCACAAAGATGAGGGTAATTTACTTGCTGATCCCAGTTTATACCAGAAGTTGGTGGGTAGTCTTGTCTATCTCACCATTACTAGATCAGACATTTCTTTTGCTATACAACAAGTCATCTAGTTTGTTCAGACTCCTCATCATCTTCAATTGGCTGCTGTCTGTAGGATCATACGCTATGTTCAGGGCACTTCTGCCTCTGGTTTATTCTTCCCTAAGGCAATTCTACTCACCTCGCTGCTTATAGCGATGCTGATTGGGCTGGTTGTGCGGATACACGTCGCTCCATCACTGGTTGGTGTGTGTTCTTAGGTGATGCATTGATCTCTTGGAAGAGTAAGAAGCAAGACAGAGTTTCTAAGTCATTGACGAAATCTGAATACCGGGCGATTGAAATTATTTGGCTTCGATCTTGTTTGCTGAGCTAGATTTTTTTGAGACCGATCCTACACCTCTACATGCTGTTAATACGAGTGCTATCCAGATCACGACCAATCCTCTCTATCATGAGCGCACGAAGCATATTGAAGTCGATTGTCACTCTATCTGCGAAGCATTTGAAGGTTGTGTTATCACTCTTCCACACATTTCCACTGAATTACAAATTGCGGATATCTTCACCAAGGCTCTCACTTGTCATCGAAATTGCCTCCTAAGTAGCAAATTGATGCTTGTTGATAAACCCACACCAATTTGAGGGGGGCTGTCAACAGAACAGCAAATAGCAAAGCAAAAGATTTCTTTCCTTACTTTAGCCCACATTTATTTCCCTTATATTTCAATTCATTATTTTGTACAGTTAGCATATATTTAGTTTACTTGTACAGGGCTAGAATTATGCTAGACCTTATTTACTTTCCATGCATAGCATTCTTGTAAAGTCTATATATAATATACAGAACTCAAGGCCAATCTATGGGGCCATTGACAAAATATTTGACACCAACACCCAGCCTCATATGAAAAAAACGAAAACATGCTTCCTCCGTGACAAAATTGTTCCATATGAGATCTGGATACTTCTATGCCTAAGGAGTACTTTAATGGTCCCAAATCTTTAGTTTGAAACTAAGTTTTAAAAATACTCTAGGTCGTGGATACCTTAATCATTGTCACCAATAATCACAATATTATCCACATACACAATAAGTAGAATGTACTACATTGACTATGATGATAAAATATAGAGTGATCTACTCCACACCATTAGAGGCCAAATGTAAGTACTATAGCATTAATCGACCAAAACATGCTTTGGGAGGGGGTATTTCAGACCATATAATGATTTCCTGAGTTGACACACTGGGCTTGAGTCAATCAGAGCAACAGACCACATAGGTCAATGACAAGTGGTAGCTAAAGAGATGAATAAACTTTGGCGACCAAGGAGAACATGCATGAAAATCCAAATCATACACTAGATATATATCCTTTAGCATAAAAATGGACCTTCAAACGAGCAATAGAACCACCAGAACTGATTTTCATGATGCATAATAATACCCAACGACAACCAACAATTGATTTATTAGGAGGATTTCCTAAGTATCATTTTCCTATAGTGCACACATTTCTTCAACCATTGCAATCCTCCTTTTGGATTGGGCTAAGGCTTCATAAACAAATTCACTAAGAGCAATAGAAAATAGTGTACGAACAAAACAATAATATGAGGTTGACAAGAAATCACAACAAACAAAGTAAGAGATTTGATGCAGTGTGTAGGTGTGTTCACTTTTTCAGGAATAAATGGGAGGATCAACATTGTGGAAAATGGGATCATCAAACAAAGAAACTAGAGGCACAATAGTAGAAGCTAGAAGGGACTCTCCTCATTTCCTCCCTTGAGCTCTATCGTGAATAAACTAGAAAATTAGGATGATGAGGGCAATGAGAAAGACTTAAACTACATGGAGACAGGGGATGACTACGTGGAGATAATAATGGAAGATCAAGGAGAGGAAGAGACTCATTGAGGTAAGAAGCATCCAAAGACAAAGAATAGCATGGTGTTGACTAAAAGGAGGCAGCATTGGCAGAGACAAAAATCGATGCAAAGTAGGATTATAACAACAATATCCCTTTTGAGTACATGAGTAGCCCACGAAGACTCATTTTATAGCACAAGGATCCAACTTATCCACCCTGGGGGTTAACTGATGAACAAAAAAATCATACCCTAATATACGAGGAGGTAAAGAGAATAAAGGAGCATTTGGGAAGAGAGTGAAGTAGGAAAATTTACCACCAAAAATAGAGGACGGAGTTGTCATTTTGTTAATAAGATAGCAGGCAGTCAGCACAACATCACTCCAAAACATTTTAGCAACATTCATTTGATAAAGTAAGATATGAGGTTCAAGGATATGTCTATTTGCCCATTATGTTATGGAGTGTACCGATGAATAATACTAGAATTAGTCATATAAGTAGTGAATTGGATATTGAAGTACTCTTTAGCATTATCACTTTAAAGTATCCAAACAGACAAACCAAATTGGGTCTTTATCTCATAACAGAAAGCACAAAATATATGAAATAAGTCAGAATCATCTCTTATTAAATATAACCAAGTCATCCTCGAATAATCATCAACAAAAAGTCACAAAATATTAGAAACCCAACTTGGACACAATTTGACTAGGGCCCTAAACATTAGAATCTAACACAATCATCATCATCATCATCATCTATTATTATTTTTATTATTATTATATTATTAATCTTAACATAGGTACAAGTTTGTATAAATAGATGTACAGTAGAAGAATAGAAGGAAATAACCAAAGATGGTAACTTCGAAGGAAACAAAATATTCTAGGATATTCACACATTTACAGCCGAGATTCTCTTAGAAAAATAGGAAAGTTGACTAAACAGATTTGAAACTTTCCAACACTCCGCCTCAAGTGGGCTTGAAGATATCTTCCATGGCCAACTTGCTAATGAAGTTTTCAAACTGTTTCTTTGGCAGTCCCTTTGTCAGTATGTCTGCTACTTGCTCAGTTGTCGACATATATGGCGACAAATTACTCCCTCATCTACTTTCTCCTTGATAAAATGTTGTCTACCTCCACATGTTTAGTTCTATCATGAAAAACTGGATTGTGAGCGATAGTCAATGCAGCTTTATTGTCACAATACAATTTCACTGGTAGTGAATTAGTAATCTTTAATTCTTCTAGCAACCTTTTGATCCATAGTGCTTCACAAATTCCATGAGCAACAACCCTAAATTCTGCCTCTGCACTACTCTTTGCCACCACATTTTGTTTCTTGCTGCGCCATGTTACTAGGTTTCCTCCAACAAAGGTGCAATAGCCAGAAGTTGATCTTCTATCAGTGATACTTCCAACCCAATCTATATCAGTGTATACTTCAACCTGTAAATTCCCATGTCCTCCAAATAATAAACCTTTACTTGGACTGCCTTTTAGGTACCTTAGAATCCTATACACAACATCAAAACGCTCGGGTCCTGGTGAGTGCATAAATTGACTTACCACGCTTGTTGCAAAGGCTATGTTAGGAGGTGTATGAGAGAGATAAAGGAGTTTCCTTGCAAATCTTTGGTATTGCTCTTTGTTGATCACTTCTTCAACCTTAGCTGGTTGGAGTTTTACATTCGGCTATAGGTGTTTCTGCTGCTTTGTGTCCTAGCATACCCATTTCTCCAAGTAAATCAAGCAGATGCTTGCATTGGGAAACAAAAATTCCTTTCTTTGACCTTGCAAATTCCATACCAAGAAAATACTTCCAAGTTTCCTAAGTCTTTGATCTCAAATTCCTAAGCAAGGATCTTCTTTAACCTCTTTAGCTCATTGCTATCATCACTTATCAGAATTATGTCATCTACATAGACAATAAGGATAGCCGTTTTACCTTCACTCGTGCGTCTATAGAACATATTATGATCGGCTTGACCTTAGCTGTAGCCATGACTCTTTACTACCTTCCCAAAGCGTTCAAACCAAGCTCTAGAAGATTGTTTGAGTCCATACAATGATTTCCTCAATCTGCACACCTTGCCTTTGCCACCTTTCCCTTCAAATCTTGGCGGTAGATCCATAAAGACTCCCTCCTCTAAGTCTCCATTTAAGAAGACATTCTTCACATCTAGTTGGTATAAGGGCCAGTTAGAGTGAGCTGCTAGAGAGAGCAACACACGGATTGAGTTCATCTTGGCTACAAGAGCAAATGTTTCTTGGTAGTCAATTCCATATGTTTGAGTGAACCCCTTCGCCACAAGTCTTGCTTTGTACCTTTCTATACTCCCATCAGCCTTGAATTTTACAGTAAATACCCATTTACAGCCAATAGTCTTCTTCCCCTCCGGTAGGTCACCAATTTCCCAAGTGCGTTAGCAATTAGTGCATCCATCTCTTCTGGAACAGCCAATCTCCATTCCGGGTGATAGGGTGCTTCCTGAATGGTTCTTGGAATAAACAGATGAGAAACATTTGAAGATAAAGGCCTTACAAGAATCAGGGAGTCTATGATAGGATAGGTGGTTGGAAATAGGATGTGTGGTACAGGTTCTAACTCCTTTCCTAAGGGCCATAGGCAGGTCAAGATCAGAAGAATTATCAAAACAAGGATCTGAAGAAGAAAAAGTACATGGAGTATGTGAAGGAGGACCAACTTGTGTAGGTGATGATGATTGGCCTTGCTCTGGATTTGAAGAAAGAGCTCTATTATTCTAATGATTTCTTCTTCTGATATAAACATGAAGCTCAGATAAGGGAATATTAGATAGTACTTCTCCCCCTATTTGTGAATTAGGTATGCCTTGTATAGGTAGACTAGGATTTCCATTATTTTTTCCAGTTAAAGTATTGGTTTCCTGACCCTTTAAAGAGTGTATGTCAATGTCAAGGAAAACATTTGGAAGAGGCTTAGAGGTTTGCCAGAACTCATCTTCAGTTTCTTTTTTCTCCTCCTGAAGATAGTTATGGCCGAAAAAGGGTTGGTTTTCAATAAAAACAACATCCATACTGATATGAATTTTTCTGGTCAAACGGTTAAAACATTTGTACCCTTTTTTATTAGGAGCATATCCAAGGAAAACAAAATTTTCTACCCTAGGATCAAGCTTGGATCAAAGATTGGTAGGTATATGAACAAAAACAGTGCATCCAAACACTTTTAGTGGCAGGTCTGATGTTATCCGACACGCAGGAAACAATTTTTTTAGGCAATCTAAGGGAGTGATGTATTTTAGCACTCGAATAGGCATCCTATTAATAAGATAACATGCAGTTAAATAGCATCATGCCATAGATATTTAGGAACTTGCATTGAAAACATTAGGGCCTGTGCAACCTCTAACAAATGGCGATTTTTTCTCTCAGCAATGCCATTTTGTTGTTGGGTGTCACAATAAGTAGATTGATGTTGAATACCCTTTGTTGAAAGAAATGTTCCTAAACATTTGTTAAAATATTTCGTACCATTATTAGTTCTAAGGATACTGATTTTTGTTTGGAACTGGGTTTCAACCATATTATAAAAATACTAAAAATTTGTTTCAATCTCAAATTTGTCACTCAATGAGTACACCCAACACAAACGTGTATGATCATCAATAAACGTAACAAACCATTTCTTACCAAAAGTAGTAGTGATTTTTGAGGGACCCCAAACATCACTATGAATTAAATAAAAAGGTTTGGAAGAATGATAAGCTTTTCATTGATAGGTGCTTCGGTGACTTTTGGATATGTGGAAAACATCACAATGAAGAGAATTGCAATCCAGTTTTTTTAAATGAGCTAGGAAACAAATGTCTTAAATAGATAAAACTAGAATGTCCTAGTCTAAGATGCCAAAGCATTATTTGTTCACATACAAAAATAGAACTAGTACTACTACTCAAACCCTGAGCTTGTTTATTATTGAATAAAGTCTCATTGAAGTAGTAGCGTCCATCAATCATCCTAGCACTGCCAATTATCCTCCTCGAGAGTTGGTCCTGAAATTCACAATAGGAATCAAAGAAAATGACACAACAATTAGAATCCCGTGAGAGTTTACTAACAGACAGCAGGTTACAAGAAAATTTAGGGATGTGGAAGACAGATTTGAGTTCTATTTTTTTAGAGATTTGGATAGAACCTATTCCCGCAATGGATGAAAAACTTCCATCTGCAATTTTAATCTTTTTATTACTAGAACAAGGAGAATAAGATTGAAACAATTGTGAGGTACTACTGGTCATGCGATTAGATGCACCAGAATCAATAATCCATGGAGTAAGATTTAAGCAACAAGGGTAGGCACTAGAGTTATCACTTGTTTGGGCCAATGAACCAGTAGGAAGACCAGAGGCAGAAGTAGATTTCAGCAGTTGAAGAAGATGATCCACCTGCTCAGCACTTAGGAAATTAGCTTCATTGGCTTTGGGGACTACATGATTGCTACCAGAGGGTCCAGATTTGTTGCTTTTAAAGTTTGCTGGTTTTCCAGCAATTTTCTCTAGTGTGGTGGGGCTTATTGCAATAGTCACACCATACTCGAGGCTTATCTTCCAACCTCCTTTGATTAGAGTAAGGCCGCTGTGCAGAAATATTGGCAGTAGCCAAATCTGTGTTACCAGCAGCATGAGGAGTAGGATTATTGGTAGCAAGTAGAGCAACATTTTCCATAGTCTCATCTTCCTTTTTCTTCATCATCACACTCCTTCGACAATCTTCTCGTCATACTTTAAAGAATACTTCCTTGAGTGGGGGTAGAGGCTGTCTTCCTAGGATTCTTCCCCTTACTTCATCAAACTCATCATTAAGTCCAGCCAAGAATTTAAAAATTCTTGCATTCTCCACCATCTTCTCATTGTGATTGCAATCAGCAGGATTTTTCCATTCATAATCATTGAATAAATCCAGATCTTGCCATAGGCCCTTTAGAACATTGAAATACCTTGTTACACTGCTGTCTCCTTGATAAGTATTGCTGATCTTCTATTGTAGTTTATAAATCTGAGAGTAATTCCCAAGGTCAGAGTACATTTGACTCACATTGTCCCAGAGTTCCTTTGCAGTAGAATGACAAATGTAATTAGCACTAATCTCTTCATCCATAGCATTCACGAGCTATGCCATCACCATGGAATTTTCAACAACCCATATAGCATAAGATGGGTCTGTCTTCTCGGGCTCCTTAGCTTCACCAGTCAAGTACCCTATCTTCCCTTTTCCACAAATATACATCGTAATAGATTGTGACCACCGTAGGAAGTTGGCCGCATTCAATCGTATATTGGAAATTTGGACAGAGTAAGGTTCAGAATGGGTAGGTCTGGTTTCGGGCTTGGTTTTGGGTTTAGCTTTGTTTGAAGTTTCAGCCATGGCTACAGCAATAGAAGAGATTAGGGTAGAGTTGAACAAGGAAGAAAACCCTATAGATTAGGGTTAGATTGGAGCCGCCAAGAGAAACTAGGGTTTACACAAGGCCAAAAGCCGGACCTAGCTCTGATACCATCTCGAATGAGATAGCTTCTTGTGGAAATAATTCTCATTAATCGTAACATAGGTACAAGTTTGTATCAATAGATATACAACAGAGGAATAGAAGGAAAGAACCAAATATGCTAACTTCTAAGGAAACTAAATATTCTAGGATATTCACACATTTACAGCAGAGATTCTCTTAGAAAAATAGGAAAGTTGACTAAACAGATTTGAAACTTTCCAACTAATAATAATAATAATAATAATAATAATAATAATAATGATAAGTTGACAACACTAATAATAGTATTAGAATAGCAATAGTAATCCAAAATAATAATGATAATAATATTAGACATGCTAAACATGAAATATGATAGAAAAATATTTATTTTTCTAAAATAAGGTTTTATTAATTTCTACTTTTTAGAAATTTTTTAGTATGTTTCATGATTTTCAATGTATTTTTTTTTCTCCAATTTTAACTAATACAAGGGAAAAAAATAAAATAAAAAACTAGACCAGTCAGCCAGTCCATTTAAACCACTTGATCGGTTCAATCTCTCTTGAAATACACTTGGGGGGCACCACCACCCCCGTCCCCCCCCGGCACGCAGCTAGGGCTCTGAAATCATAACGATGCAGCAACTCTGCTGCAGCTGCCTCTTGGAGCCTCTTCCCGGTGTCGTGCTCCAGCAGTGGCTGTCGTTCCCTTGTGGTGTCTAGTTCTAGCAGGCTCGTGGCTGCTTGAAACTGAAACTGCTGGAATCACCACTGCTACCCCCCTTCTTCTGAACTTGTGATGCACCTTACATGCAGTGGCATGGTGGCTGCTGCCACCTCTAAACTTGTCGCTGGCCTCTGCCGGTGGTGCAAGCTTCATTGGATGGTGATCTCTCTTGAAAAAAGAAAAGAAAAAAGAATTGTCCTCTCTCCCTACTCTATTAACTCTCTTTCTCTCCTCACATTCTAAGTTCTCCCTTTCTTCCTCTTTCACTAGGTTCCACAACCCTATATTTTTTCATTACTGTTCTAATACCCCAAGAAACTAGACTAGATTGAGGTAATGTAATATGAAAAGGAAAAAAAGAAGAAGTCAACGCTAGGTTTGGGAATAAACATGCATATGCATGAAAACATACACAAACCCTACAAAAATCAGTTTCAACACATCAAAACATGTTTTCGAATTGAAAATATGCTTATTTAGGATAATTCATTCTAGATATAGATAGAGAGAGTGAAAACAGAATGGAATTTCTATATTTCTTGAATAATTTTGTACAGACCAATTTACAATATTTATAATACAATCGGAAGATCTAAATATGGAAATAATCTCCTAAATAAATCTCTCTCATTAACATACAATATATACTTCCCTAAATTACTCCAAGATATTTGAAGATACTCGGGATTTCTACACTCCCCCCAAGTTGGATCATAGATATTGATCATATCCAACTTGCAAATGAAATCATCAAAGCTTTGGCGGACTAGCCCTTTAGTAAAGATGTCTACAGTTTGTTCCTTGGTAGGTACATAAGTTAGATAGATGGTTCCATCTTCAACCTTCTCTTTGATAAAATGTCGGTCCACTTCTACATGCTTAGTCCTATCATGTTGAACTGGATTGAGAGAGATATTGATGGCTGCTTTGTTGTCACAATAGAGTTTGATAGGGAATTTCACCGGGATTTGTAATTTTTCCAAGAGTTTCCGTAACCACAGTCCTTCAAAAATCCCTTGTGCAACTACCCTGAATTTAGCTTCAACACTACTTCGAGCCACTACATTTGGTTTTTTGCTCCTCCAAGTTACCAAATTTCCCATACAAAGGTACAATATCCGGTGGTAGACCTTTATCTTCTGCTGATCCTGCCCAATCTGCATCTGTGAAAATTTGTACTTCCTTGCTTTCACATTTATTGAAGAAGAGTCCTCTGCCCGGAGAACCCTTGAGGTACTTGAGGATCTTATACACAACATCTGGGTGAGTCTTTTTCGGTGAATGCATGTGTTGCCTTACCACACTTACCGCAAATGCAATGTCGGGTATGGTATGCGATAGGTCAATTAGTTTACCAACCAATCTCTGATACCTCTTAATGCCGAGTTGCTAAAGTGGCTAATCTAAGTTGGCTGCCAAGGACAGGAGGACCCGAATTGTATTCAATTTTGCCACTAGTGCAAATGTCTCTGTGTAGTCAATGCGATAGGTCTGTGTAAGACCTTTTGCAATGAGTCTGACTTTATATCGTTCAACTGTCCCATCAGCTCTATATTTCACTGTGAAAACCAATTTACAACCAACTAGCTTCTTCCCTCTCAACAAATTCATAACGTCCCAAGTTTCATTCTTTTCTAGAGCCCACATTTCCTCCATGACAGCTTCCCTCCATTTAGGAATTTCCAAGCGTTCCTGGATATTCTTTGAAATTTTTATCCTGTCAAGGTTAGAAGTAAAAGCACGATATTCTGTAGACAAGCTTTTATAAGACATGTATTTTGACCAGGGATACTGAGTACATAACCTGGTTTGTTTTCTGACTGCAATGGGTAAATTGATGTCATCAGGTATGGGCTTATCAAAAGGGAGCTCATGACCATCTATTACCTGATCGAGTTTGGGCGTGGCGTGGACTCATGGTTGCTCAGAGCTATCACCAGTTCCAACTCTCTTGGTGTCTCAGGTATGAGATTCTCCCTGTTCTTTGTGTTTGGCTTTCTTGAGTAAACAAGTATTTCTGTGTTGTTTTGTTTTTCTGCATCTCCCCCTGAGGTTAAGTGATCTTTTGTACAAGACGGGTCAAGAAATGATGCAATGGTAGACTTAGTGTATGGCACAGATTCATCAACAGAGAAATCAAAGAACCGATCTTCACTCCATTTCTCCCCCTGAAGAGAGGTGAAGAGAGGGCTTTGGAAAGTAAGGAGTGGTTTCAAAGAACGTGACATCAAGGCTAACAAACAATTTTTTTGCGACAGAATCATAACATTTGTAGCCTTTCTGAGTAGGAGAGTAACCAATAAAAATGCACTTAATGCCATGAGGTTCCAGTTTATCACGATTGTGAGCATGAACATGAACAAATGCAGTACATCCAAAGATTTTCAGAGAGAGATTGGAGTGGAGCCGAGTCTTGGGAAACCATTCCTAGAGTTTCTGGAGAGGAATCACAAAAGAAAGAACTCGACTAGGCATTTGATTAATGAGATGTGTAGTTGTTAAAATGACATCACCCCAAAAATATTTTTTCATATTTGTAGTGAGCATCAATGCCCGAGCTACTTCAAGAATATGCCTATTTTTACGTTCAACAACCCCATTTTGTTGAGGGGTATCCACACAGGAACTTTGATGAACAATTCCATTTTCTTGAAGATAATGTCCCAAGATATCATTGAAATATTCCGTACCATTATCAATACGAAAAATTTGAATGTGAGTTTGGAATTGTGTTTGAATCATGGAGTGAAAATTGGTGAAAATAGAACAGACTTCAGTTTTATCTTTCAACAAGTAAACCCAACAAATACGAGTATGATCATCAATAAAAATAACAAACCATCTCGTGTGAGTGCGATTAAAAGAGTGTGAGGGCCCCCATAAATCACTGTGAATCATAGTAAAGAGTTTGGATGGTTTGTATGTGGATTTTGGAAAGGAATTACGCTGGTGTTTTGCAAGTTCACAAATCTCACACTGAAATTCAAAAGACATTTTATTTGAAAAAATGGAAGGAAATATACGTCTTAGATATTGAAAATTTGGATGACCCATCCTAGAATGTCATAACAAAATTTCATTATCACTAGAAACAGATGCAGAACCACAAATAGTATTACATTATTCACTCACATTAGCCTCCTCAAAGTAGTAGAGTCCCTCATACTCCTTAGCACTGCCAATCGTTTTCCCCGATGATAGGTCTTGAAAAACACAATGAGAAGGAAGATATTTAGCAGAACATTTGGAGTTTTTAGTTGACTAATGGATAATAAGTTGCAGGCTAAATTAGGAACATGAAGAACAAACTCTAGTGTGATGGAGTCGGAGAGTCGGATATTTCCTTTACATGCGATAGACGAGAGTGATCCATTTGCAATTTTAACTTTCAAATTTCCAGCACAAGGTGAATATGATGAGAAAAGATGATAGGCATCGGTCATGTGGTCAGAAGCACCAGAATCAATAATCCAAGGAATTTTGGATTTAGAGGTTATATTCAAAGCTTGCAAAAAATTACCTCTTTGGGCTAAAGAACTTGAAGAAATATTTGTGGAAGACTGACCCGTGGCTTCGTAATTTGGCAAGGAAGATGAAGCTATGAAATAACTCACATGGTGTTTGACGTTGCACACGACATCACCTTCGGGAATAGATCTGGGCAGCAAAACATTTCCAACAACGAGAGTGGCCTTCTTGTCGCAATATACGAACTTGCCGGAGTACATGCCCTCAGCGGCGACGAAGAGATCCTTCTAATGCTTGTACAGGAAAGGATGGCGGAAGGTGACGCGTGAGAGAGGAGCGCCGCGACTTGGGTCGTGGATGATATCAGTGATGACTCCCTTCAGAAAACCGTTGCACTCGCCGAAGTCCAAGGATCGAAAGCGAGCGGGTTCCTTCCGGTGGTGGGTGTGTAACCGGAAAACAGATTCGACACCCTTACACCGAGCTCTGATCACACGACCCATTTCGAAGATCTGGTGGAAAGGGAAGGGGGCAGGTCTCTGTGTCTCGCCGGTAATAAACCCCAACTTTCCCTTGCCATTCATCTTCTCCACTATGGGTTGGAAGGACGAGTTGTCGAGTCCTGTTGAGCCCATGGTGGAGATTGCTTCGTTCTCACCCTCGTGAGATTTAGAGGTCATCGAACGTTTGCTTTGGTCGGCGGTTTCCGCCATTGATAGCTAGGTTTAATCTCCTAGCCTTGATACCATGAAAACAGAATGAAATTTCTGTATTTCTTGAATAATTTTGTATAGACCAATTTACAATATTTATAATACAATCGGAAGATTTAAATATGAAAATAATCTCCTAAAAAAATCTCTCAATAATATACAATATATACTTCCTTAAATTACTCCAAGATATTCAAAGATACTTGGGATTTCTACAGAGAGGAAGATGCATGATAGGAATGGTGTATTCCAAAAAAAGGGGGGGGGGGGGTGAATTGGGTATTAAAAATATTCCTAGGTTCAATTTAAATTACAAACATTATTTTGCAACCTAGGGTCTTTCTAAGCAGTTACCAATTCCACAGATATAAAGATATGCTAAAAAAGTCAACAATGCATACCTAGCTATGAATGCTTTCGAGCTTCTTCCCTTCTCTTGCTTCGATGTGTACCTTCTCCCTCTACTGTATGCTCGTCTCCCTCTTCTTTCCAGCTCTTTGGTGAGCATACATACCTCATTTTCTGTCTCTTCCTCCTCCTCTCTAAACCTTTCCCTAACTTCCTCACTCATAAAAAAAAAAAAAAGTTGGGTTAGGGTTTAACACAATCCCTCTTCCAAGAGTACCCCTAGAGGCAAGGAAAATTGTCACCTTGTCCTCTAGGGTGTTTCGAACCCAACATAACCTATTCTAAGCATGGGATACTTAGAATAGATTAACGATAACTACTAATCTCACGAAATTGACAGCCCAACTCCATTTGCCATGGAATTAAAGGTTAAAAATTGCCCCAAAAAGATCCCAAGCCCTTACAAGCACACAAGCATGGGTTATTCCAAAAGTTCTAAGAAAACCAAATTGAAAGAACACCCAGTAACTCTCTACATCAAGATAGAAATGATGTTCTGGATAGTTGAAGAGTCATTTGCGCTGGTTTCCTTTCTCAAAATGCAACGAACACATAATGAAAATGCTAATTTGTTAGCAAAATGGACAGCTACATGTGTTGTATGTTGGCAGAATTTGTTTAGGATGTAAATAATGTAGAAATCCCTACAATGTGAACGACGGCTACGATTAATGAATGACGGCCACCTACCATGGTGGGTGAGCCACCACCACCTACCATGAGATCTTGCCACAAGCTAGAGGCTATAAATTGAGACCCCTACTGAAGCTAAACCACACATCTCAACAGCAAGTTGTGTCCTCTTCTGTTTTTCCATATTTTATTCTCTGTGTACATGTTAAATAGGGACCCGAGTATGTAAAGAATACACAATTGAATATACAATTGATTCATTCAAACCAAAATTGAGATGGTAAAACAATTGTATATTCAATTTGAGGGAAGATAAAACAGGCTCATCCATTTTAGTTCGTGAACAATTTGGTTTTAGACTTATTTAATGATTAGATTCATTTATGGGTTCATTTAAAGTACGGATTAATATACTGTAGTGGCTAAAGAGAGGACTCTCTAGGCATCTTGAATTTACACGAGGGGTGAATGCCCAAGGCTAATAAGCTGACTTGGGGGCCAAAGGATTTATAGTAAAAGTCCATTTCAGGCTTTGCATAACAAAACCTTAAAAGACGCTCTTGCCTCTCACTGGGAAAGGTTCTTAAGGAATCAAATTGTTCTAGTTTGGTTGGGTAGGTGTTGCCATCTCACTCATTTGCATAAATGAACAAGTTCAAGTATATTCAAGGCCTGTTTTATGTAAAGAATACACAATTGAATATACAATTGATTCATTCAAACCAAAATTGAGATGGTATCAGAGCCCCAAATTATTTTCATAGTTATCTCTCAGCTAGGCCGAAGCTGAATTCTTGGTTTCTTGGTTTCTCGGTAATTTTTTTGGTAGTAGCAGAGAGTTCTGGATAGCAACAGTTTCTTTAGGAGATAGGCAATTCCCGGTGGGTTCTAAACTTCTATTCGATAGTTCTATTGAAGGTGTCGAGAATTTTTATTTTATTTTATTTTATTTTTTTTGTGAAGTCCTCGTGTAGTGGTTTTCTGGTTCGGAGGATCAGTTTCTGATTGTGACGAATTCTTGGTGGCTGTCGACAAATTTTGGAGGGGCAATTCTAGTGAATTAGGTTTATCCTTTCTGATTATATCTTTATTGCAAGCCCGGTTCCTATGGCTATAAGTTTGTAGCAATTTTGTTTGGGTGTGTGGCTATCAACAAATATTTTTTTGGTGTTGTTGGGCTGTTGAAATTCTTATTCCAGTAACTGTTGAGATTTCTTTGTTCTGCCCAATTTTTTTTTGGTGGTAACTATGTCAGGAAAAAATTCTATTGTTTGCCTTAATGGCAAGAACTATGCCAGTTGGGAATTCTAGTTCCGAATGTTTGTGAAAGGGAAGAAGTTATGGGGTCATTTGGATGGGTCTTCTAAGGCTCCAACTGATTCCAAGGAACTTAGTTCATGGGAAAGTAGGGATGCCAAAGTTGCTTCTTGGCTACTCAGCTCTGTTGAACCTCATATGGTCAACAATCTTTGTGGGTTCACTATTGCTAAGATGATGTGGGATTACCTTCGGCAAATTTATTATCAAAATAATTCTGCTCGAAAGTTTCAATTGGAGTTAGACATCGTAAACTATTGCCAGGGGAATCTCTCCATTGAGCCATTTTATTTTGGTTTTATTAATTTATGGAATGATTATTCTGGGTTGGTGCATTCTCAGATTCCTAAAGAAGCTTTGGCAGCGCTACAAGCGGTTCACTCCGAGAGCTAGCGGGATCAAATCTTGATCAAGCTCCGACCTGAGTTTCAAAGTGCATGAGCTAGGTTAATCAATCGAACACTCGTCCCATCTTTAGAGGTTTGCTTGGGTGAACTCTTGCGTGAAGAATAGCGTCTCGCCTCACAGCTTGGTCTTTCTCAAGATGTTAGGGGTTCTGAGACTTTTAATGTGGCCTACGCCGCTTGAGGAAAAGGACGATCTAGATCTCCGCCACGGTGTTATTATTGCAAGGAAATTGGGCACATTGCAAAACATTGAAGCAAGAAATTCTGCAATTATTGCAAGGAGGGTCATATCATTGAGGATTGTCATGTACGTCCTCAGAATGGATCCGCTCTTGCTTTTCATACTGTTGTTTAGTCCAATTTTGTGCCTACATCTTCCGCACAACCTGCTATTCTGGGTCCGTCTTCCAACATTACTATTGAGCAAGTTCAAGAGATGATCATTTCAGCCCTCTCTACTCTTGGTCTCCAAGGTAAAAATCTTCTTACTTCTTGGTTAATTGACTCTGTAGCTTCCAATCACACGACTAGCAGTCAGACAACTTTATATGATGTTCGTATGTATGATGATAAGCAACATATTTAAATCACTGATGCCAGTACTCTTCCTATTATAGCTGTTGGAAATCTAGGGTCTTCCTTTACTAATGTTTTCATGTCTCCTGATTTATCTGCCAATCTCATTTCGGTTGGACACTTAGTAGAAGAAAATTGTTTGTTCATTTTGATCATTCTGGTTGTTGTGTGCACGATCAAGCGTTCGGACAAGAGATAGCAAAGGGGCCTAAAGTGGGACATTTTTTTCCTCTTTAGTAATTGACCATTCCTCGTTCAATTTCTCTTGGTTGCTTTTCTATTGTTAATAATAATAGCCAATTTTGGCATAAGAAATTGGGTCATCCAAACTCTATAATTTTGACACATCTTATGAAACATGGTTATTTGAATAATACAAGTGCGTCTTCTTCGATATCTTTTGATTGTGTTTCTTGTAAACTTGGTAAAAGCAAATCTTTACCTTTTCCTTTACAGGGTAGTCGTGCTTCAACGTGTTTTGAAATTATTCATTCAGATGTTTGGGGTATGAATCCTGTTATTTCTCATGTTCAATACAGATATTTTGTGACATTTATTGATGATTACAGTCATTTCACAGGGATCTATTTTCTTTGTTCTAAAGCTGATGTGTTCTCAACCTTCCAAACTTTTGTTGCCTATGTAGAAACCCAATTTTCTACCCTTATTAAGATCTTACGCTCAGATTCTAGGGGCGAATACATGTCTCATCCTTTTCGATCTTTTCTCCAACAGAAGGGTATTCTCTCTCAGCGTTCGTGTCCTTCCACCCCTCAACATAATGGCGTTGGCAAGCGTAAGAATCGTCACCTTTTAGATGTTGTTCGAACATTGATGATTGAATCTTCTGTTCCTTCTAGATTTTGGGTAGAAGCCTTATCTATGGCTGTATATTTGATTAATCATTTGCCTTCTCCTACCTTGGATCTTGATTCTCCATATTCTTGTTGGTTTGGTGTTTCTCTTGATTATAATTCTATGCATGTTTTTGGTTGCGTTTGTTTTGTTCACTTACCTCCCATTGAACGTCACAAGCTTGCTGCTTAGTCTGTTCAATGTGCTTTTCTTGGCTATAGTAATTCTCGTAAAGGGTTTGTGTGTTATGATGCAGATGCTAACAAACTTCGTATTTCTCGCAATGTGATTTTTTTTGAAAATCAATATTTCTTTCCACCTCGTACTAATCATGTTTCTTCCTCTATTTTGCTTCCTCCTTTTGATGACGTGTCTAGTATTACTTCTCGTTTTATGCCAGGTTTTGGGTATCAGCGACGTCGCCCATTGCCTCTTCTTCTGAACGGCCACCTGATCCTGTCTTGCATGTGCCCTGTCTGTCTACTAGGCCACTCCAGATTGGTATGGTTTTTCTTCTTCTGCTCTTCAGACCACTCTTAAAACTACCTTTGTGCCCAAGTCTTATTCTTAGGCTTCTGCTCATGAATGTTAGCGGCAAGCTATGCAAGACGAACTTCAGGCTCTTCAGGACAATCACTTTCTATTGAAAGACATAAAGCTCGTCCGGTGGCACTCGAAAATAGGCAGGAGTAGGGGCTTGAAACATTCGCTCCCGTGGCCAAAATGACTACTGTCTGCACTGTTATGGCCATTGCTGTTTTGAAAGGATGGTCACTTCACCAGATGGATGTGAAGAATGCATTTTTACATGGTGATCTAAAGGAAGAAATATTTATGTCTCCTCCTCCTGGCTTGTTTCCTTCCTCTTCTATTGAGGTTTATCGCTTAAAGTGGGCTCTGTATGGTTTGAAGCAGGCACCGCAGGCATGGTTTGAGAAGTTTCGTACTACTCTACTAGATTTCACTTTTACTCAGAGTCAATATGACTCCTCTCTTTTCTTTCGCAAGATTGCCTTTGGGATCATTATACTTCTTGTTTATGTCGATGATATTGTGATTACAGGATCTGATCCCCACCTAATTGAGTAGCTCTTACTGCACCTCAAATCTTCGTTTCTTATGAAAGATCTTTGTCCACTGCAGTATTTTCTTGGACTTGAGGTTCAACATTGTCCGAATGGTACACTCTTACATCAGCATAAGTATACCCAAGAACTTCTTTCATTTGCTGCCCTTCAAGACTGTAATTCGGCTGTTACACCTATGGAGGTCAATTTAAAGATGCATCAAGCGGATGGTGATTCCTTATCTGATCCTTCGATGTATCGGCAGCTGGTGGGTAGTTTAAATTATTTGACCATTACTTGACCTGATATCTCATTTCCTGTTCAGCAGGTTAGTCAGTTTATGCAGGCTCTGTGCCAATCACATTTGGCTGCTGTCCGTCGTCTTCTTTGATATCTCAAAGGGACATCTGATTGCGGCTTGTCTTGTTTTTCCCTTCAGGGAATTCTTTACAGTTGATGGGTTTTAAAGATGCTGACTGGGCTGGATGTGCGGATACTTGTCGTTTTGTTACGGGTTGGTGTATGTTCCTTGGCGATGCCCTCATTTCTTGGAAGAGTAAGAAGCAAACTCGTGTCTCGAAGTCATCCACTGAGTCTGAATATTGGGCTATGTCGTCTGCCAGTTCTGAAATCTTATGGCTTTGAGGGTTTTTAGGAGAACTTTGTGCTCCGTAGCTGACTCCTACTCCTCTTCATGCTGATAATACAAGTGCTATTCAGATTGCTGCCAATCCCGTTTTTCATGAATGCACCAAACATATTAAGGTGGATTTTCTTTGCTCGTCAGGAGATTACTCTTCCACACATTTCCACTGAACACCAAACCGCTGATGTTTTCACCAAGGTTCTTTCTTGTCGTCGCCAATAGTTTCTTCTTGCCAAATTGATGCTTCTCGATCGCCCAGCATCAATTTGAGGGGGGATGTTAGCAGAATTGACAGCTACATGTGTTGTATGTTGGCAGAATTTGTTTAGGATGTAAATAATGTAGAAATCCCTACAGTGTGAACGACGGCCACGCTTGGTGAATGACGGCCACCTACCATGGTAGGTGAGCCACCGCCACCTACCATGGTGGGTGAGCCACCACCACCTACCATGAGATCTTGCCACAAGTCAGAGGCCATAAATTAAGACCCCCCACCGAAGCTAAACCACTCATCTCAACTGCAAGTTGTGTCCTCTTATGTTTTTCCATATTTTATTCTGTGTACATGTTAAATAGGGACCCGAGTATGTAAAGAATAAACAATTGAATATACAATTGATTCATTCAGACCAAATTGACATGATAAGCTAACTTTGCTGTGTTGCTGTGAGCTGTCTAGGTGGATTCGCTCTTTGCTGATTGTCATAAATAGGTTCATGCTGCTATGGATAATGCTACTGATGATACTTATTTGCATCTGTGCCCAAATTTATTATATCCTAAGGGGCATTTGGTATAGGTATCAAAAATTATGGAGACAAAAACTAGAAACAAAAGGCTGAAAACTAGAAGCAGAAAGTAGAAATTAAAAACTAGTCACATTGAAAACCAAATTGAACTAATTGCTTATTCTTGCCCATTCATCAAATAACAATTAAATAATATGATTAAAATAATAAAAAAGTAAAAGAATATAAACTAAAAATATTATGCATAGAAATTAATTATAATTATTATAATAAAAACATAAATTAATTATAATTATTTTGTTTTATTATTATATTTTTAAACTCACTTTTTAGTGCCCCAAGAATAACCCTATTGTACATGACAATTGAAAAAATGGTAAATATGATGTTTTGAATGAATTTCATTATATTTTAAAAAATTTTGTATAGTTTATTGATATTTTTATTTTAATTACAGTTTAAATTCACATGGTTATTTTATTTTAATTTTAATTAAAAAATTAATAAAATGAATGATCTAATCCATAAAAGTCAATTTTGGATGACGTCTACTAAGAATATATAAATATATATGCTAAATTAAATCCATTTTCTTAAAATTTCAACCATCATAAATTATAAGAAAAAAAAATCCAACATATTACGATCCAATTGACCAAAATAGTGCGGGCAAATGGGCAATATGGTCTTGAAAAACTAGATGCGTGTGGCACACACATCTAGTTAGTTGGATTATAATCATACAATATACTAAAAATATAATACAATTTAATATTGTATTATTATAACATAATAATATTAATTTCATTTTCACTGCTACCTATTTAATGTTATAATAATTTATTACTATAAATAAAATAATGACATGTAATAATACTATATATTATGGGGCTTTAATGTCCAACCAGCCAAAATAGTGGGGAAAATTGGTTGGATTGATTTCTATTTTTTGATGTTTTAGTTTTTCTCTGGTTTGTTCCAGATTTTTCTGGGAGATGCCTTTTCTCCCTCTTGTAAAACCTTCCTATTAATGAATTTCTTTTGCTATCAGGGGGAAAACAAAAGTTTCCAAAACAGGATGCTCATGAGAGTAGGATTCCCATGAAAATTCCCATGGGTGAGCATAGGAATGAGATTCTCATGTTCTATGAGAATCCTTCATTCCCAAGGAATGTGAGATTACTACCACATCATTTCGGCCTCAAAACAAATGTGTAGATGCCATGGGCATCACAGTCCTGAGAATGTTGAAAGATCCTGTGAACCAAACAACAACATCAGCCATTTAAAGAAGTTTTTAGGGAAGTTTATTTTATGGACCGTTAAGTTTTTCCCTTCTTTTCTTAGTTTGTAAGCACTCCTTAGATCATGAGATAAAAAATAGTGTACTATTTATTGTATTGGACATTTTATAGGTGAACTAGCACATGATATAAAACCCCATCAGATGATCTACAAGATAAATGAGTGTCACACTATTTACTTCAAGAGTATTTCAACTTAATGTTATAGTGAGCACAAAAGTTTGACCATAAGTAAACTTAGGAAATTCGAGAACGTAATTTAGCTGAGCAAGTTTTACCTTTAATTTCACACACATTTGTTCTGCAGCCAATCTCATAGCAGCTTTTTTGTTGGGGTTGGATGCACAATCACTTAAACAAACATCATTTCCATTCACTGTTATTTGAACAGAGAAAATCTTGCCCTTCTTTTCTGGTACAAACTGCAGCTTCCAGTTATGGCGCTGACAAAGTTCTTGCAGTTCCCTAATAGGATTAATCTGCAAACTGGCAGAGCTGGTGATTGGATCCAGAAAGGATGTCATTATCTTCCAAGCTGAGTTCAAATCAAACCCAGTGTCAAGAAGAATGGCACCAATGCAGGACTCTACCAGGTCCCCAAGAGCCTGAACCAACAAAATGAAATCAGGGAAGACTCAAAATCATACTTTGATTGCCAACATGAAAAGTATTCTATACTATTGTTCTGGATCATAAATAAATTGGATATTAATGAAGAAAATACAGCACTTAATGTCAAATGTATCACTATAAAATTTCCTCCACCAATGTGAACCACAGGGTAGAGAAAAGACCTAGTAACACCATCCTGGATAATCCTCTCTCTCTCTCTCTCCCCCACGCCCTTTATCTCTCTCGTAAAAGAAACAAGTCCAGTCTTTGAGGGGGAATGATCTCTTATTTCTCTCTCTCCCCTGCCCCACTTACATCTATGTGTGTGTTCATATATCTGTACTTAAAAATACTTGCAACAAGGTAATGTGCATCACATCCAATTATTTTCACTCCCGTCCAATTCAGAAAGACGTTTTGTCATTTCATTCATCACAAAAAACTTGTTGGTACAGATCATTATTATAAAAAAGAAGAATAGAAACAGCATAAATTGCTTTTTATTTTGATATATATGCTAACTAGCTTTTAGTATGTCCTTTAAGATGATATACGTAGCCAAGTACAAATTACTGTTTACAATATGACATTCAGCGGAACCCCTTGCCCCTGTCTTGCAGTCTTCTTGAGAGAAATGACAGAGCAGTTTATGGTACCGATCTCTCTTATTATAATGGAGTAAAAGCACTTTGGGAATTGTTCTTGGATGTGTATAGGGAGTTAACAACAAACTAGGGATTTGGATGCTGTTCCTTTCTCATACTATTGTCTGGTTTTATTTCTGGTTTGGTATAAGAAGATTTTTATTCTTGTCTGCATATCTAGGAACCCACTGGGGATGCCAAGCCCATCTCCTCCCCTTTTAACTAGACTATAATTTATGAACAACTAAAAAGTAAAATTTATGAGTCTAATGTGGATCTGAATGTCCATTCATCTGAGTTTCCTAAAATTTTCCCCGTAATTCCATCACTTAATTTATTGACATGGACATTCAGAAGTGCATGCATGTGTGTGCTTGCATGAATTGGGCTCTAACATATTTACTGAAATCAACATGTACGACACTGTGACTGGTAATGTAAGTTCCCCCCTAGTTTAACAAAGCATAAGGAAAATGACTAACAGGCCTAAATCAGAACATTAAACTATTTCACAAGGGGATAAAGTTCATGGTGATCACCTTGGGACATTTTGGGCCAGGGGGAACAATTGCTGATGCAGGTGTTTTAAGAAAGTTGACATACTTTTTAATGGCCTCATAGAGGTTTCCAGAATCACAGATAATAAATTGATCAAAGGATCGAGATACTGCAACACTGGCAAAAGCATTATTGTTCACGTACATCGATCTTAAATCTGTCAACTGACCAGGATTTAGTTTTGGATACACTGAATACAGATAGGATGTGATCAAGTAATCCAATACAGCATCTCCAAGAAACTCCAATCTCTGGTAGAAGTTGTCAGCATTACAAAATTTAGTATCACAAGAAAAAATATTTTAAATGCAAGCTTCAAAAATTAAGTAGAGAGAACCTGTAAGATCCAAAGTGGGAAAGAAGTTAAAAAGTGCATACCTGATAACAGCCTCCTCCATTCTTGTTGTAAGAAGGATGTACAAATGCCTCTACAAGCAAACCTCTGTGGAGAAATTGATGCCCTGATGACTTTTCAAGGTCAGTGACATCCATGAAAGTTAAAAGCGGCATGAATCTTGCACTTGCACAGCAAACATTATTAACTTGGGAGGCTTCAAAGTCAACTTGTATGCCCATCCATCTAAGAAATGCAGTTGCAGCTTTAAAGCCGCTGTCAACTATAAATGCACCAACAAGAGCTTCAACCACATCAGCAATGGTTTTCTTACGTAGCCAGTGGTGATTTTTAGTGCATCTGAAAACAGCAGTATTCGAACCATGGGTAGTCGTTTCTGTTTCCTTATTACATACAATTCGACAAGGACGACCCAGTGCAAAGAGTTGACAGGGATCAAATGACTGATCACGTATATACACCTAATGCAAAGAGAAAAAATATTTTGCACTTTAAGTATCATAATTGAGAATGAGACACTTAAAATTATACTTTTATCTAACCCTGTTAGGTTAACATATCATTGCATTGGAAGGAAATGTTTAATGGACACATATATAAATTAGAAGGTGTTGGTCACAGGAACATAGCTGTCTAAAATTTTCCACTTTTTTCTCTGTTGGAGTAGACACTTGGGGATTCAAAAACAAGAGAGAGAGAGAGAGTCGGCAAGGGTAGTGAATTGATACACGTGTACATCTCAAATATAGGAATAGATAAAATGCAATTAATATATGTATATTATACTTGAAAAATGCAACAAAAACAACTATAGTGAAACTTCAATGCTGTGTTTTGTGTGAAGGAAAAGAAAACAAAAAGAAAATGTGCAAAGGATGGAAAAGGGGTTCGAAGAACATGAGTTTTTCATTCCCTTTTGTTGTTTGGTTGGGAAAAGAAAACGGGATTAAAGAAAATGACATTACTCAATTTAATGGGCAAGTTTTTTTTTCCTCACTCGTTTTCCTCTCATTTATGGAGGGATTGATTTTTGAAGGAAAGTTGAATACTATTTCCATTGATTTCCTTTCCATCACCATTTCCACCAACCATAAAAGGGCAGCCTAGTGCACAAAGCTCCCGCGTATGTGGGGTCCAGGGAAGGGGTGGATGGCGGACCACAATGGATATATAGTATGCAGCCTTACCTTACCTTACATTTTTGCAAGAGGCTGTTTCCACGCCTCGAACCTGTGACCTCTAGGTCACACGGCGACAACCTTAACGTTGCATGTGAGCTCCCCTTCCATTTCTACCAACCATGCAAAAGAAAAATAATTTTTTACTCGGCATTCCTTCTTTCCACTTTTTGTCATGCCAAATACAATTTAATCCCCACCTAAATGCATTACTATATAAATCCTTTTCCACCTACTGCGTGAACTAGGCAACATCCTCTGAAAAGTCAGCTTCTTCAAATCCTTATTGCCTCAATCCAATTTATCTTTGGTCAATTCCTCCCTCTCCTACAATCTCTAGTATTAAATAATGTTTCATTTGGTTTGCAGAATGGAATAAAGTAGAAAGAGCCATTGCATAGGAGTATAATAGCTTAGAAAGAAAAAAATGTTGTCATTTTAAAGCAAATGGCCATGGAGAGTTTGACTTTGATTGGTTTTGAGGCCTTCACTTTTTCTTAAATTGCCTAGTAAACATTAGAGAGTTATTTTGATTGGTATGGATTTTCTGTTCGAGCATCTACTTTGCTAAATCAAGACTTACTATACTGGTAAAAGAATATTGGTAAGAGAATGAAAGTGACTTGGTGTAAAATGAAATACCTTTTAAAAGATAAATATGCACCAAGTCCTATCTGTCTAGTAAACCAATTATATAACCTTAAACAATTTTATTCTGCTATCTCTAAACATTTTGTTCAATTTATGATCTCTTGTTAGGTGTGATATGGATGAGAGCACGAAGATTCTCACTGTGTCCTTAAAAGGGTTATGACAAAAAACCAAGTCAAATTCCTTGGGAAAACTCAAAGATTTGTCACTTCATTTGAGGTTTATCACAAGACTTTGGAACAATTTCCAAATAAAAAGTAAATCATCCTTTTTTATGTATTTATTTATCTAGGCAAGAAAAACACCTTTGATGTCAAAGAGTTTCATAAATCTAGAGCAAGTTCCAAGAAGTCAAGATGTAGTAATGATCTTGTTCAAAATGTTCAAGACTCACATTGTTTAAGATAATACACTATAGTTTCAAGTCCTCAAGTGTGCTATTGTATAATTGAGCATCACAATCACATTAATGATTTGCATGTTGTTAGTGCACAATTTCTTGACCCTTTAATAGACATAAGAAATGCTTAACACAATGAGTTTCTAGGCTTGTCATTTGTGACCCTAGACACGATTGATGCTTCTTTTATGATAGATGTGGACCTTATCTAGTTAGTTGTTGAGATTTGCAATGAAATTCAATATGAATTGCCAACCCTAAGGATGGAAATGCTAGTCAATGACTGAATTCTCGAACCACCATTTTTGACATGGAAGAAACTTCAATTTTCGAACAAAAAAAAAATCTCTTAAACATTTCCCAGGATTTCTTTGAAATTCATTGAACACGTGCCTTCATCACCACTTTCTTTCCCCTCCATAATTTCCTTAACCAAGTATAAGGAAAGAGTATGGATTGAATGTGCATTTACTTGCTTTGCCATTATATTTGAGTATTAAATTAATTTCTTGTTTGGAGGACTTGTTACTTTGAACGATCTCAAAGCCTTCTATGCATATGTGTGGCTTCACTAGAACAACAAGTGTTTTTGATACAATGCGGCTGTGCCAGTGAAGCATAGTTAATACTTAATATTGCCAGTTGCTATAATATTTATTATCATTGTTATATTATGGTCTAGCCAAAGTATGTCATTTCCTATGTCCAACTTTATATACAAGTTCATTTACGGGAATAGTCATTATCATAGGCACTTTTAATGCTCAAGGCTGTCATATACATATATATATGTTAGTTCAGATAATGAAAGGGCAGTATAAAAGTTCCCCTTTCCATTTTCTAATAAATTGTGATCTTTTAAGAGTTTCCTAAGATCATGGAAGTGTGGGTTGAGGATTTATCTAGTGGCATCTTCCATGGCCTCCACTGTTGCATTCATGCATGAGAAGGTCTCTTGTCGCCACTTCGTTGCTATTAATCTTAAATTCCTAATCTGTCAAATTTCTAAATTGACAAATCCTACACACTATTTGCACCATGCACACTGCATTAGCTTCTTTAGTTTGAGCTCTTATGTTGTTTCCATTGGTGTTGTTACATATAAACTATGATTTGGATGACTTAAAGCTTTCATGAGATGAGGTTTTAGTTGGACTTATTTGCTACATTACTATGGTGATGAGGTTGCATAGTTCATGCAAGTTCATTTTCTTACTGGGTTGAGATGTTCCAAAATGTTTTGAGTTAGCATTTTCAAAATCTCAATTGATTTTTCCCTAACTGGGGTAGTAAGATGGGGGTGTCCTATGGATAATTTTAGGTGATCATATTGCACTCGGAGATTTAGAAATCAGGGATGTTGCTTTAATTTGGGAAAGATTGGCGTTTGAAGGGTTTTATTTAATTTATGTGTCATTTAGAATATTTTACGTCACTTTGTTTTGTAATCTTTTTGGTTATTTACTTTTAGGGTTTCTTATTTTCCTATATGTTGATGCCCATTTTTGACCGGGTCCTTATTGCATTGATTGACGTACATACGAAAGGTTTTAAACCTCTATAGGTGCCTTACGCAACTTTAATTGCATTCTGAGGGCCCCTTAAGGCCTCAATTCAATCATTGGGCCTTTATCCAAGTTAAGCTAGCCTATCTTGGCCTAGCAAAGCCCTTTGGGTGTCTCCAAACACCTTGAAGGGCAAGGAAGCAATTTTCCTTGCCCCCAGGGATGCTTGGGGAATTTATTTTTATTTTTTAAAACCCCAACCCTTGTTTGCCTATAAATAGAAGGGGGGGGGGGGGGCTAGGTGAGGGTAGAAAAAAAAAAAAGGAGAGTAGATACACAGTTAAAAAAATAAAGAGAATGTATATGATGGACAGAGGCCTAGAGAAAAAAAAGAGGCACACAATGGAGGGTGGTAAGACGAAAGAAAGAGAGTGAGGTTGGAGGGGCTTAGGTTAGAAACACGGTCAAAAGGGGGAGAACACACACGTTAGGGAGGGACAAGAGGGAGAGAGTTCTGGCATTTATAAAAATCTAGAGAGAGAGAGAGAGAGAGAGAGAGAGAGAGAGAGAGAGAGAAATACTATGGGAATCAAAGGCTGTCCGTGAAGAACAAAGGGAAGAGGAAGCGGGTGGTCATGGTCTAGAATCCAAGAATGGAGGAGACCTAGGAGGTTCGTGAAGTAGTAGTCTTGGGATAAGCTCCTTGCCCTTCGCAGAGGACCTCGCAAGCTGTCCTTCTAAAGGTAGGTGCATTTGTTCTTTTCTTTTTCATTCTTTTGTATGTTCTCCTTTTCATTAAGCTCTTGGTTCATCATGGAAATATCGCCTTACTTTTAGTCGTGCAGAACTTAGTTTGGGTTTACCAAGGGCTGCTCTAGGGAGGTAGTATCGATTGGCCTCCTTGGCAGGATCTTCGAGCCATTTGTTGGCTGGAAGATTTCGTATGGATGTAGAACTGTGCGCATAAGGATGGGGTGTGATAGAAATTCTAGCTGGGGCAAAGAGGAGGTAGAGACATCTGTTGGTAATGCTGCTTTGGGTGTGAGACAGATCAAAGCTGCCGCCATGGTGCCTTGTATGGTATGTAAACCCTAGAGCCCTCCCCCCCCCCCCCTTTTGGCCACGGTTGGGGATGCGTGGGGCTCCAAAACTCTCGCCTGCTTTAGCTGGCCACAGCCATGTATAGGTTGCTGAAAGGTAAGGGTGGCAATAACTTTGTTCACAGCAGCCAAAGATAAGGCTCCTGTATATGCAGGCGGCTAGGGTTTCAAGTGAAACCCTAGCATATGTGACAGGGATGAAGAAGGGAAGTCACGTGCGGCTCCTATGCAGTTAACATGAAACTAGACCGGTTGGCAGTACATGGGTATGTCCAATCCACTCGGTTCACTGGTTTTGCCAGTTTAGCTTATTTGCTATTATCTATCTATTTTTTCTGTTGAAGTCTTCCTTTTTTTTTTAAAGAAAAAATAAAAAAATAAAAAAGAGGGAAAAGAAGAAAAGGTAAAAAAGGATAGGTGGCAATATTTCATGTTAAAGACGAGGAAATTTTTCTTGTTGTTTACTTAAATAATCAAGTTTTTGCTATTAATATTCAAAGTATCATTATAAGTATGCCATTCATAGGTCTCTTGCCTTTGCAACTTTGTCATGCTCTTATTGTTAGCTTTGTTTAATGCTTGATTTTGAGAGAGATAAGAGTTAGTATGGTTTATTGGCTAACTATTTTGTAGTAAAAAAAAATCTTGATTGATGCTTGTCTATTCTTACATGGTTAGCATTTTTAGAATCTATTTGACAAAGATTGCCTTTAGGAATATAGTCATCTCTATTAGATTACCACTTTACCTAAAAGCTTAAACTATTAGGTTGTGGGCCAACAATGTATATCAAGTTTTAACACTCCGCCGCACGTGCAGCCTGACGGCACATGGAGAGATAAACACACAATAAATGGTACCCATGGTAGGGAGCAGAATAATTTTTTTTTTTTTTTAAATAATACAGTATACGCGAGCAACAAGACTAGAACCCAGGATCTCCTGGTAACCAGCTCCGATACCACGTTAGATTACCACTTTACCTAAAAGTTTGAGTTATTAGTTTGTGGGCCAACAATGTATATTAAGCTTTAACAATCCCCATATTGGTTTGCTTTGATTTCTCAACCCAGCTTATGATGGGATGAAGGGGAGAATTTCACCGTATGGTGTCTTTCTCCTCATCCTTAGGTAGGGAGAAGCACTCTCCCTTAAACCCATATAGGTGAATAGAAGCAAGTGCTTGCAGCACGAAACTGAGGCATTGAGGGCAAATTTGAAATTCTCTTTTTTTCAAAGTACTCTCTTTTCACAAGACTACTTATTTGTTACTTCTTTTGGCCAATGATGAATTTAGCAATGTTTTCAAAAATCCGGTGTTGACACTACAAATATAAGCTTATGGTTGTACTGGATAATGAATGGGATGATTAATTGGAAGTTTTGCCTATGCCTCTCTCTCTCCCCCCATTTGCCTCCCCCATTCCTCCCTCACATCTGCTCTTTCTTCTAGCTCCTCTCTTCCCTTCTTCCCTCCATTATCATATATTCTTTCTCTTCTTTCACTTTTATCTCTTTCCTTTTCACTGTCCTACATTACTAGTTTACATTGCAAAGTCATAAATCATATTAGACACCCTTCCCTTAACATTCACCAGTGGTACCCCTAGCTTATATTATGGGTGTGTATACTCCACACTTAGTTATTTCACTGATCATATTTCACTGATCTATATTAACATTTAAAAATTTTAACTGCACATTTTTTGGATCTGTTGTTTATTAGTTGCCTAACAATATGATCTATATAACATAGTTAGTCTTATAGCCGTCCTATAATTTTTTTTATAATTTTTTTGCCTAATCATATAGCATGCTAGACACATGTATCCATTTTAACCAACTTGCTTTAAGAGTGTATTGCAACATTAAAATTTGCGAGAAATAAAATTGCACATCACGCTTTAAAAATTATAAACATACAAAACTAAAAGGAGATTGCACTGCCATTAGAAATAGTATTAAATATGACACTTGCTTTTAGGAACATATCAGCCCCAAGTTAGCATGTCAATCTCGGTTGTAGTAAAGATGACGATGATGATGCATGAATATCTATTTCTCTCTCTGCCCAAAGAGGATGACACTGATCTCTTGGTAACTGCTCATAACCTTGTAGCAATTCAGATTTTATGCATCATATACGACATGTTAGTTGCCCCACATATGCTCTTATCATTGTTGCAATGCGTTACTAGTATGATAGGTTTGGTTTTGGTTGTAATAGTCAATTGTAACTATTGAGAGAAAGAAAGAAAGAAAACACAAGTTGTTGTAACGAGAGAACCCAGCTCAACGATTTGTCCCGCCCTATGTTTATAATATATCTACATTATTATGACCATCATAATAAGTAACACTCCCCCTCAAGCTGAAGAATAGACATGATATACTCCTCCCAGCTTGTTATATACGAACTTTTGGGAACCACAAAAGGTTTTGTGAACAAATCAGCCAGTTGATATTCTGACTTCATGTGAGTAATTGTAATAAGCTTTTGCACAAGTTCACTTGAACAATGACAGTCAACCTCGATCAGTTTTGTCCTCTCACGAAAAACCAGATTGGGCATAATATTATATCATCCTGAACATCAACTACATAGGATGGGAATGTGGAAAACCAAGTGCTTCCAATATGTTTTTTACCCAAACCAACTCATATGTAGTATGGGCCACGGTCCTATATTTGGACTCAACACTTGACTTTTTTGCAACCACATTTTGTTTCTTCTTCAAAACAAATGCACGGTGGCTGGTCATGGATCTTTTATTAGAGGATGAACCAAGACAATATGAATCTATGTAACCCTAAACATGGGTGTGACCCCAATCCTGACATGAGACCTCTCCTAGGGGCACCTTTGAGGTACTCCAAGATTCAAATATACTAGTGACTTATTCAAGGAGAATCAAGGGACTCACTTAGAACACTAGCTGCTAAAGCTATGTCTTGTTGAGTGACAATAAGGTAGTTTAACTTACCCAACAATTCAAGTCTTGACAAGTTAAAAATTCAACAAGTTGCTTGAATCTGGCAGTAATTTGGTTTTAAGATCCATAGGTGCTGTTTTAGATCCCAACAATGAAGTTGCTTCTTAAAGATTTAGAATATACTTCCCCACCGACTGGATGTCCCTATACAAGACATGGATACTTTTATGCCCAGTAAGTATTTCAATGGTACTAAATTTTTTGTCTGAAACTCTGTTTATAGAAAATGATTGGAGTGTCATATACCTTGACTACAATCACCAAGAATAACAATATCATCCACATACACAGCTAACAAAATCTTACGAGCGGTAGTATGGCGATAGAATACATAGCAATCTGCTCCGCATCTCCAAAAGCCAAACTCAAGCACTACCTGAACCTACCAAACCATGCTCGAAGAGATTGCTTCATACCATATACACACACATGAAGCTTAACCCCCTAGAGCAACAAACCTAGGTAATTGCTCTATATAGACCTTTTCCTGGAGATCACCACATCAGAAAGCATTCTTCACATCTAATTGACACAACAGCCAGTGCTATGTGGTGGCTAAAGAGATAAACAGAGGAGCCAATATAAGTAAGGTGACTAAGGAGAATGTGTTGGAGTAGTCTATACTGTACACCTGGGTATACCCTTTGGTAACAAGTGAGCCATCAAGACACAACCATCAGGATTTGATCTTTAGGTGTATGCCCGATGGCATTCAGCCACAGACTTAACAGCACGAAGTGAAGCAAGAGCCCTAGTATCATTTTACTGTAAAGCATGTGTCTCTTCATCCATTGCAAGTCTCCACCCAGAGTGGGATAAGGCTTTTGGAAAACAAGGGAAAGGAAACCGAGGATATAGTGATAAAAAAAAGTGACAAAAAAATCATGACAGACAAGGTTAGAAATCAGATGGTGGGTATATGTGTGTTAATCTTTCTGTATGGCAATAGGAACGTCACATCGTGGGGAACTACAGCATTAGGATATGGAGGAATCTCTCCTCCCTTGAGTTGTTTAGTGTACACTTGCAAATTAAGATGATCCAAGTGACTAGGACTCAATTGAGGATGAAAATTAAGGAGGATGACTAGGCAGAGACAATGACCATAATCTCAAGGGGTAGGTATAGGAAAGGGCACGTCAAAATTGGCAGAACTCAAGGAGTCAAAAAGTAATACGGTAAAGACACACAAGCAAAGATAAAGAAATGACAGAAACTAGGACTATAATATCAGTACCCCTTTCAAGTATTGGTATCTGAAAAATTACACCTTAAGGGCACAAGCATCCAACTTATCCACCTCTAGAGTTAATTGATGGAGGAGGGACACACCCAATACATGAGAAAATTCAGAATGAAGACAATGGAGTTGAGGAAAGGAAGAGAACAAAACACGCATTTTACAACGAAGGATAGAGGATGGCCTCTTGTTGATATGGGAACAAGCAGTGAGCACGACAACACTTCCAATCACTGTGGGACATTTATATAATATAAGACACAAGTGAGTTCAAGGATCTATTTATTTTTCTTCTCTGCAGCTCCCTTTTGTTGTGGAGTTTGGGTGCAAGATGACTGAAGAATCATTCCATAAATAATCATATAAGCAGTGAATTGGGTCCTAAAGTACTCTTTAGCATTATCACCACAAAGTATTCTAACACATCAAACTAAGACTATTTCATAACAAAAAACACAAAAATGTTAAATAACTAAAAAAAAAATATTTTAATAAATAAAGCCAAGTCATTCTTGAGTAGTCATTAACAAATGTTACAAAATATCAAAAACCTAACTTTGATACGACATGACTTAGGCCCCAAATTGTTAAGCATCAACTTGATCAAACTGCCTAAGCTACTAGGTGTGGGTCAATAACGTATATTAAGCTTTAACACTCCCTCGCACCTGCAACCCAATTGCCCGTGGTGAGATAAACAGATGATAAACTACACCTAATTTTTAACCACACATGATAAACGCGGGCAACAAGACTAGAATCCATGGTTATAAATCGTGGCAGCAGGTAGCGTAACGTAATGGTAACGGGTGTAACGGGAAGCGGGAGTAGCGGATGTTACATAACGGGAAGCGGGTGTAATGGCCGTGATTTTTTTTGAAGCACGCACAACCTTGTGCATATTAGCGTACTTGCATGTTTTAAGCTTTTAGCCCTTGTTAGAAAGAGTTTTAGTGTATTTTGGATCCTTTAGTTCGAGTAACTAGGTTATTTGGTAAGGACAATAAATTTACATTTGTTTTAAACCACCATTGATAGAAAAATTACATGTGTGCGTATTTATACTTCTCATTGTTCTTATCTGTGACAAATTCTTATGTGTGCTAAATTAATTAATAAAACAAAATACATTATACACTCCATTAATCTATTAGACACAAATGACATAAGAATAATACAAATATAAAATAGCTAGAAAAGAAAGAAGGTTGAAAAATATAGAACATAAATATCACATTACTAATATTATCAAAATAAAATATTTTCCTAACGAGTTAGTATTTTCAAAATGTTAATTAATGCATCTGTTGTGAGTATTTAAAGAAATAGTAAATTTTGTATCGTTGTCATCCTTTTTATAATCTTTTCCCCCTCTTGCCATTTGGTAGATTGAGAATGATATATGAAAGAGCGGGAAAAAAAGTAAAAAATAAAATAATTTTTTGGTGTAATAGTCCTGTAGCGGTAACGTAACAGCCGTAGCGGCCTTTACGTAATGGTTACAGTCCATAACGGCCGCTACAGCTGTGATTTTTATTTCCGCCAATTTCGCGGTGTGTAACGGTATCGGTAACCCAAAAAACCGTTACGTAATGGTCGTGGCCTTTATTTAAAACCATGCTAGAACTCGGGACCACGTGGATAACTCTGATATGAATCATATGATGTTAGCCCAACTTGACCCAAAAGCTTAAGCTGTTACACAGGCTTTAACACAAACATTAGAACGAACTAACATAAAAGGGCCGACACCCCATTTATTGACCAATGCAAAATAGAAACTTGAGTTACCTTAACAATAACTCTTTTAACTTGTCCAGTCAAAGATGACTGAGAAAACAATGGATATGAATCAATGTGGTTGCAACATTACAAGCAGTAAAAGGAGATAGCGACTAAAAGTAGTAATTATCAGCCTCATGTCCCTTGCCAATCCTTCTTGTTTCCAAATCTTGGATGACAACATGATGTAGGAAATATATTAGATTTTATATATATAGATAGAATTGAGAGAATTAGAAGAAGAAGAAGAAGAAGCAGATAAGAACATGGTCTTAAATTTCCACAAAATTGTCAAAATTTCCATCGAAATTTCTGATTTCTGTCACCCTCAAAATCGAAATGGCAATTGATTTCCGTCTTGCATAATTTCCGTCGAAATCTCAACGAATCATCCGAAATTTATCAAAATCCCGAAATTTTAGCGAAACTTGTCGAAATTTTAACTATATAATGAAATTAAATCGGAATTCAAATGAGAGATTTAGGAGTAAAGTGAAATTTCTCTTTTAATTTATTTTATCGAAAAAAAGATTATTACAAGTGCTTTTGAAATTATAAGAAAAAATAAACTTACAGTAAAATTTTATTCAAACATTCATGTCTAAATTATCATTATTTGTTTAATAAATAATATTTAAATGATTTATGAATTTCATTTGTATTAATTGAATATGTTTAATGTACATTATCTTACAAATATGTTTGATACACATACTATTTTACAACTTTTTCACCTCATACAAAACATAGATGTATTTAATTTGTAATGTATTAGTCCTAAAACTTATACTATTATGTTTGTTAACCATTTCTAAAGTTTCACAAAGAATTCCATGCTTTACTACTAATTTTAGTTATTTTTTCAAATTGAAATCGAAATTGACATCGAAATCGAAATTTCAGTACTGTTGGAGCTTCGAAATTTGAATAGAAATCGAAATTTAAGACCTCTGATAAGAAGAAGAGACAAAACAGAAAGAGACGAATAGAGAAGGGGAAGAACAGAACAGAACAGAGGTGAGAGACAAAATTTGAAGAGAGATAAGAGAAGGAAGAAGGAGAAAGAGGAGGAAGAAAAAGAAGACCAGAACCTATGGGGGAGAGCAAGAGAGAGACAGAGATGGAAACTAAATCTAATTCAAAACAATAATTGTACAATAACTTACATGTCCAACACTTATACCCACTAATAACTAGAACACATATTTACATAAAGGCCCCAATATCCACTACTAACTACAGCACATATTTACATAAAGGCCCCAATAAAACAAGAAATTACAAAATAAACCCAAAGTACTTAACTACGCAAAATAAACCGAAATTGACTAAACTTCTAAAATAACAAGTCTTTCCCAAATGATCTAAAATGCTCCATTGGTGGTTCTCCATCAAACTCCCCTTGTTAGAGAAAACTCGACCTCGAGTTTTGTAATAGCATAGTAGCTTTAGCTCCATGTGTGGGAACAAAGTCAAACATGTAGGCAAATCAAGAGGAGACATGATTTGTATTGCATCGTCAATCACCATTTGAGAAATGTAGTATATTGTCCAACCGCAACTAGCATAGAAGGCTGCAATGTCCTCTCATTAAATAACAAGTCCTCCAAACAAGAAATCAATTTAATGTTTAAATCTATTGGCAGCTAAAGCAAATATGCATTTGGTCCATACTCTTAAGATGATTGACAACGTTTCCCTAGATTTGGTTGAGGAAAAGGTAGAGAGAGAAGATGAAAGGGATGGAGGTGCAAGTTTACAGGATTGAGGAGAAATAATCTGAAGAGGATTTTCAACAATAGGTTCCATGACTGAAGAATTTTCAACAAACTCTACAACAGCCAATTGTTCCTCGCTCTTTGGGTTAGAAATAGAAAATTGAGGTTGAAGAGCAAGGTCACTGACGGGCATATCTGTCCTAGTAGTTGGCAACTCATCTTGCTGTTCATTGCAAGTTTCAACAACCATGTGTGATGACAAATCAAAGTCCATTTCTGGCCTAGAGGCACCAACAGTGCTTAGGGTCACTAAAGACAAGTCTACAACCTCATTTTGAGAAGATTCATGACTCACATCAACAGAAGAATCAAAAAATTGTGCAGTACTTATATGCATGTCATTTATGTAGTCATGACATTCTATTATGCAACAATCTGGATGGCCACTTTTGATATCCTCAACAAATTTAATTTTCTCTTGAACATCATTGGTAAGCTAAGGACTACCTTCTAACCATTGAGAAGATTCATAAGCCACGCCCACTGAAGAATCAAAAAATTGTGCACTAGTAATATGCAAATAATTTATTTAGTCCTGATACTCAATCACACAATAATTTGCGTCGACACTTTTGATAATTGATTGTTTATCCTCAACAATTTGAGTTTTCTCTTGAACATCTTGTGAGGATCTAGGAATACTACGTGACCATGGAGAAATCAATCTAGAATGATGAAATTCTTTAAGATAGGAAGTGGTGTTATAGGTTGGTGGCTGGAGAAATCTCTTAGCTTCCAAAGCCATGTGGCAAGGCTCAGATAGAGTAGTGGGATATTTTTGAATTCGCATAATCATAAACCTTTTGATTTCATCTCTCAACCCTTTCTTGAACAAAAATTACCATTCTAGGCTCCTTACTAAGAGCACACCGATAAATGAGGTCTCTAAATTTAAGGTGACATTAGAAGAAAATTGTCTAAGACTACATAGTTGGTCCAATAATTGTTGAGAATTGCCAACTATGTAGGATCCACATATAAGGAATTTACTCTTTTTTTTGTTTAACCAAAGAGTAAATATGGACTGCTGCAAATTCGAACAAATACCAAACAGATAAGCAACATTAAATCAATTTTTATGGAGTCCAAGTAGTGTAAGTCCACACAATATTACCAAAATGTAGTTTTGAGATTTTAAATATTTCACTTCAACTGCTCACAGATGCTTCACGAACTATGCTAGCACACTGATTTTACCCTCCAAAAATACATACTAAGCAATCCAAGATTAGTTTCTTCAAATCAACATCAAAATCTCACGGAGGAAAACCAATTTGTCCCAGTAAAATCTCAAAACACAGCAACTAGGCCTCAATTTGTATGTTGGCAGACATTCAAAACTCTGAAACTTGCTCAAGCAGGATTAGGCTGTATTTCACCTTAGGAATGTGACCAAGCTTGATACTTCAATATTCACTCAGAAAGCATCAAAATATAAGGTAAAAATCCAAATTCTCAAACCTGGAAGCAATTTATCGCGAATCTGAGCAGAACAGGGAATGTCCGGCAACTTCCCCACGCACGTCTGGCGCGTGAGCCGCTGTCAGGGCTCCTCCAGTAATGAGCTTCTGGTTGGAAGCAGAACAGAGGGTGGGGATTCCAGTGAGGGTGTCTGTGCAGGAAGAAAATTGCAGGAAATGGGGGATTTAGGAGGGCTGCCGGCTGGAATAGTTTCAGGTGGCGCGTGGGGATCACTCCCTTGTTGGATGGAGATGCTATTGTAGGGGAAAGGTTTTCGGGGGTGTCTGATTGTGGTGGCAAGGGAGGTGTTGTGGTTTGATTGGTGGAAAAAGGGTGCTCAAATTTTAGGGACATGACTATTTTCTGGGAAATTTTGGCAGTGCTACAGTGTTTGAATTTCTGGGAATTCTGACTTCGAATGGCTGCGTGGTGATCGTGGTGTGTTCTAATACTAATTTGATGTAGGACATATATTAGAATTTATATATATAGATAGAATTGAGAGAATTATAAGAAGAAGTAGAAGAAGAAGAAGAAGATAAGAAGAAGAGAAGAAGAAGAAGAAGAAGAAGAAGAAGAAGAAGAGAAGTAGCAGCAGCAGTGGGGAGACAACAGAAAGAAAAGAACAGAGAAGGGGAAGAACAGAACAGAACAAAACAGAGGTGAGAGACAGAACTAGAAGAGGAATAAGAGAAGGAAGAAGGAGAAGAGAGGAGGAAGAAGAAGAGCAGAACCTGCGGGTGAGAGAGAGAGAGAGAGAGAGAGAGAGAGAGAGAGAGAGAGAGAGAGAGAGAGGGAAACTGCAATCTGATTCAAAACAATAACCGTACAATAACTTGCATGTCCAGCACTTATACCCACTACTAACTAGAACACATATTTACATATAAGGCCCCAATAAAACAAGAAATTACAAAATAAACCTAAATTAATAACAAGACTTTCCCAAACTAAAATATAAAAACCTAGATACAACATGAACATCTAAAATCCTCCATTGATGGTTCTCCATCACAACGACATGAGGAAATAATTTTATGGAACAGTTCACTGATTTTGTCATCTTGCAAATATTCTCAAGATTAAAAATCTAGGAATATACAAAACAAAAGATAGAGAGATGGAAGAAGCAAGGTCGACTGCCCTGTTCCCTTACCGTAATAGTGGACCCATTGGCAAGAGTAAGATGAGAGGGTGGAGAATATATTGGCTGTCCTTGTCATATGGTCAGTGGCTTCAAAATCTAGGACCCAAAAACTAGTGGAGGAGATATTGGAGGACAAACAAATTCTAGGGCTACCAATATGAGCAAAGGATAGAATAGGAAGAGAACCTAAAATATGATGCTGGATGAACTTCAATTGCTTTTCCTTTGATATAAATATAGTAAGTTGATCTCCTGTGCTTAAACAAGTTGGATGGAATATGTGGTGGCTGTATGGGCGACGTGGAAGTTGACTATGAAGATCCCAACACTGTTCCATTTAAGTGATCCTCTTGCCTGGCAATGAGTACACTTGTGTGACATAACCAGCCATCCTTCACAATAACTTGAACCACCTCAGGAACCTCTGTTAGTACTTGGCTGGTTGTCAGGACTATTTTGTGTGGCCCATGCATACTTATCGAAGCCAGAAGTAGGGACGCTCAGACTAGGGGATGAGGAATGAGTGCTGGAGGAGGCACAAAGTACATGAGAGTAATCATCAGCAAAAGAAGGCAACTCTGCACTAACAAGAATTGAGATCAGACTAGTTCGAACTCGGGCTTCAAAACTGGCTCAGTCTTGAAGAGCTATCATTTGCTCCCTCTGCTTTGGCATGTTACCTACAGCAGCTCTTATGGGTTGCACAATGTCGTGCTCCTCAAGAATGCGCTTCATCTCAGTGAAGCACTTTTTTCTACCTATTGCAGCTGAAAATACTCCAATGACAAGTCACACATATGGTCCAGGTTCAATTGAGCATGGCTCTCCCTAATGGTGTCAAGGCGCACACTCATTCAAGCAATCTGAGGCGCTATTGAGTTCCACAACAAGAAAATAATCAACAGATCTTCCTAGATCCAAACCTCCTTATCATCATGGGGATTTGATTGAAGAAGATGTTCGAGCTTACCTAGGTGTGTCAAATATATCTTAACTGCCTTAGACCATTACAAATAGTTTTTCCCATTTAGCTTTTTGGTACAATTTGTGGCATTGTAGAGGGAACAAGACTCTTGGAGTTGATTGATTCCATCACAAGATATAATGGATAGCAACAAAAAGTGCTTTAGATGACTAACTATCACACTATGAATTTATACTGCACTGCACATAAAACGATTAGGAATGAACAGAGTCATCCAAAATCTGACATTTGGACCAAAATTGAGGGTACCCACATGCCTTCTTGAATTCAAAACATGTTCTATGGTCCCAAACGACCAAGGCCAACTTAGCTTGTAGATAGAGGGAAAAATATAGCTGGAGAACTCTTTATGCATCTCGCGTTTTGGTCTCAGACTACAGGAAGGTGACCTGCGCATGAAGGTATGTTCACCTGGAGACGAAATTTCAAGGGCAGTCTAGTCAGCACCCTCTCAATGCAATTGCAATGTTAGTTTTAGGAGGTCTGGAACTATTGTTGATCTGAGAGGCAGTGGCAGGATAGGTTTCTTTCAATGATTATGATGAAAACTGCATTACCTCGATGGGTAGATGTTGTTTAGGGTTTGGGCATATGCTATACTGTACATGATTATGAAAACGACTTTAGGGCTTTACATTTTTTAGGATCATCGCTTTGCTACCATGTTGAGAAGAAGAAAGAGAGTAAAGGAATGCGATGTAATGTGAAAACCCAGCTAGTGATAGGTCTCTCTCCCTTTTTAGGGCTTTACATAAATCATAATGACCCATCATATCCTTACTAATTCACACCAACAAACATACAATGAATACACACTACCTTGTAACAGTAACCTAAAAAATTTAGATTGAAAACCTTGTTTCTAAACAGAGAACTTATTCCAAAAAAAATCTAAGGAAAAATAAAACACTGAAAACAAAGTAGAAAAGTAGACATGAAGAGCAAGTAAAATTATACAACACCAATATTTTTCAAAATATATGAAGAGCTATAAATTAGCCATTCTAAATAATCAAAATTGACTACTTACTTGTATCTTGTGCACAATAGCAAGCTGGAACAAATTGGAATTATTTACAATCTTTGAACGCTTCTTAGTCAGTTGTCCTTCATCAATTGCAGTATGTTGAAGAAACATATGCCTGCCAACTGCAAACTTGAGGAAAGCATCACCCAGAACTTCAAGCCTTTCAAGAGATATGCGCTCATTGCATCGCTCTGTTGTGAGTGCTTCAAGAATCTAATATACAGTTAAACAGCAATCATTAGCAAAGCAGGTTCAAGCAGATACCAATAACCAGAAAAAAAAAAATAGCAGCAGAACTTTAGAATTACAATATGGACATAGCTTAACTCAATGCTCAAAGAAGAACCTCCTTCTCAAAAAACCCCAAGAAAAGAGTGTTAGACGAGAATGTGATTTTGGAAATTAGGTGGCATAAGAAGGGGTGTTTTTGTCCCCCACGACTTATTGTTATTAAATATTAATACATATATATAAAGAGTACAGACCTTCACACACCCGATGCCTTTGAAATAGAAGATCAAGAGAGAGAGATGATGAAGACACAAGGTCTCCCTATCAGCGTGACTGTCTCAACCCTTCGAGCAATCGAGCATGGCAGCCTTCTCCCTCATGTCTCCTCCTAGCCCCCTTCTAAGCCTCCCTCGCCATTGTTTGTCCACCTTGTTCGCAAACCCTTGCTTCAACTCTACATATCTTCGTCATCCAGTTTCCTTTGACAACCTTGATGAATTCAAGCTGAATACAAACGATGTAAGAGACCCTGTGACGATCATATCCCTTTCTATGACTTTAGACTTCTAACCTTGATCACTTGTCTCAACTAAAACTCCCTCCCCAATGCCATGCGACGATAATTTCCTTTCCTTGAAGGTTGTTAAGACCTTCCCAATCCTTTGTGACGAATTCTTGATATTCTCAGTCACCTGATAGGTTGGGAGCAAAACCCTAGCATTGCATAACTTGCTTTTTGTCATTCTACTGTTCTCTCTGGTCCTCTCTTATCCTTCCCTCTTGACTTTTTTGGATTGCTTAAGGCCATTGAAGGTGCTTGAATCAAGGATGAGCGAGTTTGCTTCCCTCAGAATTGAGAGAGAAGTATTCTTAGTGGTTCGGCCAGACTTTGCGAGTTATTGTTTTATAGAATATGTTGGGAAATTCGTCTTGTTTATTGTGTTGGTGAAGGAAGAACTGGTTTGGATCCTGAAGATGTTGCGAGTGATTTGCAAGGCTAATGTAGGGAATATAGAGAGCCAACAAGAACAAGATTCAGCAGGGCCAGGACTAGTGTGGGTTTGAAGCTCCGTGAAAATGGTAGGGTTAGATACATATACCTGGCGAAAGGCAACAAGTTTCTATCCGTTGTTCACATTCTAGAGGTGGTTCAGAAAAAAGGGGTGGAGGGCACTGCTCGAAGCCTTGCTAATTTTTTTTGTCGACCATCGTTGCACTTCCTACTAAGAGAGTCGGCCGAAGGTGTTTGGACTACAGTTCATTGACCATCAGTTCAGAGGCAAACATTGAGAGGAGAAGTGTGTTCCAGAGACTTTTGCTATATTCATCCTTTGCCGATGTAATTAGAAGAAGCCCTAATCTGAGGACGGATTTAGAAATGGTAACCTTGCACAATCATAGGGGCTGTACTGAGCAGAGAAATATGAAATCCATTTGGGTTATTAAGGAAAAAGGCCCAAATTATGAGTGCCTAAATTAAGAACTGCAACATACTAGGCCTGGTTACGAAAGGGCTGAATGATTACTAAAGAATCAAGAAGAAGTGGTTGGGCTGAGTTTAGAGGAGTGTCCACTTTCAGGGGAACCTATGACAGAGTGCATTGAGAAAGAGGATGCGAAATTTGGCAAACAAGTTGATATAGTAGTAGCCGATCATGTTTAGTCGACGAACTTGAATGCTAAAGGGGATATGGAAGAGGGCTCAATGTTCGATTCTAATGAGGAGATGGGCAGCATGTTCGAGTCTGAGAAGGATCTTCTAGTTGATCAAATGAGAGCTGAATTCGAGGATGAAGGATTGTTTCAGTTGTTCAAAAATCTTGATGAAGAGCTAGAAGAGGGTGATGCTAACAAGGAGAACCCGGAATCGAGTTTGCTGCAAATGGAGTGTTAGTCCTCACTTGAACTTAGATCAGTAGGTACAAATTTTTCTAAGTGCAATTGTGACCATGTGAATGTTTTAAATGTTGTGGGAAACTTGCCTTTTGGCCTTGGCCATGGGCTTAGTCCCTACCTTGTTTCTGAGCCAATCGTTCATTGTTGTGATGTTTTTTTTTTTTTTTGGGGGGGGGGGGGGGGAAGGGGGGAGAATCTTGCTGGGAAAACAAATCTTCTTTCGGGGAACTTGGTATATCTTAGAGTAGTAAAGGCATCCTGCGCATCCCTATTAAACCTACACCTTCTTCGATAACTTTTAGCCACAATGATGATTTTTCGAAGGGGGAGGGTCTTGACCTTAGCTCTAAGGGAGGCGAGAGAGACTGTCTTGAATTGCAACAACTCCTCAAAGATATGGGTTTGGAGTTGGTTGACCTGGTTAGTAAAGTGGTTAGGTTGGGTTTGAATACTAGGACATATGAGAGAAGAAAGAAGAAAGTCCAGAAGGAGTTAAATAACTTGGTGTTATGGATCAATTATGCGGGTGGGAAAGGAGTTGGGAAGGGTGGTAAGCACATTAGATAATGAAGATGGTCAATTGGAATGAGAGAGGATTAGGGAATCTGATGAATAGGAGTTTGATTAAGGAGGTATTGGATAAGAGCTCCCCCAATATTGTAGTTATTTAGGAAACAAAATTGGAATTGATAGATGGGGGATTGGTGAAGACTATTTGAGGGGGGTGTTGTAGGGAATGCAAATTTTTGCCTTCAGGAAGTGCATCAGAAGGCATCCTTATTTTATGGGATTTGTGCTTTATTTCAAAAGTGGATACCTTGACAGGGTTTTTTTCTCTGTCGATTTTATTTGAATTTAAAGGGAGGGGTCAATGGTGGGTCTCTTTAGTCTATGGTCCTTCTAGGCCTACTTTGAGGAACTCATTTTGGGAAGATCTTAGCTCTATTTTTGGCTTTTTCTCCCCTAGGTGGATCATGGGCGGTGATTTCAATGCGGTTAGATTTCCCAAAGAGAAGAAAAGGGGGAGTACAACCACCATGAGTATGCTCAAGTTTGATTCTTTAATTATGGATTGCGAGTTGAGATCTTCCATTGGAAAATACTTTGTTCACTTGATCTTTTTTTTTTGGGGGGGGGGGGGGGGGGGAGAGGCTAGAGCGGTAGCTAGTAGATTGGATAGATTTTTGTTCTGCAATGAGTGGGAGAATGAGTTTCCTAATCTATCTCATACAACTTTTCATAGGATAACTTCCAACCAGCTCCCTATTTTGCTAGTCTAGTAAGGTGTCATGGGGTCCTACACCTTTTAGGTTTAAGAAGTGGCTTAACTGTGCAACTTTTAAGCCTTTGCTTAGGAATTCGTGGGGAGAGGATATGGAGAGGGGTTGGGGTGGGTTTAGATTTATGAGGAAGTTTAGAAGGGCGAAGGAAAAACTAAAAGCTTGGAACAAGTTTGGTTAGGCTAAGAAAATCTAGTATTTTGAGTGAATTGGCGGGTCTTGATAGAAAGGAGGAAGGGGTAATGTTTTCAGACACCGAGGAGGCTAGAAGAGTATCTGTTAAAAACTAGTTGGAAGAGGTGATCTTTTAGGAAACGAGGAGTTGGAGAGAAAAAACAAGATTTAAGTGGGTGAAAGATGGTGATTGTAATTCCTCTTTTTTCCATAGTTTAGCCAATGGAAGTAAGAGGAAGAATTGATTAGGGAGCTGGAGTTGGGGTATAGGAGTACTACTGATCAACATCTGATATTTTTGTATTTAGAGGATAGTCTTAAGAGATCTATGATTGAGGGTTTAGATTGGGGTTTATCTCTATTGATCAATTGCTTTGGTTTGAGAGGCCTTCTGATGAGGTAGTGAGGGAGGTGGTTTTCGGGATGGGTAGAGATAAGGCTCTAGGTCCGGATGGGTTTAACATGACATGGGAGAAAGTTAAGGCTCATTTGATGAAAGATTTCAATGATTTTTATGGGAATGAGATTTTAAGCAAGAGTATCAACTCTTAACTTTATTGCTTTAGTGCCTAAGAAAGCTAGATCTTTAAAGGTCAAGGACCTTAAACCTATTAGCAATGTCTCTAGTGTGCATAAGATTAACACTAAAGTCTTAGCTAATAGGTTGAGTGTGGTGCTTAATGATTCTATTTCTAGAGCCGAGGGTGCTTTTGTGTGTTTTTTTTTGGGGGGGGAGGGGGGGGGGGCAAATAGTAAGTGCTGTCCCAATGGCTAATGTGGTGGTGGAGGGCATCCATAGGGATAAGAAGGGGGTGTTTGTTTTTAAAGTAGATGAGAAATCTTATGATAGAGTGAGTCGGAGTTTCCTAGATAAGGTCTTTGTGAAGAAGGGTTTTGGGAGCGATGCTGTAGGTGGATTAGGGGCGGCCAATCTAATGTGCGGTTTTTAGTTATTGTTATTGGTGAACCTAAATCTTGATTATTGCTTCAAGAGGCATTACACAAGGTGACCCATTATCCCTTTTTCTTTTCGTACTCATAGTTGATGTTTTAAGTAGGATGGTGGATAAGGCGGTCAATAGAGATTGGTAAAGGATTAGGTCTGGGGAATGAGGAGGTGGTAGTCTCTTAGCTTCAATTTGTTGATGATACCATTTTCTTTCTTGATGACCATAATCTTTTATTTAGAAAAATTTGGGTATTCTTATTTCTTAATGTTTTTGAGAGAGTTTTCGGACTTAAGATTGATATGCGAAAAAGTGGTTTAGCAGCTCTACATATCCCTGATGAGGGAATCAGAGTTTGGGCAGCAGATGCGGGGTTATTCGAATAGCCCCTAACTTATTTAGGGGTTCATTGTCAATTGGATTGAATACCTCTCTCTGTGAGGGTTCTCGTATTATATAGCAAATAGAAACGTTAGTTACAAGGCTAAAAATCAGCAATTACAGCCATCTAGGAGATTAATTAAGGCAATTACAATTAGCCTATTAATTACAGAATATCAACTACAATTAGCCTACTAATCACAGATTATTTACAGCAACAACATAAAATCATGCCAAAATTAGAGAGACTAATTATGACACCGCATCTAACTGACATACCCCCTCAAATTGATGTTGGCCGATCAAGAAGCATCAATTTGCCCACAAGTAACTGATGGCACTACCGTGTCATAGCCTTCGTGAAGACATTAGCTATCTGAAGGTGAGTAGAAACATGAGGCAGAGATATAATCCAAGTGTCCAAGGCTGCTTGAATATAATGACAGTCTACTTCAATGTGCTTTGTACGCTCATGATAAATAGGATTAGCAGCTATTTGAATGGCACTATTAGTATCAGCATGAAGAGGAGTAGAATCAGATTGAGAAAAACCAAGCTCAGCCAGAAGCCCACGAAGCCAGACAATCTCAGAACATGCAGCAAACATTGCCCGGTATTTGGATTCAGTAAAGGATTTAGAAACATGAGCTTGTTTCTTACTTTTCCAAGAGATAAAAAAAATACCAAGAAACATGCACCAATCCGTGACAGACTACTGAGTATCAGGACATCCAGTCCAGTCCGCATCACTATAAGTGACAAAGCGAAGCAGAGAGCCAGTTGGAAAGAACAACCCACAGCTAGGTGACCCCCAAAGATATCGAATAGTACAGCGAACAACAGCTAAATGAAGGCGGCGGGGAGTTTGCATAAACTGACTAACTTGTTGGACAGCGAAGGGAATAATAGGTTGAGTAATAGTCGGAACATAGTGGGATTAGAAAGAAGATCACCCTCCTCACTTCGATATTTCACATTGACATCCATAGGAGTATCCACTGAAGGAGAATCCTGAAGACCGGCTAGGCCAATCAAATCCTAGGTATATTTGCTTTGATTCAAGAATATACCTGAAAAATCCGTGTGCACTTCCAAACCCAAAAAATACGTAAGAGGACCAAGATCTTTCATATGAAAAGAAGCCTGAAGATTCTGCTTAAGATGATCAATCAAGTTGGAGTTGGTGCCGGTAATGACAATATCATCCACATATACAAGTAAGAGAACAAAACCAGTCGGAGTCTTGCATAGAATCAAAGAAGAGTCATATTGGCTTTGAACAAAGGAGAGACAAAGCAAAGTAGACCTGAATTTTTCAAACCACGCTTGGGGAGCCTGTTTTAAGCCATAGAGAGATCGCTTCAGCTTACATACTACGGAAGACGGAGAAGAAAACAAACTTGGAGGAGGACTCATGTAAATATCCGCTTTGAGATCACCATGAAGAAAAGCATTTTTTACGTCCATCTGGTGAAGTGACCAGCCTTGGGAGGCGGCAATTGAAAGAATCGTACGCACTGTAGTCATCTTCACCACAGGAGCAAATGTCTCCTTATAGTCCACCCCACATTCTTGCCTATTCCCATGTCCAACTAAGCGTTCCTTGTACCTATCTAGAGTCCCATCAGAGCAGAGCTTAACCGAGAAAACTCATTTACAACCAATGGCTTTAACAGTAGAGGGGCAAGGAACAATATCCTAGGTATGATTGTCTTGGAGAGCCTAAAGTTCCTTATCCATTGCTTTTCACCAACAACCTCTGAAAAGCATGTAGGAATGGAAATAGACGACAAAAGTAGTGTTAAAAGAAGTGTGGTAATCATCATACCGATCATGAGGACGTGATACCCGGTTAGATGGTCGATGAGTAGGCTCAGGAGGCATGGGAGAACTAATCGGACCTGTCTCGGATGTCATGTCAGTCTCAGGAGAAGTCGTCGGAACAGTTTCAAATGAAGGGTTAGTCTCGAGAAGAGGCAAAGTTAGTTGACGTCGAGTATACATAAGTCCGGGTTTGAATTGGTAAGGAAGAGATGGCAATTCATCAAAACAAGGTCGAATACTAATGTCAGGCAACGACTCAACATGTGTAGGAAAGAAACATTGATTCTTAAGGAAAACAACATTACGAGATATACAAAATTTGTTAGCACATGAATCATAATAAACATAACCTTTGTGGGAAATACTATAATCCATAAAGGCACATTTAACAGACTGAGCAAAGAGTTTGTGACGTTCATGATGGGGTAAATGAACAAAGCAAACACATCCAAACGTATGCAGATTAAGATAGCTAGGATGCTGATGGTACAAACGGTTATAAAGAGAATCAAAATTCAAGACCTGAGAGGGCAGTCTATTAATTAAGTAAACTTCAGTAGATAATGCCTCAACCCAGAATTTACACGGGACAGATGATTCAAGCAATAAAATGCGAACAACATCCAAGAGGTGTTAGTTCTTTCGTTCCACCACCTCATTTTGCTGAGAAGTATGAAAACAAGAACGCTGAGAGACAATTCCTTTGTGAGGTAAGAAGTCATGAAACTCGTGAAACATGTACTCTCCACCAGAATCATACCCCAGCATATTAATACATGTAGAAAGTTGGTTCTCAATATATGCGACAAAGTTATGAAAAACAAATAAGACCTCAGATTTGGCCTGAAGAAAATAGACCCAAGTATACCGACTGAAATCATCTATGAATGTCACAAAATATTTATATCGAGCATGAGAAATTATAGGAGAAATGCCTTACACATCACTATGCACAATATCAAAGCATTTTGCAGCACAACTACCATGAGAAGGAAACGACAGAGTCTTACTCGTACTAAGTTTGCATACAGAACAATCAAATGATAAGGGTTTAGAAACATGTTCTTTATTGCCTAACAAACCATAATTTAACATACGAGACAACATAACAGAGTTTGGATGGCCCAAACGATCATGCCATACTTCACTCGGAGCATTAATTGTCATACAAGCCAAAGATAAACTACTAGGAATAGAAAACTGCAGCAGAAAGAGTCTGCCAAGTTTAGGCCCCTTCGCGAGTATCTTCCCCGACACTTGATCTTGCACAAGACAACCATCACGAGAAAAATGGGCATCATAGTTTTTCTCAACCAACTGGCCAACCGAAATAAGATTTTTAGACAGTACAGGAGATACATAAACATCTTTGAATGAAGGATTGATATTTCCTATTTCATTAATAGCTAAATGACTCCCATTAGCCACCTGAATTTGTGACGAACCATGATATGGACAAACATTGCACAATGCATTAGATGATTTGGTCATATGATTGGATGCAGCAAAATCAATAAGCCAAGACTTATGCGAAGTATTACCTTGAAGCCCCAAGGTGGAAAAAGCTGACATGATCATTTGCTGGACCATTTCGGAAGTAAGACTAGAGGATCCAGCGGCAAACGAAGAAGCTGAGGACATCCCTGGAGCAAAAGAATTGTTCAGTGTAAACTGATAAGCAGTGGCGTGACAATTTGGAGGCCGAGTGGGACATTCTCTGACAAAGTGGCCCTGTTTCTTACAACAGTTGCACAATTTCTCTGCACAGTTGGTGGCAATATGACCATACACCTTGCAGCCGAAACACTAGACCTCGCGCATATCCTTACCCTTCCCTCTCTCGTAGGCTCCATAGGCAACGAGATTCAAGTTAGCATCCTGCTGGATCTCAGCTTGTGTGAGAAAGCGCTGCTCCTTGCAAAGTAATTCTCCAAAACGAACATCCAAAGATGGTGAAGGATCTTGGTTCATTAAATTTGAGCGAGTAGCCTCAAATTTATGGCGCAATTTCACTAGAAATTGATCTCTTTTGCTCGGTTCATGAATAGCTTGAAAAACAAAGATAGTTGCAGCAGGTACCTTCGCATAAACCACATAAGAAAAATCTCCCCAAAAATTCTGAAAACCAAAAAAATACTCCTGAATGAAGAGATTGCCTTCAAGGTAACTATCTATCTCATATTCGAACATAAATCGACGTGTAGTATTATCTTGGTGATAAACTTTCAGCAAGTACTCCAACATAGTCTTTGCAGTCTTATAGGCCCTCAAATTAAGCACAATAAGAGGATCAACCAACCCTAAAATCCAGGACATCACACGTGCATCTTTGACCTTCCACTTGGCAAACTCCTTAGGCTCCATAGGAGCTGGATCACTACCATCAATCTGGCCCCACAATTCTTTCCCTGTAACAAATAAACGAAACTGGAATTCCCAGGAAGAGTAATTTTTTCCAATAAAACGCACCCCAAAGGAATCACTAGAAGACATGATGAAACCCAACAAAAAATTGAATCACAAAAAATAAAACCTGATTCACGTGTTGTAGAAATCCTGAGTGTCTTGGAGTGATTTAGGGGACATTTATGCAAAAGATTGTCTATTATTAAGAGAGATTATTTTAGGAGATTGTTTCCATTTTTAGCATACCCTATTGTATTATAAGTGTAATGTATCGGCTTGTACAAAATATTATTCAAGAAATATAGACAACCTATTCTGATTTCATGGTATTAGAGCTAGGGTTTCTATAATCCTAGTTAACGATGGCAGAAGGAGCCATCAACAGCAGAGGGTTGAGCACCTCTAAAGCTCTCGACGGCGAGACTGAAGCCACCTCCACCTTGAATTGAAATGGGCAAGATAGCTCGTCCTTCCCACTCTTGATGGAGAGACTGAATGGAAAAAATTTCCGTGAATGGGCTCAGTCAATCAAACTCGTGATTGACGACAAAGGAAAGTTAGGCTACCTGACCGATGAGAAGAAGAAGCCCGCCTCAACCGATGCTGCAGCTCTGCAGAAGTGGAAGTCCGAGAACTCCATGGTGACTGTGTGACAGGTGAACCCCATGAAACCTTCAATAGGCAAGACGTATCTGTTCCTACTGACGGCGAAGGATGTTTGGGATGCTATCCGAGAGACATACTCAGACGTTGAAAGCTACTCTCAAATCTTTGAGATCAAAACTCGGCCATGGCAGATGCTGCAAGGAGGAAGAGAAGTCATAGACCACAATGGAGATATGAATCTCTCGTAAGAACTCGACCTGAGCACTGAGGAAGAATGGGAATGCCCTAGAGACAGTGTCCAATACAAGAAAAGACTCGAGAATGAACAAGTCTCCAAATTTCTGGCCGTACTCAACCGAGAATTGGACAAGTTGCGAGGGAGGATTCTCGGCCAACGTCCTCTACCTTCAACTTGGGAAGTTTTCTTGGAGGGGAGGCAAGAGGAGAATCGTCGCAAGGTGATGTTGAAGGAGCTGATTCTGATCGAAAATAATGGGCCCGAAATGTCTGCCCTCATTTTAAGAGGAACTACTGTTGGGACAAGCCAAAAAATGCAGAAAGGAAGACCTTGGTGTGAGCACTGCCACAAGCCGGGCCACTCAAAAGATAATAGCTGGGAAATACATGGGAAGCCCGAAAATTGGAAGCCGAGACAGAATCCAAAAAATCGTGGCTACCAAGCTACTATTGGTAACCCAGCCGAGAAACCACAAGGTGAGAAAAATAATAATTTCACATAAAGTGGCGCATTCAGTCCATAACAATTGGAGCAACTCAATAAAATGTTCTCTACCATTCAAGCATTGGGTCAGTCTTCCACAAGTATTCCTTTTGGTTCTTTAGCCCACCAAGGTAGTTTTTTGACAGCCTTAAATGCCATCTCTCATTACAAATCACCATAGATAATTGATTCTGGTGTCTCTGATCATATGACCGATTCCTATTATCTATTCTCATCCTATTCACCTTGAGCTGGAAATATGAAAGTTAAAATTGCAGAATGATCACTCTCATCTGTTGCAGGCAAAGGGAGTATTCAAATCTCTGACTCAATAACTCTAGAATCTATCCAACACGTCCCTAGGCTGTCTTGCAATTTGTTATCCATTAGCCAGTTGACAAAAAATTCCAATTGCTATGCTAAATTCGTTTCCTCTCACTGTGTTTTTCAGGACCTATCATCGGGGAAGGCGATTGGCAGTGCTAAGTAGTGTGAGGGATTCTACTACTTTGAGGAGGCGAATATGAGTGAACAATGTCAAACTGCTATTAGTGATTCTGCATCTGTTTCTAGAGATATTGAAATTTTGTTATGGCATTTTAGGATGGGTCATCCAAATTTTTAATACTTAAGACATTTATTTCCTCCCATTCGTTCAAATAAGACATCTTCTAATTTTCAGTGTAAGATTTGTGAACTTGCAAAACACCATTGTAATTCCTTTCCAAAATCCATATACAAACCATCCAAACCTTTTACTATTATTCACAGTGATTTATGGGGGCTCTCACGCCCTCTTAATCACATTCGCACGAAATGGTTTGTTACTTTTATTGATGATCACACTCGTATTTGTTGGGTTTACTTGTTGAAAGATAAAACTAAAGTTCATTCTATTTTTATGAATTTCCACTCCATGATTCAAATACAATTCAAAGCTCACATTCAAATCTTGCGTATTGATAATGGTACTAAATATTTCAATAATATCACGAAAAATTATCTTCAAGGAAATGGAATCATCCATCAAAGTTCCTGTGTGGATATGCCTCAACAAAATGGGGTTGCCGAACGCAAAAATAGGCATATTCTTGAACTAGCTCGGGCATTGATGTTCACTACAAATATGAAAAAATATTTTTGGGGCGATGCCATTTTAACAGCTACATATATGATTAATGGAATGCCTTAGTCGAGTTCTTTCTTTTGCCACTCCTCTCCAAAAATTCCAAGTTTGGGTGTACTGCATTTGTACATGTTCATGCTCACAATAGGGATAAATTGGAACCTTGTGCCATTAAGAGCATTTTTATTGGTTACTCTCCTACTCAGAAAGGCCACAAATGTTATGATTATGTCACAAAAAAATTGTTTGCTAGCCTTGATGTCACGTTCTTTGAAACCACACCTTACTTCCAAAAGCCCTCTCTTCAAGGGGAGAATTGTAGTGAAGATCGGTTCTTTGATTTCTGTGTTGATGAATCTGTGCTATATATTGAGTCTGTCAACACCACTACATCATTCCCTAATTTGTCATGTACAAAAGACCACTTAAACTCAGTGGAAGATGTAGAAAAACAAAATAACAAGGAGATACTTGTTTACTCAAGGAAGCCAAAATCAAAGAACGAGAAGAATCTCATACCTGAGGCACCAAGAGAGTTGAAATCGGTAATAGCTCCGAGCAACCATGAGTCCATGCCCAATCCCGATTAGGTAATAAATCCAAATGGACATGAACTTCCTTCTGATAAGTCTACACCTGATGACATCAATTTACCCATTGCTCTTAGAAAACAAACTAGGTCATGTACTCTCTATCCCTAGTCAAAATAAATGTCTTATAAAACTCTATCTATAGGGTGTCGTGCTTTTACCTCTAACCTTGACAGGGTAAAAATTCCAAAGAATATCCACGAAGCCTTGGAGATTCCTGAATGGAGGGAAGCCACCATGGAGGAAATGCGGGCTCTGGAAAAGAATGAAACTTGGGATGTTATGAATTTGCCGAGAGGGAAGAAACCAGTAGGTTGCAAATGGGTCTTCACGGTGAAATATAGAGCTGTGATGGGACAGTGGAATGGTATAAAGCTTATCTTGTTGCAAAAAGTATTGACTACACGGAGATATTTGCACCAGTGGCAAAATTTAATACAGTTTGGGTTCTCCTGTCTTTGGTAGCCAACTTGGATTGGCAACTTCAGCAACTCAACATTAAGAATGTATTTCTAAATGGCGAGTTAGAAGAAGAAGTCTACATGACGATACCACCAGGTTTTAGTAAGAAAGGTGAAGAAAACAGAGTATGTGTTGACCTTATAGGTCATATCCCTGTTTTGATTATGACAAATACTCAGGTATTTAATGTTTGCCGAGTTGATGTGCAGGTTTATCTTGGCGGTATCATATGATGGCACTCGGAGACCCTTGGAGGAAAATGACGACCTTGAAGACCCTAGTTATAATTTAATTATTGTATTTCTTTGATGTAAAGGGTCTGTAATAGTAATTAGGGCTTATGGCTTGTAATAATTGCATGCATCACCTACTTGATTTATTATGTAAGCTCAAACAAACCATAAACCAAAATGACCTTACAATGTTCGGTCGACCGACACCGGACTTTTTCGGTGTCTCTATTTTGGACAAAAATAACCTTAGGACACTCACCTTTGCACTTGCATGTATTAGGCACTTGAATAGGGTGAATGTGTATTGAAACCAGACCGAAATGCACACTTGGTGCACTTTCGATCGACCGAATCAAGCATTTCATTCTGCCCTAGTCGACCGAAACCTTCCTGGGTCAAAAGTTTGACCATCTGGTCGACCGAACTAGGTAGTTCAAAAAGCCCTGATTGACCGAAACCTCCCTAGGTCAAAAGTTTGACCATCTGGTCGACCGAACCAGGTAGTTCAAAAAGCCCTAGTCGACCGAAACCTCCCTGGGTAAAAAATTTGACCATCTGATCGACCGACCCTTTTTGTACTCCAACTACCTGGTCAACCAGAGGGTCATCGGGAGAAATCCCAAAGGTCTGGTCGACCGAACCAGCCAGTTCAGAATGGCCTGGTCGACCGAACCTCGAAAAATTGAGAAATCGCCCTCTCCTGGTCGACCGAACACTTAGTTCAAAATTTCCCTGGTCGACCGAACCATATAAGATATGGTTGACTGAAACATTTCTGGTCGATCGGACCTCTTGGGTTGCCCTGATTTTTACTGCAATTAAATATTTTTTAAATAAGGTTAAAATATTTAAAAGGTCATTTATCTTTTCTAATTATTCCAAGTGTGTCCCCAACGGTCATATTTTGTGGGGTATCTATATATATCCCCTCATTTGGGATAATTAGTATGGGATTAAAAATATTGATTAAGAGAAATTCTCTGAAAATCCCAAAACCTATAATACTCATATCCAATCCCCATTCACTCATGCTTACCTTCTTCGATTTCTTAAATCCTCTGTAAGTTGATTGAGTGTTTATATTAATAGGTTTGCTCTCCCATTCATATTTGATTGATTTATTTTCATTGAGAGCTAAACCTAAGTATTCTTAGGAGACTTTGTTAATAAGTCTATCCTAAGAAGACTTTCATTTGATCTTTTAAGATTGCAACTTCATTGCAACATCTTGAGAAGATTGTATTTGTCTTTGGTTGCAAAATATATTCAAAATACTTTGAAATATCCAGTGTGCTTTATCTTGATAAATCTTTGAAGAGATATTTGTTCATGTGAGAAAAATCTTTGTTACAATATTCATTGATTTATATCTTTAGTTGAATACAAAGATCAAACTCTTTTTGCAAACCAAACTTATACATTGCTAGAGCTTCATATATATATTGTTTGGTTGATATCTTTGTTTGAGCACTTAGATTGAATACATCTTGTGATACAAAGATTGCAGTGTTCGCACTCTCATGTACTCATTACACTGATAGTAAATATATATATCTAAGAGTTGAAACATTGGACCACATTGAGCTTACATATTATATCATTTGTGGTGTATGCAATTGCGCGTATCTAGGTACACATCTGCTTTACTTGAAAGCATATTCATTGTACCATTTGGTTGTATTTTAAATACTGTTGTATTTCCAGGCATGGGCCTGAAGAGGGAGACTAGCCCTGGAATAGTCCCGGATTGGCTTAAACCCAGTTAGAAAAGCTAGGTGCGTCGTCCTGTTAAGGCGTGTAGGTTGAGGTCAACCCCGCTAATTGACCTGGTTAAGGTTGAGGTCAGCCCTGTGTTAATTTGACCTGATTGTAAATGGTGCCGCTCCACCTTTAAGTGAGCTATTAGTGGAATCCTCGGGCTTGCGAGCTAGAGGCGGGGACATAGGCACAGTTGGCCGAACCCCGATAACATATTGTGCGTGTTCTTTATATTTCCGTAATTTATTTATCACACGTGTATGTTATGGTGTGAATGATGTGCATGATTTAAATTTCTGCATCATATATTATTTGCACATTTAGAATTGTATAGAAAGACCCCAGGCTGCAAATATACCGTTGTTTGATTAGCTGAACCTAGGAGAAAAGTTTAAAATTCCAATTCACTCCCCCTCTTAGGAATACACCATTTCCAACAGTATGTAAACTCAAGAAGTCCCTATATGGACTCAAGAAACTCAATGGGTAAAGAAACCCCCATTGATGCAGTAAAGAGAGTTGAAGACTGTGGAATATCGGTTGAAAATGAGAGGTATCAAAGATTGGTTGGTAAACTAATCTATCTATTACATACCACACCCCACATCGCATTTGCAGAAAGTGTGGTAAGCCAACACATGCATTCACCAAAGAAGACTCACCTAGAGGCTGTGTACAAGATTCTCAGGTATCTCAAGGGTTCTCCGGGCAAAGGACTCTTCTTCAAAAAGTGTGAAAGCAAGGAAGTAGAAGTTTTCACAGATGCTGATTGGGCAAGATCAGCAAAAGATAGAAGTTGTACCACCAGATATTGCACCTTTGTATGGGGAAATTTGGTGACTTGGAAGAGTAAAAAACAGAATGTAGTGGCTCAAAGTAGTGCTAAAGTTGAGTTCATGGCAGTTGCACAAGGGATATGTGAAGGACATTGGTTACGGAAAGTTTCGGAAGAACTATAGATCACGGTGAAATTCCCTATCAAACTCTACTGTGATTAGGGGTGTACACGATTCGGTTCAGTTCGATTTTTGCCAAAACCGCCAACCGAATCGAACTCCTCGGTTTTCAAAATGACTGAACCAAAATCGAACCGTATACCGTCAGTTTATGAACAAACCAAACCGTGAACTTTGCGGTTCGGTTCGGTTATTTTCGGTTTTACCAAATTTTGAACTATCAAAAGAATATTAATACTTGAGCCTGGGAGCCACAGCCCATTACGGCATTACAGAACTCCTGGGCCAAGGCTTTAATTGCAAAGCACAAACCATGAGACATGTTAAAAGGAGGATCCATATAAAATATCTAAGGTGGGATCCTAGTTCACTTCCCATTTCCAACCGATGTGGGATGGCTAGCAATTAGCATGTGGTTCCTGCAGCTGCATGTGCTTTCGCAAATCTGCTTGCCCTTTTTGCAGTTCACCGGTGGCCACTGGCCTCTCTCTCTCTCTCGCAAACACACACACACAAACAAAGATGGGGGTGTGCACTGTGCACTGCACACCAAGACGGTGAAGAAATCTTCTTGGCAGGTGATCGAGAAGTACTACTCTCGCATAGTCGCATGACCCTGGATTTCCACACCAAGTTCTGGATCCGTTTCACCAACAAGAAGATCATCCAAGAAGTGGCCATTATCCCCTCCAAGCGCCTCCGAAACAAGATTGCCGGCTTCTCCTGTCCTCCACCCACCTCATGAAATGGATCCAGAAGGCAGAAGGGTTCTGTGTTCTGTTCATCGTGTCCGAGGCATCTCTCTCAAGCTCCAAGAAGAGGAGCGCGAGCGTCGCATGGAGCCATGGACTTCGTCCCAGAAATCTCCGCCATCCAGACCGACCAGAGGTGGATTCGGAGGTGGTTTCTCGTCGGCGACTGGCGATCCAACACGGCAACACCAACAGGCAGCATCTATAATATAAAATTATATAATTATTTTTTATTAATTCGGTTTTCGATTTTTTCGATTCGGTTTTGGTCCAAAACCGAAACCGAAATTTTTTATATTTCAAAACCGAAACTGAAAAACCGAACCGAAATGTGTTTCGGTTCGGTTTCGGTCCGGTTTTCGATTTTTCGGTAAATTTTGTACACCCCTAACTGTGATAACAAAGTAGCCATCATTATCTCTCTCAATCCAGTTCAACATGACAGGACTAAGCATGTAGAAGTGGACCAATACTTTATCGAAGAAAAGGTTGAAGAAGGAATCATTTGTATGATTTATGTTCCTACTACAGAGCAAACAACAGACATCTTTACCAAAGGATTGGCCCGACAGAGTTTTGATGATTTCATCTGCAAGTTGGATATGATCAATATCTATGATCCAACTTGAGGGGGAGTGTAGAAATCCCGAGTGTCTTGGAGTGATTTAGGGGATATTTATGTAGAAGATTGTCTATTATTAAGAGAGAATTATGAGAGATTATTTTAGGAAATTGTTTCCATATTTAGCATACCCAATTGTATTATAAGTGTAATATATCGGCTTGTACAAAATATTATTCAAGAAATACAAAAAACCTATTCTGATTTCACGTGTCAACGGCCTTCGGTGGGACCTCCAAAAACTTGAATCGGCAAAGATATGCACCAGAAACTCTCAACAGATCAACACCACCAAAGATTTGTGACGATATAGAACACCGACGGCCACCAGAGAGGATAACCAAACACCACTGATCAACAACCACCAAAGATAGCAAATAGAAACTTCCGAATAGCAGTTTAACACCCACCGGAAACCCAACAAAAACTATTGATAGTCAGAAATTGATACCATAGTCAATTGGATTGAATACCTCTCTCTGTAAGGGTTCTTGTATTATATAGCAGATAGAAACATCAATTACAAGACTAAAAATCAGAAATTACAGCCCTCTAGGAGACTAATTAAGGCAATTACAATCAGCCTATTAATTATAGAATATCAACTACAATCAGCCTACTAATTACAGAATATCTACAGCAATAATATAAAATCATGCCATAATTAGAGAGACTAATTCTAGCACCGTATTTGACTGACATTCACAGGGTAGGAATCCTAGAGGGTCAAATTTTTGGAATCCTAGTAGAGAGGATTATGAAGAGATTAGTCAATTGGAAGGATGTCCTTTTCTCTTTTGATGGTAGAATTATGCTTATCCAGGCTAATCTCTCTAGTATCCAATGTATTTTTTATCTAGTTTTTAGAATTCCAGTGGAAGTCACGAGCAAGCTTGAGAGAATTATGAGGAATTTCTTGTGGTTTGGTTTGGCTAGTCATAGGGAGCATTTAGTAAATAGAGTCGAGGTTAGTAAGCCTAAAAAGGAGGGAGAGGAGGTGGGTCTTGTTAACTAAGTGTCTAAAACCAATTCTATTTTAGCTAAATTTTTGCGGCACTTCCCCTTGGAAGATAAATTCCCTATGACATAGAGTTATTTGCAGTATGTTTGGGTTGGATGAGAGTGTGTGGGGTACCAATGCTAGCTTGAGATGTTCTTCAGGGAGTGTGTGAAGTTCAATTTCCCAGATTTACTCTAATTTTACCCCTCACACTAAATTTGTATTGGGAGGGAATCTTGGATTCGTTTTTGGAAAGACCCATGGCTCGGGAACGATTATTTTACCATTTCTTTTTCACGTTTTTTAGATTGTGCTTTGAGTCAAAAGAGTTATTTATTTCTTTGTGGATAATGGAAGGAGCATTCCAGTCTCTTGGAATCTTCATTCAGGAGACCTTTGAATGATGGGGAAATGGTGGAGTTGTCTTTTGTGCTGTTTGTATTAAATAAGTGAAAATTATCCTCGGGTAGGAATGTTCGTTCTTGGTGTTTAGATCATTGGGGGTGTTTTCTTGTAAATCATTGTTAGAATTTTCAACCTATTCAAATTATCTCTTTCCTCTTTATTCAGTTATTTGGAAGGTTAAAGTTGCCCTAAAAATTAAAGCATTTACTTGTGGTTGTGCTTAACCAAATTAATACCAATAACTTGCCAGATTAGGAGACCTTTGAAGGCTCTCTCTCCAGATGTTAGCATGCTCTGTTATAGGAATTTGAAAACAGCATCTCACCTCTTTTCGCATTGTGATTTTGCATGGAGATCTGGAATAAATTATTTGATGTTATGGAAAAGAGTTGGGTCTGCCCTTATTCAGTAGAAGATTTGTTAATCACTTTTTTTGAGGGCTTTGGAAGACAGAAGGAAAGAGCAGCTCTATGGAAATGAAATATACAGTTTTATGGGTCTCTGGTTGGAACGTAATGCGCGTATTTTTTCTGGGATTAAGTTGAATTCATATTTGGTGTGGAAGAACATTCAATTCTTGACTTCTTTATGGTGTATCAGGTTTGGAATTTTTAAAGAAGCTAGCTTTCAAGATTTAAATAGGGATTGGAGGAATTGGTTGGTTTAATTTCTGTTTTTATATGTTTTAGTTTTTCTCTTGTTTGTTCCAAATTTTTTTGGGAGATGCCTTTTTCTCCCCCTTGTAAATTCTCTTCCTATTAACGAATTTCTCTTGCTATAAAAAAAACAACTAAAAAAAATAAAAATTACAAACCTGGAGTTGTGTAAGAACTCCAGGGGACTGCCAACAAGTCTTCTCTCCCCAATATCTTCTTCTCTTCTCCCTCTCTAATCCTAAGTGCTGTGTTTTCTTCATTTAAAATTCAATTTATTTCAGATTTATAACACGGTGTCAGAGTGCTAAACTTCTCTTAACCTGATTAATCTGACTCAGTTGTAGCCATTTCCCTTCTTTTCTTCCTTTCTCTCCCTTGTTGACTCTTAAAATAAAGATTTCTTCCTTGGTTTGAGAGTTGTTAAGGTTTCATCTCCTCTTCTCAGCCTTAAGCAATCCTTGTAGCTGTTGTGTGGCTCGTGGTAGTTTGCTGATGTAAAGACGATTACGTACTGTTTCTTACAGGTTGCAGTCACTGTTCTGATGCTTCCTCTAGTCAGTTGTTGAGTGATGACACTGTTAAGATGTAGTGATGGTATGTGATCTCCTGGTCATGCCTGCATGTGCAACTTATAGCAATAAAACTGGTTGTTCCTCCAACTACTTCGTTGTGGTCTCAGGCAGTGCGACTGCATATTAACACGAAAGTGAAGTCCTAGAATTTGTTGCATTATCCTTCATCTTTAGACTCCAGGGACTACAAAAATTAGATGAAAAAGGATGACGTATTGCTTGTATGGTTGTGTAATAGGATGGAGCCATGAATTACTGTGAATGTGATATTTCATAGAACAGCCAAAGCCATATGAGATGATCTTTGTCAAAGATTATCACAAGTCAAAAGATAATAATCACCCGTGATTTTGACCTGAATGAGAAGTCCTTCAAGTACTACCAAGAAGGTAGATCCATTAGTGAGAATTATAGAACTCTAAGGGTAAGTGGGAGGATCTCAGCATATACCACCTAGTTAGTAAGATAAAGAGGCAACAAGCAGAGTTTTTGGCTGCTAAGCTATTGTCTTGTATGATTCTTGAGCTTCAACCCTTTGTGATTAGATTCTTGTCATTGAATCCACACCATCCTGAATTGAGCATATATGCAAGAATCCAACGGATCACCAGAGACAGCTTTGGTCCTCTTTTCAAGCTTTTTCTCATGATAGTTTAATCATGGTTGGCACTTTCTTTAACTGTGATGAGGGAAGTCTTGCACGACGAGGTTTGGATAGTGATTATAGCAGAGAGTTGTTAGATTATGACTAGGCCTAAAAGCTTAAGTTGTTACGTTGTGGGCCAACAATGTATATCAAGCTTTAACACTCCCCCGCACGTGGAGAGATAAACAAATGAGAAGTAATACCCATTATAGGGAATATAATAATTTTTAAACACCACATAATAAACGCGGGCAACAAGACTTGAACCCAAGACCTCTTTGTAACCAGTTCTAATACCATGTTAGATTACCTGTTGGGGATGTGACTCATATTTTGAGTGGAAGCACATGCACCGGGAAAGCTACGTGAAGCGAGGAGCAAGAGCATGAGAGAAAGCTGCAGGAAGAGGGATAATCGTTGACGGTTTCAGGCAGAATGCAAGGTGCTACTCTCGGCTTCAAATCGTTGATAGTTTCAATCGGCGCAAGTCATGTAATTCAAATGGGGAGACCAATAGATTGGGCTAATTAGAGGGATTTCCTCCAAGGATTGCTACAGAGATTGTTTAGATAGGATCTAAGGTTCCTGTACATTTTGGGTTCGCATATAATCTTTGTTTTGTAACCCTAATGGAAGCTTTGACACTGTTCATAGTGAAGAACACCATTGCTACTCCCGTGGACGTAGGCAAATTTCCGAACCACGTAAATCTTGTGTCTTTTGGTTGTGTTTTCATTCTTTGCATTATTGAGTGTTTGCTTCTTTAGTATTGCATTGGTTGTTTGTTGATTAATTCTTGTGTGACCGTGTGCTTCCGCTGTGCATCTAACGAACAACAAGTGTAATCAGAGCACTGATTGTTGGCACAACATTGCCACTTTACTTAAACAAGTAAGCTGTTAGGTTGTGGGCCAATAATAATATAATATATATCAAGCCTTAACAATAGTGTAATAGGACGAGGACCTCGTTCTGGCAATTCCTGCCTTTATTGGTCATCAATATTGTCTCCTTTGTGGATGTTTTATTGCATATGACCTAGAGTTTTTTGTTAAAAGATAGGTCTGAATTTTTTAATATATTTATGAAATTTACCAAGAAATAAAAACTTAATTTGACATTGTATCGATCTGATAATGCACTTGAGTTTGTTAAAAATGAGCTTCAATCTTTTTTGCTTGGCCAAAGGCATTATTCATCAAACATCATGAATACACACCCCTTAGCAGAATGGAGTAGTTGAAAGAAAAAATATACATTTACTTGACATAGCATGGGCTATCCTCACTTAGATGCATGCTCCTAAAATTTTTTGGACTAATTCTCTTCTTTCAACATGTTTTTTGCTCAATAGGATGCCCTCCAATGTTCATGGGGGACAAATACCCTTCTCCATTGTCTATCTAGAAACATTTATGTTCTCTGTATTGCCTTGTGTCTTTTGTTGCACATGTTTTGTTCATTTTCACATACTGGACAAGACAAGTTCTTCTTATACTTGACATAGCACAACCTCTCCTTTATATGTATGTTCCTATAACTTTTTGGGCTAATGCTCTTACAACTTACTTTTTGCCCAATAGGATGCCTTCCATTGTTTTAGGGGGAACAAATACCCTTCCCCATCATGTATCAAGAAACATCCATGTTCTCTGTTTGCCTCTTGTCTTTGGTTGCACATGTTTTGTTCATGTTCCACATACTGGATAGGAGAAGTTCTCTCCTCATGTTGTTAAATGTGTCCTTGTTGAGTACTTGAGAACTTAGAAAGGTTGTAGATGTTATGATCCCCACACTCGCAGAAAACATGTTATCGCAGATCTCACCCTTTTTGAAGGGACAACTTATTTCTCTAGTTCACGGTCCTCCTTGGATGAATCTATTTTGAGCCCATCAACGATTTTTGATTCCCCCTTACGCTGATCCTTAGGTTCCTTCCATTATCACTCTCCAAAAATCTTATGCTCCTCTTCCAAATATGTTAGATGCAGACAAAGATAAACAATTGAGTGTTTATGAACGAATAAAAGCAAGCACATGCATCACTGCCACCATGCAACCCCTCTTTTGCCCATCACTGTTTCGACTTTTGCTTCTAAAGATCCATCCTAGTGTGACATGGATTTGCCCAATGCTCACCAGAAAAGTACTTGAACATGTACACGGTCCTTAGTTACTTATCCTATAGCTCATTAAGTTTCAGTTTCTTCAAGTCCACCTACTCTTATGTATTCTTTTTCCTTGTCTATTTCCTTTGTTTCTGTTCCTTACTGGAACGTTAAAGTGCTTGCCAACCTTGGGTGGAAGAATGCAATGGATGTAGAAATGGATGCTTTCACCACTTTAGGGACATTAGACTTGGTAGATCTTTTTACTCCAATAAATATCTTCCTGAAGGCTCTATTGGAGGGCTTAAGGATTAATTGGTTGTCAAAGGGTACAGCCAAACATATGGTATTGATTATTTTGAGACCTCACCTGATGCTCAACTAAATACTCTTCGCATGTTGATCTTATTGCCAGTTTTGATAGCCCTTATACCAGTTGGATGTGAAGAATGCCTTTTTATATGGAAATTTATAGGAAGAGGTATGCATGGATCAAGCTCTTGGGTGTGTTGCTCAGGGCGAGGATGGTAAAGTATGTAAGTTGCGTAAGGCCATTTATGGTCTTAAGCAGTCTCCTCAATCCCGATTTGACAAATTTAGAGTGGTATCCACATTTGGCTTCATCTAATGGTTGTAACAAGCTGGGGTTGGTTGATATTTATACACCTCCATGTTGAATGTAAGTGTTCAAAGAGAATAGGCTATTTTAATAATTGAGTTGTGTGAGTGGGGGTATTTTGATCTCAAAACTTTTATTATTAATATATGAGACTGCAGACCAAGAGATGTACACAAGTCTCCAGGAAACTGCTGCCTCTTTCTTTCTCTTGTTTTCTTCTTCTTTTCTTTTCTTCTTCTCTTCATTTCTTCATCTAACTTCCATCTCTAACTTTACAACAGGAGCTAAATCAGTCAATATTGCTATGGTTCCTAACATGAAGTTGTTTCGGGATGTTGGACCAGCTTTTGAAGACAAATGTCGATATAAGTAGTTGGTTGGCAAGTTGATCTACTTGACTGCCACTAGACTTGACATATCTTTTGCAATGGGAGTGGTGAGTCAGTTCATAGTAAATCCCAATCAACCACATTGTGATGCTGTTTGTAAGATTTTGCGATGTCTTCAAGGCTCCCCCGACAGAGGGTTTGTTAGATTACCACTTTACCTAAAAGCTTAACCTATTAGGTTGTGGGCCAATAATGTATATCAAGCTTTAACATTCCCCGCACGTGCAGCCCGACAGAATGTGGAGAGATAAAGACACGATAATATCACCCAATATAGGTGTCAACGGAACAGCAAACAGCAAAGCAAAAGATTTCTTTCCTTACTTCAGCCCACATTTATTTCCTTATACTTCAATTCATTATTTTGTACAGTTAGCATATATTTAGTTTACATGTATAGGGCTTGACAGATTATAGTTTACTTGTACAGGGCTAGAATCATGCTAGACCTTATTTACTTTCCATGTATAGCATTCTTGTAAAGTTTATATATAATATACTGAACTCAAGGCCAATTCATTCGGACATTCACAAAATATTTGACATGGTATAACAGCCAGCCGACTAGTAGGTTTTTTTTCCCTTCAATTTTTTGTCTTCTCTGTTTCGTGGCTGATGTGGTTTTGTTTTCTCTTCTAGAATTTTTCTCTGTTCTTTCGGTACTATTGTGCCTGCGTGGCTCTCGACGCAGCAGGTTTCTGGGTTGCCATTTATTCCTCCAATTTATGTCCTTGTGATTCTCAGCAAGCAGGCAACAGTTTTCTGTTGCTGTTTGTGACATTCGGCAAGCAGGCACAGCAGGTTTCTGGTTTGCCACTTATTTCTCCAGTTTCTGTTGCTGTTTGTGACTCTCGGCAAGCAAGCTTGTTACTTTCGGCCAGCAGGCACAGCAGGTTTCTAGTTTGCCACTTATTTCTCCAGTTTCTGTTGCTGTTTGTGCCTCTCGGCAAGCAGGTAACAACTTTCTGTTGTTGTTTCTGGCACTTATCTTCTCGACACAGCAGGTTTTTGGTTCAAGATTTAATTTTTAGTGCCATTTTTTAGTCTGAGATTTAATTTTTAGGGCCGTTTTTTGGTTCAAGATTTAATTTTTAGTGTTCTTGATTTTTTCTTTGTACCTGCGTTGTTGATTTTGGGCTTCTAGATTTTCTGGTGGTCTATTTTTCTTTCAGCACAGTCTGTTTTTTTTGTGGCTTCTTGATTTTCTCCATTATTTAGCATGGACTCCGCACCTGTGTGTGCCAAGTTTACGGGCAACAATTATTCTACATGGGCTTTTTAGGTTGAACTTTTCCCGAACGGAAAAGATCTTTGGGGTCATATTGATGGCACAGATTGTGCACCCAATCCGGATAAATCCAAGGAGTCCGCAGCTTGTCCTTCATGGGCTGTGCTTGATGCTCGGAATATGTCTTAGCTTCTTGGCTCGGTTGAGCCACATATTGTCCCCAAATTGCGACCTTATCACACCGCTCAATCCATGTGGACTTATTTAAAAGCAGTATATCATCAAGATAATGGTGCCCGTCATTTTCAGTTAGAGCACACGATTGCCATGTTTCAACATGACAATTGTTACATCCAAGACTACTATTTAGGGTTTCTAACTCTTTGGAATGAATATTCTGATCTGGTTACTGCGGATGTTCCTGTGGCTTCTCTTCCCATTATTCAACGTCTTCACGAGACTAGTCATCGTGATCAGTTTCTTATGAAACTCCGCCCCAGGTATGAATATGTTCGCTCATCTCTGCTAAATCGCTCTCTTGTTCCTTCTCTGGATGTTTGTTTTTGTGAGTTACTTCGTGAAGAGCAACGACTTAGTACTCAAGTTACTCTGGCACAATCTCATGGTAGTTCTAGGTCTGTCCCTGTGGCTTATGCTGCTCAACGACGAGGACTGTCTACGCATTCTAGCACTTTGCAATGTTTTTACCGCAAAGAATTTGGACATATCGCTACTAATTGTTTCAAGAAATTATGCTCTTATTGCAAGAAGAAAGGTCACATTATCAAAGAATGTCGTATCCGCCCGCAAAATCGTGAGGCTTAGGCATTCCAAACTTCAATTAGTGTACCCCCCACAGTGACTTTTGCAGCCCCGGGCTCTTAAGGGGACTTCTCTGTTTCTGCACCTCCACAAGTGAATTACTGCACACCCGAAATGGTGCAACAGATGCTAATTTTGGCATTATGAGCAATGGGGCTCCAAGGTGACAATTCTACTAATCTCTAGTATGTGGACTTGGGTGACTCTAATCACATGACAAATAATCCCACTACCTTGTGTCATGTTCGGCCCTATGCTGGTCAATCGGCTATTTAGACTGCCAATGGTTGTTCTTTGCCAATAGCTACTGTAAGAGATGCTTCTTCTAAGTTCACTAATGTGTTTCATGTTTCTCAGCTTTCCACGAAACTTATTTCTGTTGGTCAATTAGTTGATAACAATTGTGCTTTAAATTTTTTGGTAATGGTTGTGTTGTGCAGGACCAAGTAACTAGGGAGCCGATCGTGAAGGGACCTAAAGTGGGGCGCTTGTATCCACTACTTTTGTCTGTTCCAGCACGTTCTCCAATTTCTTCTATTAAGTCTTTTTCTTGTAATAATGTTTCAGATCTTAGTATAGCGTGGCATCGACGTTTAGGCCATCCCAATACTCACATCTTATCTCATGTATTGAACTCATGTTTACTTGGTAATAAAGAACATTCTTCTTTATCTCTTGAGCGTGCCTCTTGCAAACTTGGTAAAAGCAAAATTCTTCCCTTCCCTTTGCATGCTAGTACAGCTTCTCAGTATTTTGAGCTTATCCATAGTGATGTTTGGAGACCTTCCCCGGTTAGTTCACATGAAAAAAATTATATTATGTGACTTTCATTGATGATCATAGTAGATTTACTTGGGTCAACTTTCTTCACTCTAAATCTAAGGTTTTTGTACTTTCACTGAGTTTTTAGCGTATGTGGACAATCAATTTTTTGCTTCTATTAAGACATTACGCACAAATTCTAGTGGTGAATATGTGTCTATCGAGTTTCAGGCATTTTTGGCTTCTAAAGGCATTATTCATCAACGTTCATGTCCTGCTACTCCCTAACAGAATGGAGTAGCCGAACGGAAAAATCATCATCTCCTAGATGTGGTCAGTACTCTCTTGCTGGAATTCAATATTACATCCTTGTTCTGGATTGAGGCTATGAAAACTGCTACTTACTTGATTAATCATTTATCTTCTCAAGTCCTACTCATGGAGTCTCCCTATTTCCATTTATTTGATAAGCAACCTAGTTACGATAACCTCTGTACCTTTGGTTGTGTATGTTTTGTTCATTTACCTCCTCATGAGCAACATAAATTATTTGCTCAATCTATTTGATGTGCGTTCTTGGGATACAATGTGTGTCAAAAAGGATTTGTTTGCTATGATCATACGTTACATCGTACATGCATTTCTAGGAATGTTATTTTCTTTGAAAATCAACATTTCTTTCTTGTGTCCTCTATACCCTCCTCTCCTACTGTGATTCTCCCCTCCTTTGAGCAGTTCTCGTTTTAAAGCAGGTATTGTGTATATGCGGTGCCCCTGCCCACAGTCTCTTCTCATCGCTCATCTGATATCTGATCCTACCACACTCCAGATTCAATCAGTTGCAGCACCTCCAGAGCCTTTGGTACGTCGCTCTTCTCGAGTGTCTATACCCCTGGACAGGTATGGGTTTCCCTCTTCAAGGTTTGGTAACTCTGTTTCGGCTCTTACTGTTGCATTGTCCAATTTAGATATTCCCACTTCCTACTCACACGCTGCCAAGTATGATTGTTGGCGACAAGCTATGCAGGAAGAAATTGCCGCTCTAGAGGCCAATCACAACTGGGACATTGAGCCTTGTCCTCCCACCATTGTTCCTCTGGGTTGTAAATGGGTTTACTCAATCAAGATCTGATCTGATGGAAGTATGGATCGTTACAGAGCTCGCCTTGTTGCACTTGGGAATAATTAGAAATATGTTGTCAATTATGAAGAGACCTTTGCTCCTGTGGCTAAGATGACTACTGTTTGTACAATTCTGGCTATTGCTACTTCCAGTGAGTGGCCACTACATCAGATGGATGTCAAGAATGCTTTTCTTCATGAGGATCTTAAAGAGTGTATTTATATGAAGCCACTCCTGGGCTTCTTTCCCTCTCCGACTTCACATGTGTGTAAGCTTCGTCGTTCTCTTTATGGTCTCAAACAAGCTCCGAGGGCTTGGTTTGATAAATTCCGCACCACATTATTACCATTTTCATTCAAGCAGAGCAAGTATGGCACTTAATTGTTTCTTTGGAAATCAGACATGGGTATTGTTGTTCTTTTGGTTTATGTTGATAATATTGTGATTACTGGTTCCGATTCTACTTTACTTGCTCAACTCAAGACTCATCTCTCAGAGTCCTTTCATATGAAAGATCTTGGGTCTCTCATATATTTTCTTGGTCTTGAGGTGAATCATAGTCCCTCAAGTATTTCACTTAATCAAAATAAGTATGCTAGTGACTTGGTGGCCACAACTGGCCTTTAGAAGGGTACTTCTGTTGATACTCCCATGACATTAAATGTCAAGCTTCACAAAAAGGAGGGTGATTTACTTGCTGATCCCAGTTTATACCGGAAGTTGGTGGGTAGTCTTGTCTATCTCACCATTACTAGATCAAACATTTCTTTTGCTATACAGCAAGTCATCTAGTTTCTTCAAACTCTTTGTCATCTTCATTTGGCTGCTGTTTGTAGGATCATACGCTATGTTCAGGGCACTTTTGCCCGTGGCTTATTCTTCCCTGCAGGAAATTCTACTCGCCACGCTGCTTATAGTGATGCTGATTGGGCTGGTTGTGCGGATACACGTCGCTCCATCACTAGTTGGTGTGTGTTCTTAGGTGAGGCATTGATCTTTTGGAAGAGTAAGAAGCAAGACAGAGTTTCTGAGTCATCGACGAAATCTGAATACCGGGTGATGTCTCTTGCTTGTTCTGAAATTATTTGGCTTCGAGGCTTGCTTGCTGGGCTAGATTTTTTTGAGACCGATCCTACACCTCTACATGCCGATAATACGAGTGCTATCCAGATCATGGCCAATCCTGTCTATCATAAGTGCATGAAGCATATTGAAGTCAATTGTCACTCTATCTGTGAAGCATTTGAAGCTTGTGTTATCACTCTTCCACACATTTCCACTGAATTACAATTTGCGGATATCTTTACCAAGGCTCTCACTTGTTTGCTTACTAAGTAGCAAATTGATGCTTGTCGATAAACCCGCATCACTTTGAGGGGGGCTGTCAACGGAACAGCAAACAGCAAAGCAAAAGATTTCTTTTCTTACTTCAACCCACATTTATTTCCTTATATTTCAATTCATTATTTTGTATAGTTAGCATAGATTTAGTTTACATGTATAGGGCTTGACAGATTATGGTTTATTTGTATAGGGCTAGAATCATGCTAGAGCTTATTTACTTTCCATGTATAGCATTCTTGTAAAGTCTATATATAATATACAGAACTCAAGGCCAATTGATTCGGCCATTCACAAAATATTTGACAATAGGGAATACAAGAATTTTTTAAATACCACACAATAAATGCAGGCAACAAGACTAGAACCCAAGACCTCCTAGTAGCCAGCTATGATACCATATTAGATTACCACTTTACCTAAAAGCTTAAGCTATCAGGTTGTGGGCCAACAATGTATATCAACCTTTAACAAGTTTGATATATGAAAAAAAAAAAGGGGCAGCTTGGTGTTGGTGTACAAAGCTCCCATGTATGTGGGGTCCGGGGAAGAGGCGGACCACAATGGGTCAATAGTACGCGGCCTTACCTTACATTTTTGCAAGAGGTTGTTTCCACGCCTCGAACCATTGACCTCCAGGTCACACGGCGACAACCGTAGGTTTGATATATAAATGTAACAAAACTGGTAAGATCTTTGGATACTCTCATGAAAATTGGGCTGGCTCTATTGATGATCGAAGATCTAGTACTTGATTATGTATGTTTATGGAGGTAATTTTGCTACCTTGCATAGCAAGGAACAAATTACTGTAACAAGATACAGGGCTGAAGCAGAATATCGAGCTATGGCTCATCTGTTAGTGAGCTTATGTTGCTGAAATATCTTATGAGAGGGAGGGGATTCTTGGTAATGAAGCTGTTAGATATATTTTGTGATAATCAAGCTGCCACTTATATTGCTAGCAATCTAGTATTTCATGAGAGGACAAAGCACATTGAAGTTGACTGTCATTTTGTGAGAGATGGTGTTAAAAATGGTCGTGAGGACTCTGCTGTGAAATATGTGAATGAGTGAGGCGAAGTTTTCACAAAGCCTTAAGCTTGCCTTGTCTAATGGTTGTAAAAAGTTGGGGTTAGGTGATATTTATTCACCTCTAGCTCGAGGGGGAGTGATAGAAGAAAAATAAGTTATTTTAGTAATTAGGTTGTGCATATGAGGGTATTTTTGTCCTTAAATCTTTTATTATTGTTAATAAATAAGTGGGCAGAGGCAGGCCTGGAGCTGCACATAAGGCACCAGGTTACTTAGAATTTTTTCGATAAAGGGTATAGGAATAGGGTTATTTACAACACTTAAAATTTATTTCATATCTGTAACAAAAAAAAAAGGAAAATATAGTCTGTGAAATAGCCTTACACGATGAGCAGTAACGTTGGCTCCCTCAGGGAAACAGGCAGATAATCTCTGCTTGAGTTCAACGGCCACAAGTAAACCTTCTAGGCGATGCATAATTGATGGTAACAATGATAATGAACTTCCAATATCTTTAGAAAAGCCAATTATCTTCAACTGACAAAGCTCAGGAGGCAACTCAAAAAAGCATTCCTCTAGTTCACGTGATTCTGCATTTGCAAGAAAAAGGCTCAGAAGCCAATAATAAGTGCAACAAGCAAATAAGGAACGCGGATCGAGAATGTTAGCTTGCCAATAATTCAAGAATATTTCCCCACTAAAAAATTACTTGCAAATAAATCACTACATACTATAAAAAGTTAAAAACAAAACCACCAAAATACAATAATATGGGTCTAGGGCCAGCTAGCAGAAAACTAGTGAGATGGGCCAACATAACAGGTATTATAATACATGAAACACAATAAAGTTATGGTTATTTGATCAAAATAAATGAAAAGGAGTGAGATACAAAGAGAACGGGGGAGATAGAAAGTTGAAGGAAAGCATATTTGTAAGTTTGTGAGGGAGTTTTGGATGCCAGAGGCCAGCTGGTTCAAACCACAGCAACAACTGGAAAATTTTCCACACCAGATGCATACCTGAATTCCCTTTCTTTCGATCATGTAGCAAGTTCCGCAAGCAAAAAAGCTGCTTCACTTTCAAAAGACGCTGCTCAGGGTATGAAAGTTGGATTCCAAACCTATTTTTGAAAATGAAAAATGATCATAATGGAAAGCATAATTATTTAGAAGTCAGAAAGACGTCTTACAAGATCCCATGATCAAAAGGTAAGGCGGTAGACACAAAAGCATATAGCTAAAAAGCTAATTAAACATGTAAGTTAAATAGCGGGAGCAATTTGCAACATTAGCATGCATCAATTATAGTGGAATAAACACTGAAGTTAAATCAGAAAAATGGTTTCATTGAGCTGCATTTCAAGGCATCACATTCTTAAAATTACACAAGGGTAACCAATTTAGCTTTGAAAAGCTTGATTTAATGTAATTCAGGACTCCATCATAAAATGAAAAGAAATGAAAAATGCCAAAACTACTTGATGATGGTAAGGGTCTTATAATCAGAATATAAGAGATTATAACAGCACTTGTAACTTACATCTATCACATCACCAAAAAATCAATGAAGATTTCAGAAATTGAAAAGACCAAAATTATCAGATATTAGTGGCAAATTCAATGATGCTTTACTACTATTTTTTCAAAAGACCATGCATGGATGACGTGTGTTGTTTTTTTTTTTTTTGGGTTGTGTCGTGCATTGCATGCCTTGATTTTTAAAGATTTGATGAGTGAAAGGGTCCAACAATAAAGTGTCGGTCACTTATGTCCATGTCCGTGTCTGCGTAGAAATCTTGAGTATCTTCGAGAATCTTGAAATAATTTAGGGAAGTATATATTGTATATTACTGAGAGAAAATATGTTAGGAAATTGTTTCCATATTTAGGTCGTCTGATTGTATTATAAAGATTGTATATTGGTCTGTACATTTTTTATTGAAGAAATATCGAAATTCATTTTGTTTTCATGGTATTAGAGCTAGGGTTTCTAAACCTTAGTTAGCAATGGCAGACGGTGTCATCAACAGTAGAGGGTCAAGCTCCTCTGAAACTCTCGACGGCGACTATGAAGCCACCTCCATCATGGGTTCGAATGAGCTAGACAACTCGGCCTTTCCACTCTCGGTGGAGAGATTGAACGGAAAAAATTTCCATGAATGGGCTTAGTCCATCAAACTTGTGATTGAAGGCAAGGAAAGGTTAGGATACCTTACCGGCAAAAGGAAGAAGCTAGCCTCAACCAACGTAGCATATCTACAAAAATGAAAATCCAAAAATTCCTTGGTGATTGTGTGGCTCGTAAACTCGATGAAGCCCTCGATCGGCAAGATTTACCTGTTTTTACCAACAGCGAAGGATGTCTAGGACGTTGATTACGCGATGTACTCCAATGTCGAACGCTACTCCCAGATCTTCGAGATAAAGACTCGATTGTGGCAGTTGCGGCAAGGAGAGAGGGATGTCACTGATTACTTCATGGAGACGACAACTCTCTGGCAGGAGCTTGACCTAAGCATCGATGAAGAGTGGGAATACCCTGGCGACAACATTCGCTTGACCTAAGTGTCGATGAAGAGCTTGACCTAACTCTCTGGCACAGCTGGCCCCAACCGTGACCTAAACAATGTGCGAGGAAGGACCCTCGGCCGATGCCCCCTTCCTTCCACTCAAGAGGTCTTCGCAGAGGTAAAGCGTGAAGAGAGTCGTCGCAAGGTTATGATTAAAGGACCGACCGGACACACAGGGGATGAAATATCGGCCCTCATCTCGAGAAATCGCAGCATTATGACGAAGGCTCCGACCGGACATATAGTGGATGAAATATCGGTCCTCATCTCGCAAAATAATGAGGTACCGACATTAATCTCACGAAATTCTATTGGTACAGGCCAAAGGACACATAAAGGGAGACCCTGGTGCGAGCACTGCCGCAAGTTAGGCCACTCAAAAGATACTTGCAGGGAAATACATGGAAGCTGAGACAGAATCAAAAAAATCGTGGCTATGAGGCTACAATTGAGACTTCAGCTCATAAATCACAAGGCGAAAAAATAACAATACCACTTCAAGTGGCGCAATCAGTCCGGAGCAATTAGAACAACTCTATAAAATGTTCTCCACCATTCAAGCATCTGGTTAGTCTTCCACTGGTTCTTTAGCCCACCGAGGTAACTTTTTGATGGCCTTAAATACTATGTCTCATTACAAATCACCATGGATAATTGACTCGGGTGCCTCTGATCATATGACTGATTCTTATCAACTGTTCTCATCCTATTCACCATGTGCTAGAAATTTGAAAGTTAAAATTGCAGATGGATCACTCGCATCTATTGCGGGCAAAGGAAGTATTCGAATATCTAATTCTATAATTCTTAAATCTATCCTACATGTCCCTAAGCTTTCTTGCAATTTGTTATTCATGCTAGTTGACAAAGATTCCAATTGCTCTGCTAAATTTGTTCCCCCTCATTGTGTTTTCCAGGACCTATCATCGGGGAAGACGATGGGCAATGCTAAGGCGTGTGAGGGACTCTACTACTTTAAGGAGGCAAACACGAGTGAACAATGTAAAACTGCAATTTGTGATTCTACATCTATTTCTAGAGATAGTGAGATTTTGTTATGGCATTCTCGAATGGGTCATCCAAATTTTCAATATTTAAGACGTTTATTTCCTTCCATTTGTTCAAATAAAACGTCTCTTAATTTTCAATGTGAGATTTGTGAACTTGCATAACACCAACGTAATTCATTTCCAGAGTCCACATACAAACAATCTAGCCCATTTGCTATGATTCACAGTGATTTATGGGGGCCCTCATGCTCCCTTAATTGCACTCATATGAAATGGTTTGTTACTTTTATTGATGATCATAATCGTATTTGTTGGGTTTACTTATTGAAAGATAAAACTGAAGTCCATTCTATCTTCATCAATTTTCACTCCATGATTCAGACACAATTCCAAACTCACATTCAAATTTTACGTACTAATAATGGTATAGAGTATTTTAATGATATCTTGGGACATTATCTTCAAGAAAATGAAATTGTTCATCAAAGTTCCTGTGTGGATACCCCTCAACAAAATGGGGTTGTTGAACGTAAAAATATGCATATTCTTGAAGTAGCTCGGGCATTTATGTTCACTACAAATATGAAAAAATATTTTTGGGGCAATGCCATTTTGACAACTACACATCTCGTTAATCAAATGCCTAGTCAGGATCTTTGTTTTGCTTCTCCTCTCCAAAAATTTCAAAATTTTTTTCCCAACTCTCGGCTCCACTCCAATCTCTCTCTAGAAATCTTTGGATGTACTGCATTTGTTCATGCTCATGCTTACAATCGGGATAAATTGGAACCTCGTGCCATTAAGTGTGTCATTATTGGTTACTCTCCTACTCAAAAAGGCTACAAATGTTATGATCCCGTAACAAAAAAATTGTTTGTTAGCCTTGATGTCACGTTCTTTGAAACCACTCCTTATTTCCAAAAGCCCTCTCTTAAGGGGGAGAAGTGGAGTGAAGATCGGTTCTTTGATTTCTCTATTGATGAATCTGTGCCATCTACTGAATCTCCCATTGCATCCTTTCCTGACCTGTCATATGCAAATGATCACTAAAACTCGGGGAGAGATACAGAAAAACAAACTAATAAGGAAATACTTGTTTACTCAAGAAAGCCAAAAACAAAGTACAAGGAGAATCTCATACCTAAGGCACCAAAAGAGTTGGAACCGATGATAGCTCCGAGCAACCATGAGTCCACACCCAATCCTGATCAAGTAACAGATAGCCATATGCTTCCTTCTGATAAGTCTGCACCCGATGACATCAATTTACCCATTGCAGTCAGAAAACAAACTAGGTCATGTACTCTATATCCCTGGTCAAAATACATGTCTTATAAAACTCTGTCTACAGGATATCGTGCCTTTACCTCTAACCTTGACAGGATGAAAATTCCAAAAAATATTCAGGAAGCCCTGGAAATTCCTGAATGGAGGGAAGCTGTCATGGAGGAAATATGGGCCTTGGAAAAAAAATGAAACTTGGGACATTATGAATTTGCCGAGAGGGAAGAAGTCAGTAGGTTGTAAATGGGCCTTCACAGTGAAATATAGAGCTGATGGGATAGTTGAACGGTATAAAGCCCAACTTTTTGCAAAAGGGTTTACACAGACCTATGGCATTGACTACACAGAGACATTTGCACTAGTGGCAAAATTGAATACAGTTCGGGTTCTCCTATCCTTGGCAGCCAACTTGGATTGGCCACTGCAGCAACTCGACATTAAGAATGCATTTCCAAATGGCGAGTTAGAAGAAGTCTATATGACGATACTTCCAGCTTTCAGTAAAAGAGGTGAAGAAAACAAGATATATAAACTCAAGAAGTCCCTGTATGGACTCAAGCAATCACTTAGGGCATGGTTCGATAGATTTGCGAAGGTAATAAAAAACCAAGGATATCGACAAGGGCAATCAGATCACACTATGTTTTTCATCAGTCTGAAAGTGGTAAGAAAATAATTCTGATTTTGTATGTTGAAGATATAATCCTAACTGGAGATGATACAGTAGAGATGGAAAGATTGAAGAAAGTCCTAGCTACAAAATTTGAAGTTAAAGACCTAGGACAAATGCGATACTTCTTAGGAATGGAAGTTGCCATATCAAAAAAGGGTATCAGTGTCTCTCAGCGAAAGTATTTCCTTGATCTTCTAACCGAAACTAGCATGCTTGGATGCAAACCTAGTGAAACCCCGATTGAAGCAGTAAAAAGGGTTGAAGACTGCAGAATACTAGTTGAAAAGGAGAGGTATCAGAGATTGGTTGATAAACTAATCTACTTATCACATACCAAACCTAACATTACATTTGCAGTAAGTGTGGTAAGCCAACACATGCATTCACCGAAAAAGACTCACTTAGATGCTGTGTACAAGATCTTCTCAAGTACCTCAAGGGCTCTCTGGGCAAAGGACTCTTCTTCAAGAAATGTGAAAGGAAGGAAGTAGAAATCTTCACAAATGCAAATTGGGCAGGATCAGCAGAAGATAGAAGGTCTACCACCGGATATTGCACCTTTGTATGGGAAAATTTGGTAACTTGGAGGAGCAAAAAACAGAATGTAGTGGCTCGAAGTAGTGCTAAAGCTGAATTTAGGGCAGTTGCAGAAGGGATATGTGAAGAACTGTGGTTACGAAAACTCTTGGAAGAATTACAAATTCCGGTGAAATTTCCTATCAAACTCTACTATGACAACAAAACAGCCATCAGTATCTCCCTCAACCTAGTTCAACATGACAGGACTAAGCATGTAGAAGTGGACCGACATTTTATCAAAGAAAAGGTTGAAGAAGGAACCATTTGTATGACTTATATACCTACCAGGGAACAAACTGCAGATATATTTACTAAAGGGTTAGCCCCGACAGAGCTTTGATGATTTTATTTGCAAGTTGGATATGATCAATATCTATGATCCAACTTGAGGGGGAGTGTAGAAATCCCGAGTATCTCCGAGAATCTTGAAGTAATATAAGGAAGTATATATTGTATATTATTGAGAGAAATTCTGTTAGGAAATTGTTTCCATATTTAGGTCATCCAATTGTATTATAAAGATTGTATATTGGTATGTACATTTTTTATCGAAGAAATATAGAAATTCATTCTGTCTTCAGTCTGTTCTTCATAGCATACTTTATTGGACTTTGAAAGAATGCCTTCGATAGTCAATCATATAAGGAAAAAAATAGTAACTTAAATCATGCTGATTCAGCAACACTTTATCGGAACAAATTTAAAGAAAAAACAATAATAAAGCAACAGTAACCACTATAAGATCCTGAAGAAACAAACTTTGATTAGAAAGTAACCCACTGAAGACGAGGATCTCATTGTCAACAGGGTGCATTTAAGATTGTATGGAACTGGGTATAGTATGTACACTAGTTATTGCAATGCTTTTTATGCATCATTCATATGTTCCGTATGCAATATCCACCTTTTGAGAAATGAAGCGAAGAATAGAAGTAATGGTAAGAAAAAGGATAAACAAATCTAGTTATACATGCTTATGTGCACAGGTAGAGAGAGCAGTTACCTACATTTCATTCAAGTGCTCCACATGGCTTGTTGAATCATTATATGGGCTGTACCCATTCTTTTCATGAAGAACCCTAGAAACAAAGAAAAATTTCTTCTTGTATGGAACATACACTAAACTATCTTCTATGTCATTTATCCTTGTAGGACCATTATCAAGTTGCAAGCAGTTGTTTGAAGTTCCAATTTCGTTGCCTGCATATGCTGGAGTCCTGAAAATTGGAGATGATAAACATCTTCGGACAACTTTCCAATCTACAGTCATTGTGTTCTTGAGCTCATCTAGAATAACCGGAAGCAAAAGATAAAACGTTAAAGAGCCAGATTTACAAATATCATTCTTTTCCAGCTGAAGAAAACTGGGAATAAATTCTGAACGATCAAGGATGATCTTGAGGAACATTTCTTGAAAATTCTGTGCCTGCAGAATCTGAAAAAATATATATATATATATAACAGTGAATATAGGAAATAGACCAAGCCACAGAAGTTTTATTCGAAAAGCTTAACTCATATAGTTTTGGAAAATAGTTTTCATTTTCCATATTAGTTTCCAACAAATTACAAAAAAGTTGGCTAATTTTTCATTTTTACAATGTTTGAATACAAATGAATAAAAATAAATAGTTTTGGCGCCATTTTCTTGTGAAGTTTTATTTTTCATTTCTAATTTTTAAAATAATTACAAAATGAATTTATATAGAAAATTTGGAAAACATTTTTTTTTCTTTTGTCTTTTCTAGATTTCCAACTCTTACTTTGCATATAGGGACATGTGATTCAGATCTTGGACTTTAATCTGCGAAGATTATGTATAAAATTTCTTCTAAATCCACACAAATCCAAATTTAAGCCCCTAATTCATGATTCCAAATATTACCTTACATAAAATTTGAAAAATCGGAAAACAAGTTGTCTTTTTTTTTTGTGATTATTTTATACCTTTTTGATACAAAACTTGAAAAATTGAACTAGAAACTTAAATTTTTATTATTTTTTGGAAAACTAAAAATTGGAAAATGGAAAATATTTTCCAAAACTAAACGGGCCCTCATATTCACCTCATCTCTATCAAATTCTGCAACTCCCAGTGGCACAAGCCTTGCCATCACAGATCTACCACGAGCTAGATGAAGATCAACTTCCATTCCAGCAGCCTCTCTAGGAAGAAGTGCTTTGACAAAAAGACCAAATTTTTTATAGAGCCTATCCTCTGGAACTGGATTGAATTTGATGAAATAAGAGTTAAGACAGACATGGTTTTCCAGTTTAGACCATGGCTCTCTAAGTGCAGCAGGAACTAGCATTTCATGTAGTTCTCCACGTGACTCCTCATCTGCAAATAAGCAAATTAAAAACAGTTGTAACTCACAGTCTGATGAAAGGGAAGGCTAAAGAATGCACACTGAGCGGCTACCACCTAACCTTCACAGCTGTCAGAATCAGACGATTCTAGCATCAATCCATCTTCATACGCATTGTCATGATCCGGCAAGAGATAACTGGTCAAAGCACCCAATTTATGCAACTCTTCACATGCCTTCAGACAGGCATCTTTCTTAGCAGATTCTCTTGAAGATTGTGGGCTACTGACAATTTGATTTATTGGAGCATTGGCAGGGAGAATTACACGACAGACTGTTCCATCTGTGCTATCAAAGTAAAAGAAATCTGGCTTGGGATTGAAAAATCTGAAAACAAGATAACAAATCTCAACAGACAACCTTTATAAGGACAAACCCACTGAAATTGTTCCAAGAGAGCAAAATAAATGTAAAAACTAGAATATAGAACCAGAACATACTCATCACGAGGGAGCTTGGAACAATAGTGGTAAAGTAACGAAACACTAGCTCCAGAACTAATGGTGGCGCCAGTAGAATCAACTTTGTAGACTCTTTCTTCAAAAGTAACAGATGTCTCACTGGATGTTCTCAATGCAATTTCCTTGTTCATTTGATCTTCAGCTTCTTTAAAAGCTTCAATCAAATTCAACTCCCTCTGGCTGCTGCTGCAATGAGAAAGAAGGATGAAGATAAGTATGAGAAAGGAACCAAAGAAAGGGCTTGTGAGGAGCATATGCTTTATGAAAGCACCTGTCCACCAAAAAGGCATATTCAGACTGGGGCATGCGTGCACGACCTCTAGACTGTATAAAGCTAGCAACAGTTTCTGGAAGATCAAATCGTACTACAAGACAGCAAGTCTGAATATCAAGTCCTTCTTCACCCACCTTAGTTGCAACCAATAGATTCAGCTGCCAAATAAAGCAATTGCAAGAAATTAGTTACCATATCAAATAGGTCAAAAGACGATATCAGATTTTTTTCTTAAAGGAATAAATATTATACATCATTAGAGTCCTGTTCATAACATAAATGCTGTGTTTATATCGACATGCTCTGCCATGCTAATTATACATGAATATATACATTTACATTTCCCCTTATCAGCACCTACATTGGCAAACATGTTTCACATCAGTCATTCTAGATATCTTGAATCGCTTCATTGTATCAAAACAACATATCAAAGTAGTTTAGGAATATTGAAAGAAACAGGCGATATGAAAAGCTTAAAAGGGATAGCAAATGGTAACTCAATGTGTTGTATATACGTGAAAAAACTCTTTACTGGTTACTTTAGTCATTTAGCATTATTGCTATGTTATTGCTGTGTTAGAACATGAGTTAGTGCATGAGTTTTATTATGGTCAATGCTATGTACTGGTAGATATTATAAATAGAGGGAGAGACCTATCAATGTGATTAGGTGTTCCAATTCACCCAACAGTTTAACATGGCATCAGAGCATGATCCAAAATAAACCCTAAGCATCATAGCCACCACCAAACCAAACCCCAAACCCACAGACCCTTATGCAAGTCTGCTACTGTAGGAGGGTCATTCACACCACTTAAGACCTAAAACAACACCAGCATTCATCTGAAAACACAGGACTAGTATTGGAAAAACCAATCTCATAGCCACCCAGACACTGTCAATCTGCTCATCTCTTAAACAAATTGCTGGAGACTGCCCCATGTGCCCTCACTTTTAAAACCAGAGAAAAAAAAATCTCTACTTTAAGATTCAACAAGGGAGACAAACAAGAGGAGAGAAGGGCTGTAACTATGTGACATTTATCAGTTCCAGAGAAACTGTTCTAAGTCGATCTGAAATAAATTGAAGATTTAATGTGGAAAACCCAGCACTTATTGTTAGAGATGGAGAAGAGAAGAAGTTGCAGTTTTCCTAGAGTGTACAGGCCCAGGTCTGCCTTGTTACATATTAATAATAAAAAATTCATAAGGACAAAAATACCCCCACTTACACCACTTATTACTAAAATAACATATTCTCTTCCAAAATGATCAAATTGAAGATGCCAATATTTAATGCTGCACAAAAATGAAAAGCATTACCTCACCAGAGTGGAACTTCTTGAGAATGACATTCATGCGTTTACGTGACATGCTCTTCAGTCCAGAGTGAACTCCTACAAGGAAGTCACACTTCCAAGCTTCTAAGATCTTGAGGTTTTGGAGTATTTTAGACATGGACCTTGCAATAACAATTCTATTCACAAACACTATACATTTCATATCTGTCTGTAATCTGAAATAAGGGGAAAAGTTAAAGCCGGTCAGGTTTAATGAATGTAAAAAATAGCTAAACTTTAAAATGGATGTACCAGGAAAATTGTTCACATGTTAAATTCATAGCAGATGAATCAATTATTATAGATATAAGAAGAAATATTATTAAGATGAAGGAGAAACTGAAAAGAGCAGAGGACAAGAAGTCCTAAATAATATGAAACAAAAGCAAGACACTAACAAGAGATAACTAAAAAGCAACACCTTCCAATCCCATTGATGCCACATAAACAACCTGCGTCTTGCATCCCATTATACAAGCCAAATGCTGAATACCAGAGTGGTGCTAAAAAGAACCCTACTCCATATTAAACCATGAGCCATCACCCTTCCATTAGAAATCTTGAATTGTATTCCAACCAGCTACACCACATCAAAAGTAGAACATTTCCAAAGTATTTGTTCAAATATTTGGTGAATTGAAAGACCGAAACACGATGGTAGGTCTCTCCCTCATTTATAATATATGTAGTGTACATAACAATGGCCACAATACCCTCACTAACTCATGCCTACTAATATAGCAATAACACATGCTAACAGACGAAAATAACCAGCAACAATCCCCCTCAAGCTAGAGAATATAGATATTATATGCTCCTAGTCTTTTTTGCATTTTTTTCTCGCTTATTAATATTTTTCCACGATTTTCTATATTTCTAAGATTTTGCCATATTTTAATTTCTTTTTATCTTAACAGTTTTTTGGACTTCTTGATCCCACCACCAACTTTTTTAGTACTCGAGTATCTTCCTTTGGACACACCTAAGACCTATTTTTCTATCCTAATGATAGAATTTGCCATTTTATTCCAAACAATATTTGCATCAACCTTATCCCCTACTGTCCAATCACTCTTTGTTGATTTTATCTTTGAATTTTACTATATTATCTCCCTTCAAGTTCCACCATCTAGTCCTCTTGTGTTGATTTATGCTACTCCTTCTCTTCCATTTTTTAATATGTATACCTAATATTAAGACTCTATGTTATGCAGCCAAACTTTCACCTAGAATAACTTTGCAAACCTTACAAGATAAACGATCCCCGTCCTTAGTTAAAAAGAAATCTATTTGAGTTTTATTATACCCACTCTTGAAAGTTATTAAGTGTTCTTCTCTTTTTATAAAGCAAGTATTCAAAGTAACCAAATTGTAAGACATGGCATAATCTAAAATTGTATCACCGACCTCATTTTTATCTCCATATCCATGGCCTTCATGTATCCTCTCATATCCTATATTATCCTTTCCAATGTGACCATTAAAATCAGCTCCTATGAATGTCTGAAAAGAAATTCATATCCTTTGTAAAATACTATCCATATCTTCACAAAATTGTATTTTAAGATTTTATGTTGATCCTATTTAGGGAGCATACACACTAATGACGTTCACTATTTCCAAGTCTAAACCAATCCTAATTTTAATGATTCTATCTCCAATTATTTTAACATCTACTACGTTATCTTTTAGGCCTTTGTCTACAATAATACCCACCCCATTTTTATGCTTTCTCTATACCAGTGTACCAAAGTTTAAATCCTTATTTTTCAATTTCTCTAACTTTCTCTCCTATCCATTTCGTCTCTTGAAGGCAGATTAAGTTAAATTTCCTCCTAAACATTATTTCCATTATTTCCATACTTTTTCTCATAAGAGTTCCTATATTCCAAGTAGCGAATCTAATCTTATATTCTTGTGGAAACTTATTTAACCTCTCCCTTTTATATTGACCTGGTTTATTCCCTTGACCTAGGTGAATTTGGTAAGAATTCATGATAATAAGATCTAACAAAGCTTTACGCTAGCTGTCAGCTACCTAATACAGTTTTGCTCCTTTATCCAAGCTTGGAACCGGCTGTGCGTACAAAGAATTTGTGTTATACAGGTGAAAGTACAGGCTTGCGTTTTTTTTTTTTTTTTTCACATAGACAATTTTCTAAATCACACTCTACAACTAGTATAAACCACACACAGCATTTTTTAAACAAATGGATTAAAAAAAAATTTTAAGCATACTATTTTGAGTGTGAATCAAGCTAGACTAAAATTAAAAAACCATGCAATAGTACTTTTTGAAAAAAAAAAATTATATTCCAAAACTTGCAAATGAAAAATACAAAAACACAAAAATGCATATACTAAGCCTTCAAATCAAAAACAAAATCTCCACTACCAACCAACTATTAGAAATTTTTTTAATAATAGTAATAAGAAATGAAATAACAAGAGAGGAGAAGATCTCATCTCATCAGTGACTAAAACTAAGAAGGAAATGACAATCGCTTAAAAAATACTACAGTATGTACCCTTTGCCATAGGAAATTTGATTCTACTAACGAAAATCAATCGAAGAATATTTAAGCAACAAGGGGCTACAAGAATTCTTCAATCTAACTTCAAGATTCAAAATCCAAGAATATTTAAAAACAAGATTTCTCAACCCATAAAATCTTTATTGCTTCTTCATGATTTTAGGGCTGAAAAAACAAGAACCCTTAAATTTGTTTGGGCCTTTAGGAGAAAAGAAAGGAAAATAAAGGAAAGAAAGTCAATTAAGAGAGGAGATTTGTTTGATTGGTGAGGAAACAAAAAACGAAAAGGAAATATTGTATCACTGGCCTCATTTTAATCCCCATATCCATGGTCTCCATGTATCCTCTCATATCCTATATTATCCTTTCCAATGTGACCATTCAAATAAACTCCTATGAATGTTTTTTCAAACATTGGTATACCTTGTAAAATACTATCCATATCTTCTCAAAATTGTCTTTTATAATTTTCTACTAAGCTTATTTGGGGAGTATGCACACTAATGGCATTCACTATCTTCAGGCCTACAACTATCTTGATTTGAATGATCCTATCCCATATTCTTATTGCATCTACTACATTATCTTTTAGGTCTTTATCTACAATAATACCCAAATTGTTTTTTTGTTTCTCTTTACCAGCGTACCAAAGTTTAAATCCCGATTTTTCAATTTCTCTAGCTTTCTCTCCCACTCATTATTTCTCCACTATTTTCAAACTTTTTTCCTATAAAGAGTCCCCTATATTCCAAGTTGCTAATCTAATCTTAATTTCTTGTGCTAACTTATTAACCATATCCCTTTTATACTGACTGGTCTATTCCCTTGACCTAGGTGAATTTAGTAAGAATTCATGATAATAATATCTGACAAAGTTTTACGCTAGCCGTCGACTACCTAACACGACCCAACTCCTTTATTTGAGCTTGGGATCGATTGTTTGAACAAAGAATTTGTGTTAGATAGGTGAAGTACACCCCTTTTTTTTTTTTTTTTTTTTTTTTGCAAACTTATATCACATATACAATTTTCTAAATCACACCCTATGTTGTGAATGAACTCGAAATTCCATTGCAGAATTTAAACACAGCAATAATGAAGAACAAATATGGAACACACACACAGTATATATAAAAGCAAGAACAACAACGCAAAGATTTACGTGGTTCGGCAATGTCTACATCCATGGGAGCAATCAGCAAAAGTTTTCACTATGAGAATGTCAAACAATACAATTACAATAATCTTCCACTCTCAGAATATACCCAGAATGGTATATTTATAAACACTTCGAAGGTCTCCCTTCAAACACCCAACCATATTAACGTTCACATTCAAAATTTGAAATCAGCCTCATTGCCCCGAGCCAAATTGTTGACTAATTGGGCCAATTAGTCAGTTGTTTCACACAGAATGTAAATTGTCTGAATTCTATAGCAAACCGTCGACTGTTTCAGCCAAATAGTCGACTTTTTGTTGTTGCTCCTCAGCACAAGTGATTTTTAACTATGTTTTCTTCCTCGTTTGAAGGCTCGAGGCTTCATCCTCTGAAATCCGATCTATGGAGATCTGACCAAAAGCGAAGGCGAACCGAACGAAGCGTCGATATCTGGTTTCCTCTGACTCCTTGCCCAACGAGCAAAGCACCAGGACATCAAGGGAGATGCTAGCAAGGTTTTGTTGCTGTGGAAATCCTAATGTTTGGCAATAGTTGGGAGCCCTTGCTCTCGCTTGTGTGTCCTTGAACCGCTGGCATGCTAGCCGCCTCTGTCGCCATATGTCACCTTGCTGAAGGTTTTCGGTAAGCGTAGGCGTACCATACAGCTCGCAGCCTTGTCGCCGGACGTTGCCTCATTGAAGGTATCGGTAAGCGAAGGCACATTCCCACAAAGCAAAGGTACTGTTTCTTCCCCGGCTTTTTCTTCTTCATCTCACAATTTTACTTAAGAGTGTTTTCAAGCTCAAAACATTTTCCAACCAAACAAAAAGAAAAAAAATTGTTCTAAACCACAAGCCAGATTTTCGTTCCAAATAACAAACCCAGTTTTGTTTTATCACATTTTTATAGTGCACGATTGGTTTCTCATCTTTGCCCCTCATGGGTGGCCCTCCGGTGACCCTTGTCGCTGGCAGGATCAAGAAGGCTATCAACTCTGGGCCTTAGGTTGATGGGTTGGACTCTGTACGGGATGGAAAGTTGGTTGAGAAGGAAAACAACGCTTTTCGTGGGAGATACACTTTTGTGCAGGCACTTCAAAGACATGTACCTCAATCCAAATTTCGGTTACCATTGAGGAAACCTGAGATAATCAACGAGGAATTAGGCTTCGTTTTTTTGGATGTTGAGATGGACAAAGCGGCTGAAGATCTGAAGTTTGCACTTGTTCTTAAATTCTTATCGAAGCAACCGTCAATAGATGTGTTGCGGCTTTAGATTATTAAGATGTGGGGTTTTAGTGAGGTGCCAATGATTAGCTTTATGGATGAATATCACGTGTTGTTGCACCTGGCGCATGAGAAAAATTATTTACATGCATGGGCAAGGGAGGGACGGGTTGTGGCTGGTCGTCACTTCTATTTGTTCAACTGGACGGTTGAATTGATGTAAAGAAAAAATCATCCATGGCTCCTCAATGGATCTTCCTACCGGGTTTGCCTTTGCTTTTGTATCAGTTGGATTGTCTTCAAATTCTGACAACAAGGTTTGGAATGTTTCTTGGAAAGGATAATGCCACACTATATAGAACGCGCGCTATAGGGGCGAGAATTTGTGTGGAAGTGGAATTGCAAGAGGAGCCAATTAGTGGCCTCCCATTGGTGATAGGTTAGAAACATCAAGTTTGGTAGGAAGTGGAGTACGAGAAGCGGGGCTTTTATTGCAAAAAATGTTGTCGTCAGGGACATACAGAGGTTGCTTGTAGGTTGGGTGATCGTATCAAAGAGAAACCATTTATTAAAAGCGAGATGTAGATTGAAGGGAAGAAAAAGGAGGTCAAAGCTTGGAAGGAGGTGCAAAGAAAGGACAAGAGGTTAAATGAAGGTACAAGGAAAAATGTGGAGGTGGATCCTATTTCGGTGTCTGGTAATAAGGAGATTGAAAAGGAGGTGAAGCTAGTCACAGATAAAGGAAAACAGGTTTTAGAGGAGGATAGTCCTCACCCGATCCTCATTGATGAGGGTCTTTATGGGGATGGGCCTGGCAATAATTCTCAAGCAATTGAGAAGAGTGAGATGGCTAAGCTTGAAGGGCAAAGAGAGTGTAACACATTGGTGGTGGATGAAGGTAGTAAGGTAAGAAACGAAGATTGTGTTATGCATCAGTTGAGTGGAAGAGTGCAAGGTGAAGAGAGCGGAAAGAATATGGTGATAGACGAAGGGGAATTGGTTGAACCAGTTTCTGACGTAAGGGATACGAGGTTGGACCTAGAACAATTTCAGCTTGCTTATGAGAATGAGAGTAAACTACATGGTCTGGCTCCTAACAAGGGCTATGATTCGGAAGGTAATTTTTCTTAACCCAAAATTCCTTTGTTAAAAACCTCCAGTAGTAGAGCGAGGCAGTCCCGACAGGTCATTACCCGTCATGTAAGACTTAATTTATGAGGACAAAAATGATGGAGTGGAACGTGCGAGGCATAGGCACGTCAAAGAAACGCTTAAGGAATTTGGTTAGGAAATATTCGATTTTTGTGTTGGCCATTTCAGAACCGTTCATGCAAGAGGATTCTATGTTTCGTTTCGCAAAATTTTTAGATTTTCCTAACTAGCGTTCGAATGAAGCAATGGGTGGTAAAGTATGGGTAATATGGAATGAGCATGATAATTTTGAAATAGTGAGTATGCCGAATCAAATGATCACGGGATGGGTGGTCTTAAATGGGACAAAAGTGTTTGTCACCTTTGTTTATGCGAAATGCTCCTTTTATGAGCGTAGGGGTCTTTGGAAAGATTTAGAAGCTCTTCAAGTAGGGTTGAATCTCTGGCTTATTGTGGGGGACTTTAACATTATTCGGGAGGACGGGGAACGAATTGGAGGGCAACCCAGACCTTTGGCTGCTATGGAGGAGTTTAATAATTGTTTAAACAATTGTGGTGTTGTTGATTTAAAATTTCATGGTGGGCATATGTCTTGGTTTAATGGGCATGTTGGTCCGAGTAGGACTGGGCTCTTGTGAATGTGCCGTTCATTAACCGTTTTTAAACTGCTAGGCTGGAATACTTGGTGAGGAAGACGTCGGATCACAAACCTATGCTGATACACTTCTCAAATCACTCGACAAGATATGGGCCATCACCTTTCAGGTATCAAAATATGTGGAGTTCCCAAAAAAAAATTTTTCCTTTTATTCATCAGATTTGGATGGAACTAGTTCAAGTTTCGGGCATGTGTATGTTGGTTGCAAAGCTCAAAAAGGCTAAAGTTGCTTTAAAAAGGTGGAATGTAGAGGTCTTTGACCAAGTGGACATTAATATCAAGGATTTAGAGAATCGAATGACAGATCTGGAGGAGCAATTACAAAGGAGTTATAGTCAGGAGGTGGAGATAGACTTCCAGATTACAAAATGTAAACTGGATTATTGGGAAAAAAGAGAGGAAACCCGTGTTGCTCTACTTGTGAAGAAGCGATGGTTGGAGGAGGGTGATCAAAATTCCAAGTTTTTTCATGCGGTTATTAATCAAAATAGGAATTCTTTGATGATTAATTCTATGGTCTTAGAGAATGGTACGGTTGTGGTATCCCCCAAGGAGATTCATGAAGGTACGGTTTAGCATTTTCAATATTTTCTCTCGGAACAGTCTAATAGAGCATTACCTGATTTGAGCCATCTTATCTCTAAATAGATATCGGATGAAGAAAATGAGTATTTGGTCAAAGATCCTTCGGAAATGGAGCTGAAAACAACTCTAAATTCTATTCCAAAACATAGTAGTCTAGGTCCCGATGGTTTTGGATCTAGTTTTTACAAATCTTGTTGGGATTTTGTTAAATAGGATTTGTTGGAAGCTACCAAGGAATTCTTCAATGGAGCGCCTCTACCCAGATTTTTCACGTCTTCGTATTTTGTTCTTATCCCTAAGGTGAAGGATCCAAGAAGCTTTGAAAAGTTTAGACCAATTAGCCTGTGTTCTGTCGCATACAATTTTTTTTCAAAAATTATTGTAAGCCGATTGACGCGTTGCCTAAATAGAATTATCTCTCCGAAGCAAGGGGCTTTCCTCCCTAGTAGAAGTATTTTTGAAAATATTACACTGGCGCAGGAAATGGTTCACTCAATCAACAGAAAGAGTAAAGGGGGAAATGCAGTTTTAAAAGTGGATATGGCAAAGGCTTTCGGGTTGACTAGAGATTTTTTATTTGGGTCTTGGAGGGTTTTGGCTTCTCTAGTCATGTTTGTAACCTAATAGCAGAGTGTGATAAGACCCCTTGGTTTTTTATCATGATGAATGGTACTTATAGGGGTTTTTTCAAGTCTCAACGAAGCCTTCGGCAAGGTGATCCTCTATCTCCATATTTATTTATTTTGATGGAAGCAATTCTTTCTAGATTATTTAAAAAAAAATTTAAGGTAGGATTGGAAATTTTTATCTTCCGAGGGGAGCTCCTTTAATCTCGCATTTATTATATGCGGGTGACTTGCTTGTTTTTGGTAACGGAGAAAGGAGATCCTTGAAGATGCTTTTAAAAACGTTGGATTTGTATGAAAGTTCGTCTGACCAATTAATCAACAAGGAGAAATCAGCTCTCTTTTTGTCCAACAAGATCAACATTTCTAGAAGAAGGGGGCTTTTACGATTGACGGGTTTTGCAGAAGGAAATTTTCCAATGATGTACCTTGGGGCTCCTTTGATTTCTGGTCGCCTTACTGCTAGAATGCTTGATCCGCTGGTCTCAAAAATTCGAAACAAGGTGACAAGTTGGAAGATGAGGTTGCTGTCTCAAGGAGGTCGTCTCATCCTTATTCAACATGTATTATCATGCATGGCAACACATACTCTAGCAGTTCTATCAGTTCCTTTGGTGGTGATTAGGAATATTAACTTCATTCTCTCTTCTTTTGTCTGGGGGGAGAGTAATGGTAGGGCGAAAATGAAATGGTGTGCTTTCAAATGTTTATAAACCCCTAGATGAAGGGGGTGTTGGCATAAGGGACCTTAATGACATGAAAAGATCTTTTCACATGAAGTTTGCTTGGAGACTGATGACGGTAGATAATCTTTGGACCCGATTCTTTAAGGCTAAATACATTAAATCAGGTCACATGGCTTCAATCAATTATTCTTCTACGGGTTCTCGATTTTGGAAGACGATCTTAAAAGTTTTTCCAGAGGTTTATGAGAATATTTATGTGAAGGTTAAAGAAGGAAAAGCTTCCTTTTGGTTTGATAAGTGGTTGAGCAATGGTCCCCTTGCGGAGTGTTCTTACACGATCCAACATCCTAAGCTTAAGATTCAAGATTGCTGGGAGTCTAAGAATTGGGAAATGAATATGCTAAAAGATTTGGTAGGAGTCCCCAAAACGGATGAGATTTTGTTGTCGTCTATAAAGCACAAATTGGGGCCTAACGTGTTTATTTGGAAGCCTTCCATTAATGGAAAACTTTCAACTACCTTGGCTTGGGAGGTGATAAGAATTAAAGAGGAGCAGTACCCATGGATGGAGTGGGTCTGGCATAATCTTTTACCTAAAAAAGCATCTATATGTATATGGAAAGCTATGATCCAATGTCTTCCTGCAGATGAGTGAGTCTTGTTGCAACTGTTGCGTGGATAAAAAAGAGGAATCTCTCAATCATGTTCTGAGTACAGGATCCATCATAAGTATGGTTTGGAAGAGAGCAGCGTCTGTCTTGGGAATTCTAAATTTTGATGATGAACCTTGGAGGGTGAAAGTTAGTAGATGGTTCAGATGTGCCAAAAAGTCAACCCTCAAATGTACAATCATCGGTTTGTTACCTAGTATAATTTCTTGGAGCCTATGGCTTAGACGTTGTAAAGCCCACATGGAAGATAAGTATGAGTCAGGGAATGCAGTTTGGTTATCAGTGAGGTTTTGGCTCACAAAAATTGCTGAATGAGTGAAGGGATCCCTGCCTGCTATCGATAATAATTTATTGGAAGAGTTCCAAGTGAAAACCATATCTCTGAAGGAACTCCTCGAAAAGTAGTTTGGGAAAAACCTCTTGTAGGTTGGTTGAAACTAAACATAGATGGCTCTTGTAGAGGAAATTCGGGTTCTTGTGGTGGTGGTGGTGCTATCATCTACAACTCTTTAGGTAATATTAAGGTCGCTTTCTCTAAAAAGTTTGAGTCAAGTACTAACAATAGAGCGGAGCTACAGGATCTTATTAGCGGTGTTCGACTCTGTAAAAAGTTGGGTTATCAGAATATTTGATTTGAAAGCGATTCGAAATTGGTGGTGGGTTGGATCACTTCTGGAATTTGCTCTTTCTAGTACTTATGGGACTTTTGGGAATTGTTAGAGGAGGAGCTACAAGGCCTTCAATTCTCTATAAAGCACCAATTTAGAGAAAGGAATCAGGTGGCGGATTTCTTGGCTCGTCAAGGCGAGGGAGGCAACACGAGGAGATATTTTGTAGGTGATGAGATACCGAGTAAAATGAAAGGCCTACTTTGTATGGATAAGATGAGTATTCCAAGCCTTCATCTTTAATTGTCATCTTTTGGCTCTCCTTTGTTTTCCTCGGGTTTTGTTGTTGCAGGTTTTTGTCTTCAGTTTGCAGGAAATTTGTTTTTATTTGTCTTTGTTTGTTTTGAATTCTTTTGGGCTTGTTTTAGTTGTTTTAGTTGGTTAATGTTTTAGGTTTTGTTAGGCATGTTTTGATTTTGGTGCCTGCGCTAGTTTTTTGTTAGTTATTTGTAAATCCCTTGTGGCATATTTGTAACCATAGTTTTCCTCCACCATAAGTGAGGGCTATCAATAAAGTTAGGTATTTCGTTAAAAAAAAAGTCTCCCTATAACACTTGGAGACATGAAGTAAGTCCAAGCAATGCTTGTATTTTTCAGTAGTAACCGGTTTTGTCAAAATGTCTGCTGCATTTTCAGATGTGTGAACCTTCTCCAATACAAGTTCACCTGAAGTAATCAATTCCCGCACCCTGTGGAACCATACATCAATATGCTCGGTTCTAGCATGATACAATTGATTCTTCGCTAACTAGATAGCGCTCTAACTGTCACAACGCAGCACAACCCCACTTTACTGTATACCCAGCTCTTTGACCAAACCGGTAAGCCATAAGGCTTCCTTTGCAACTTCAGCAACTGTCATGTATTCAAATTCAGTTGTAGACAATGTCACCAAGGATTGTACCATGGACCTCCAACATATAGATCCTCCCACAAGGGTAAATACATAACCTGTTATAGACCTTCTGTCATCCATATCCCTTGCATAATCAGCACCAACAAACCCCACAACTGATGAACTATCTTGTTGCTTGCCAAACATGATGTCATAAGTAGAACTACCCCGTAAGTATCTGAAAATCCATTTGACGGCTTCCCAACGCTGTCTACCCGTATTAGAGAGAAACTTACTCACCACACTCACTGCATGTGCCAAGTCTAGTCTTGTACATTAAACTCCCCACAGCGCTAGCATAGGGGACCTTTGACATGTTCCAGATATCATCATCCATACTTGGGCATTCAGCAGTAGACAATTTAAAGTAACTCACTAGAGGTGTACATACCGGTTTAGCATCAGTCATGCTGAACTTTTCCAACACCTTCTCCACATAACCGCCCTGAGATAACCACAACCTCCCTACAGTTTTGTCCCGGAGAATCTCCATCCCAAGTATCTTCATGGTTGGACCAAAATCCTTCATGTCAAACTCTTTATGCAACAAATCCTTTAATTGATTTACCTTAGGTAAATCCTTTGCAGCTATTAACATGTCATCGACATACAACAATAAGAAAATAAGAGAACCATCATCAAGCTTCTTCACATACACGCAGCAATCATACTCACATCTTCTGTAGCCTATCCTAATCATATAAGAATCAAATCTTTTGTATCATTGCCTTGGAGATTGTTTCAGCCCATAAAGAGACTTCTTCAACTTGCAAACTAAGTGTTCTTACCCTGGTTCACTGAATCCCTCCGACTGTACCATATAAATATGTTCCTCCAAGTCACCATGGAGAAATGTCGTTTTCACATCCATTTGTTCCAAATGCAGATCATAATGAGCTACTAACCCCAACACTACCCTGATGGAAGTATGTCGAACCACAGGTAAAAAGATTTCATCATAATCTATTCCTTTTTCTGTGAGTACCCCTTTACCACTAACCGTGTCTTGAATTTCTCTCTTTCCTTTTCTGATATTACTTCCTTCTTCTTATATACCCATTTGCATCCTATCGCCCTCTTCCCATTTGGAAGCTCCACCAACTCGCAAGTTTGACTCTTATGCAACGATTTCATTTCCTCAATCTTGAAAAGTAGTTGGATCATTGCAACTAGTAATAAAAACATAAGATACTAACTCTTCAAACCCATACCTTGGCGGTGGTTTGATAGTGCGTTTGGATCTCCGTATAGGAATATTGTCGACTTGCTGGTTTCCCAAGCTAGAACTCCCTACAACTGGAGGACCAAGATCATTATCATTGCCCTGAGTTTCTAGCTCCACCTGCACAACATGTTCGTCTCTGCTCCAGTTTTCAGACTCCTTTTTCTCTTCATCAGATTCTTGAGTACGCTTCACCATAACTTTCTCATCAAAAACTACATCTCTATTGATCACCACTTTGTTTGCCATTGAATCCCATAGCTTGAACCCCTTCACACCCTTTTGATATCCCAAAAAAATGTAGCGTCTAGACTTTGCGTCAAGTTTCGATCTCTCCTCACTAGACACAAGAACATAGGTCGGACAACCAAATACCTTCAATCCGAAATAGTCTACAACATTTCCCATCCATACCATTTCTGCCACTTTCCCTTCTAGTGATGCCCTTGGTGATCGGTTTACCAAGAAAGAAGTCATACTAACTGCCTCTACCCAAAAGTTCTTTGGTAGTCCTGCATTAAGCCTGAGACACCGAGATCTTTCAGCTAGAGTTCTATTCATCCCTTCAGCCACACCATTTTGCTGAGGTATCCGACAAACAGTGAAATGTCTCTTAATGCCCTTGACACCCTTTTGATATCCCAAAAAAATGTAGCATCTAGACTTTGCATCAAGTTTCGATCTCTCCTCACTAGACACAAGAACATAGGGTAGACAACTGAATACCTTCAATCCGAAATAGTCTACTACATTTCCTGTCCATACCACTTCTACCACTTTCCCTTCTAGTGATGCCCTTGGCAATCAGTTACCAAGAAACAAGCCATATTAACTGCCTCTACCCAAAAGTTCTTTGGTAGCCCTACATTAAGCCTAAGACACCGAGCACTTTCAGCTAAAGTTCGGTCATCCTTTCGGCCACACCATTTTTGCTGAGGCATTCGGCGAACAGTGAAATGTCTCTTAATGCCCTACTGCTCACAAAACTCCATGAACCTAAAATCAGTGTACTCGGTCCCATTGTCTGACCTGAGGCATTTGATTCTCCTCCCCGTCTAGTTTTCCACTTCAGCTTTCCACAACTTAAACTTGACAAACATATCAGACTTGTGCCGCATGAAGTATATCCAGACTTTCCGTGAGTAGTCGTCAACAAAACTCACAAAGTAAACATGTTCACTTCTTGATGCTACTCTAACAGGCCCCCAAACATTAGAATGTATATAACCAAGAATAATTTCCGTCTTGAGAATTGCTGATTTGAATTTTGCCCAATTTTGTTTCCCAAGAACACAAAACTTGCAAAAATTCAACTTACATGTTTTCATACCTTTCAAGAGTTTCCTCTTGTGAAGTTCTTTCATACCATGTTCACCCATTTGCCCAAGCCGCATATACCATAAAAAGGTTTCATCAAATTCAGAATCTACGGCTGCAGCTCCACCTACAGCAGTAGTTCCCTACAGCGTATAAACATTTCCATCTAACTTTTGCCCTTTCATCACCGTTAAATTACCTTTGCACATCTTCATAATCCCACTTTCGGACTTGTAATTGAATCCATTACAATCCAAAGTGCCAAGTGAAATGAGACTCTTCCGTAGGTCCGGTATGTGTCTTACATTGCTCAAGGTTCTTACAGCACCATCAAACATTTTAATTCTAACACTTCCAATGCCAATGATTTTACAAGAGACATCATTGCCCATAAGAACTGAACCTGAATTTACCAACATGTAAGTGTTGAACCACTCCTTATTTGGAGTCATAAGATAAGAACATGCCGAGTCTAGGATCCATGAGTCCGTGAGGCGATCCAACCCCAACGAAACTGAAAGTACATCACCATCACTGCAAACTGAATTTTCTTCTTGAACTACATTTGCTGATTTTGAAGTCCTTTCATGCTTTTCAGCATTTCCTTTCTTCCATTCCGCACACTCATTTAATGTGCCCCTTTTTACCGCACTTGTAACATCGGATATCCTTTTTCTTCTTAGATTGAGTTCGAGATTTTTGACTTGATCCATTTTTGAATTTTCCTCTCCCACGATCATGGTTTCCTTTCACCACAAGTCCTCCTTTGTGTGAATTTTCATCGTAGCCTTTCATCCTTTGATGAAACCCCAACAAAGGACTTGTCACATCTTCTAAGTTTAGGGTCTCTTTCCCCCATGTAAGAGTGGTAACAAGGTTCTCATACGTGTGAGTCACTAGCAACGAATTCAGTAGCATCAACGCCTTATCATCCTCTTCAAATTTCACATCAACCCGCATTAAATCACTTATGAGTTGATTAAATGCGTTAATGTGTTGATTCAAGTATGAACCAACCACCATCTTAAGCCAATAAAAATGTTGCTTAAGAAATAATTTGTTAGTAAGGGATTTGGACATGCACCGGCTTTCAAGCTTTTGCCAAACAGCTGCAGGAGAATCTTCCTCCATGACATGATAAAGCACTTTGTCGGCCAAACATAATGGCATTGTAGCAACAGCCTTTGCCTATAATTCTTTCCAATTAGCCTCATCCATACCTTCCAGTTGAACACCATACAAGGTCTTCACCATCCCTTGCTGCACAAGCAAATCTTTTACTCTCTGACACAAACCGAAGTTTACGGTTTCATCAAATTTGGCAACATCAAATTTCGCAGATGAAGTGCCCAACCCCACAACAACAACGCTCTGATACCAATAGTTGTGAATGAACTCAGAATTGCACAGCCGAATTTAAATGCAGCAATAATAAAGAACAAATATGGAACACACACACAGTATATATGAAATTAAGAACAACAACGCAAAGATTTATGTGGTTCGGCAAAGCCTACATCCACAGGAGCAATCGGTAAAGGTTTTCACACTGAGAATGTCAAAGAACACAATACAATATAATTACAATGATCTTCCCCTCTCAGAATATACCCAGAATGGTATATTTATAAACACTTCAGAGGTTTTCCTCTAAACACCTGACCATATTAACGTTCACATTCAAATTTTGAAATCAGCCTCGCTGCCCTGAGCCAAACCGTCGACTAATTGGGCCAATTATTCGACTATTTCAGATAGAATGTAAATTGTGTGAATTTTGGAGCAAAACCGTCGACTGTTTCAGCCAAACAGTCGACTGTTTGCTGCTGCTCCTCAGCACAAGTGATTTTCAACTATGTTTTCTTCCTTGTTTATGCAATCCATCAAGTATATGAGCCACAAAAACACAACACCCTACAACTAGTAGAAACCACACACACAATACAATGCATTAAAAAAATTTTATAGCATACAATTTTTGGTGTGAATCCAAGCTAGACTAAAATTAAGAAGAAAACCATGCAATAGTACTTTTTGAAAAAAGAATTGTATATTTCAAAACTTGCAAATGAAAAACGCAAAAACACAAAGATGCATATACTAAACCTAAGGATCATAAACACAAAATCTCCACTACTAAACAACTATTGGAAAAATTATTAATAATAGTAATAAGAAAGGAAATAACAAGAGAGGAGAAGATCTCACTGGTGATTGAAACTAAAAAGGTAATGACAACTGCTTGAAAAATACTACAGTAAGTACCCTTTGACACAGGAAATTTGATGCTGCTAACAAAAATCAATCGAAGAATATTTAAGCAACAAGAGATTGCAAGAATTCTTCAATCTAAATTAAAGATTCAAATCCAAGAATATTCAAGAAACAAGATTCCTCAATCCATAATAGAAATTGTGAGATCATGGGATACTTCAACTCAGATTAGGCTGGATCCATTGATAATTGAAGATCTACTACTTGATATGTACATTTGTGGGAGGTAATCTTGTTACCTGGCATAGCAAGAAACGAGCTACTGCAGCAAGATCTAGTGCTGAAGCAGAATATTGAGCCATGGCTCATAATGTGATGAGCTTGTGTGGCTAATGTCTCTTATGTTAGAGATGGGATTCTTAGTAACAAAGCCAATAAATATGTTTTTTGATAATCAAGTTGCAATACATAATGCAAGCAATCCATTGTTTCATGAGAGGATGAAGCACATAGAAGTTGACAATCATTTCTGAGAGATGTTGTGTTGGAGAAGGTCATAAGGACTTCCTTTGTGAAATCTGTGGATCAGCTAGGCAATGTTTTTATGAAGCCTTTATATAAGCCTGCCTTGTCTACTGGCTATTACAAGCTGGGGTTAGGTAATATTTATACACCTCCAGCTTGAGGGTGAGTGTTAGAAGAGAATATGTTATTTTAGTAATTGGATTGTGTTAATAAGGGCATCTTTACCCTTAGGCTTTATTCCTATTAATAATACATAATAGGGCAGACCTGGAGCTGTTTTTTCTCTTTTTCTCCTCTTCTCTTCTCCTCTTCTTCTGTCCTCCATCTAGCTTTACAACGCCATTTAATGTCAAGCCTGTGAGTAAACCTACAAAGCATTTACTCAGCTTAGTCACTTATTTTTTGATTCTGTTGTGATCCAGGTTTTGAAGACTAGGGAGACAATGGGCAGAGGGCAAGAATCTAATGGTCTCAACTACTTCTACTCATTTCCTTTAGTTATTGCTTGTTCTACATTAGTTTCCTCATTGCAGATTCACTATAATCCTCAACATCATTCCTTAGAGAATTTGAAAAAATTAGTCCCTAGTTTGAGTCATTTGTCATGTTTAGAGTATGCGTCGAGTCAATAAGGGATCCTCTTGTTCCTTCAACGTCCTAGGTGAATAACCAGGTGTGAAGTCTATTTCAGTTCATCCATTCCAATTTTTGGGTCTGAGTCGTGTTTTGTAACATTGTGATGATTATTTGAGAACAACCTTGCCTAATTTAATGAAAGCATTCAGAGTTATCTTCTACCCTTTGTGTGTGTGTGTGTGTGTGTGTGTGTGTTTTCTTTCTTGTTGGATTACCACTCTACCTAAAAGCTTAAGTTGTTAGGTTATAGGCCAACAATGCGCATCAAGTTTTAACACTCCCCTGCACACGCAGTGCACATGCAGTGCAATTGCACTTGGAGAGAAATAAACAATAAATAACACCCATTACAGAAAATAAGATAATTTTTAAGTACCACATAATAAACGCAGGCAACAAGACCAACCAAAGGTCTCCAGAGCTCTGATACCATGTTAAATTAGCACATTATCTAAAGGCTTAAGCTGTTAGGTTGTGCTCCAAGCCTCCAACAATGTATATGCTTTAACAGTATGAAATTAACCATCTGTTCAACTATAAGTTCATATACTTCACAATGTTAATGTCCATGAGTATGTCTCTATGCTTTTTGGTGCTTACATGACTAATTTTGGCATTGTTTTGTGAGACAGTTCTCACAATCACACTCCATTTTCTTCCTTGTGAATCCTTTTCTTTGTCGTATGGATAAATACTGATGACTGTTCGCAGAGACGGAGGCCTAATAATGCCTATCACCTGATCTTTTGTTTATCATGCAAGTAGAGAGTATAGCAGTGAGACAGTACCCCGCTTTTTGCATTGTTCTTTTACTTGGATATTATGGAATTATCTTTTCAAAACTGCCAAGGAAGAATCTTGGGTTAGTCTACGAACTATGGAAAAGCTGTTTCTTCTTATTCTATGCTTTCGCAGAAGTGGAGATGCTAGAGTTTTATGGAGTTGTGCTTTAATGGCCATGATATGTTGCATTTGGTTAGAGAGGAACTCGAACCCTCCAAGGGTGTTTGCTTAGGGAGAGGGAGGTATTCTATGGCTCGCTGTGGGCATCAGTGAGGGCACCTTTCTGGGAGTTGCTTTATATCATATTCAGAGTTATTGGTGATCTTTGTTGCATTGATTATGTTACTTTTTTGTGCTTTTTTGTATTTTTATTTTTCTTTGATGTACAGATTTCTGGTCCTCCTCTTTATATATCCCTTTTCCTTCAATAATTTTTTTTCTTTTTGAAAAAATATTGGAGCTGTGAAGAAAGCATGATGGAGTGATTGGCACAGCACAGATCACAAGCAAAAATTGTGACAATAGGCCAAAAGAGGTTGCATGCTTATAGATTCCTCCAGCATTACAATGAAACCAAATGATTGGTATTGTGATCCTTGCCCTTTTTCAATCAATAATACAGGTCCATCTTCAGCAAGTGAAAGGTCATGTCTCAGAGAACAGAACGTTCCTCAGTACACCTTTATTACGCAAGCAGCACCACAAAATTTTAAATTCCCATTCAATGTTGACAACCAGACCAAGGCACATTGGCAAGCATCACAGTGCAGCAAAGTAGCTGAAAAGTCAGTCAGTTATCTCAGTTCAGCAGAGCACTTCAGGTCAGTAAGTTAGCTCAGTCAACAGGGTAACTGACTGACGAAGAACCAGCATAGCTCAATCCAGTTCTATTGTGCCAATTGCAGAAGACATCATCATACAACAAAAAATCAAACCAATGCTTGCTACTTCAATTATCCAAGGAAGTTCAACTAGGCCATGGAAGGAGGGAGCATCTATATGAGATAATGAGAGAGCAGAACTCATGCCCTAATTGTTTGATGGCATTGAGAAAAGAAGAGAGAGGAGGAGGGGAGGGTGGGGAGCATCAGTGCCATAACCAATCAGGAGTGAAATGGAAAACTGACTATATCAGTCCCCTACACAAAGAGCTTTGACGATGCACCACAGCTTGACAACTGTATAGATAGCTGTTCCCCCTTGACCGCAAGTAAGATCCAACTCTGTTTTCCTCTCTAATTCTTCTTCCCACTTTCTCCTATAAGATTACCTTTTCTGACTTCAACATTTGAGAGTCCCTCCTTAGCAACCATGTTGAGCTCCTCCAACCTACCTTTTATATTTTGAAGGACTTGTTTAACATGAAAGCATGAAAAAAAAAATCATGTCTTGTAACACGCAGGGACAGGTGTAAAATTTTTAACTGAAGAAAAATAATAGAAAATTGTATGGCAATAGACTGAATGAAAAATAGATGCAATGATGAGATAAAATCAGAAATCATTTCTTCCATGCAACATTTCTCATAAGTGAATGGTGGTACAAATAATACTGACCTAAAATTGGAAAGGATTCCAATAAGGCATAAAAGTTTTTTTGAGACAAATGGCACCTTTAAGACCTCTGCACAAGACACATTACAATCGCATCCATCTACAGGACCAGCAACAAGAGGATTGACATCATTATTTGTATAATAAAGCTTGATTTTCATATTGGGGTCAGTTACAATTAGAAAATAACAAGAAAAAAAGAAGTGGAAGATATAATGATACTCATTTAAATAGGACAACAATTTTCCATACAATTTCGAAGCATCTTATATGCCTCTTATCAAAATCTAAAGATCATACAAACAATGGCAGCAATTAGAAACCATCTGTTAAACCAGCACTTATCACCAAAACATCAATCATTAACAATTGGGCCAAACAATTTATAACAAGCTATTAAATGTCCTCAAACAAGGGATAAACCCTAAAAACTCAAATTGGATTCATAATAGTCAATTACAAATAAAATCTCTTTCAATAATATATTTAGAGAGCTAATATGCTTAGGAATCATTACGATTGATACACATTGCTGGCCCACAACCCAGTAGCTTAAGCTTTTAGGTAAAGTGGTCTTCTAACATGGTATCAGAGCTGGTTACTAGGTCCTGGGTTCTAGTCTTGTCACCCCAAATTTATTGTGTGGTGTTCAAAAAATTAGTCCCTGTAATGGATGTTATCTAACGTATGTTTCTCTCTCCACGACCTGTCAGGCTGCATGTGCAGCAAAGTGTTAAAGCTTGATATACATTGCTGGCCCACAACCCAACAGATTAAGCTTTTAGGTAAAGTGGTCTTCTAACAAGAATCAAGCTGTTGCTTGCTGGTTATTTTTGGTCATTTAGCATGCTTATTTATTTCTATGTTAGCAGGCAAGAGTTAGTGAAGGTTTTGAAGTCATTGTTATGTACTTGATATATATTATAAAAAGAGGGTGAGACCTGCTTTTGTAAGTAGCTCTTTCAATTATCCAAATGCTTCAACATGGCATAATATCAAGATCTGACCTAAACCGTAAGTGCATACCAAAACCAAAACCAAAACCTAAAACTCAAACCTGCTGTTTGTCACCAGAAAATCCTAGATGCTGTTGTTCTTTTCTCAAAGAAATCCTTCATATTTTGCAAAAATAACCACATTGCCACCTGCAGAACCTGCCAATCTACTATGCTGTGAAATTTCACAGCCGCAAAGGCAGTTCTGAGTCCATGCACCAGCATGTGAGAGTTTCTTGAGCAAGTTTCCTGCTCTGATTTCTTCCAGAATGTTTAAAATACCTCGATACATCATAATATCAAGTTGCTGGTCATGTATTTTGTTCAAAAATTCAAATTTTTTTTTCACTCATAGCATTTCATTAATGGTTGTTTGGTACCGTTAGGGCTGTGTGTTGGTTTCGGGCTTTGTGTTAGCCCCTCGGTGCTGTGGCAGCCTCATGCTGGTTTATTTGTTACTCATTCATGGTGATCACCTTGTTTGTGGTCATTCCGGCTATTTGACTGTTAACCCTGTTATCATTGCTCTAAGTATGTGGATGTTTGGATGAATCCATGAATCCCAAGAGCAAGTTTCCTTCATCATTGGATGGAAAGAATTATGTACAGTGATCTACGGCTGTCAAGGTCAATTTGACAGGCCTAGGTAAATCTGAAAACACTTGTTTCTATCCAGGCCTAGTGGTGACAAAAGAAAGAATTATAGAGTCAAGAATACGCATTGATTGTCTCCCTATCAATGGAACATGCCTCTGGATGTATGCAGGGAGATTTGGGATTCTGTCAACCTCTTAGACTCCAGTAACATTATATTTATGTATGACCTATCCTTTGCAGTTACAACAGGGAGACAGAAGTGTTATAGAGAACTTTGCAGAGATGAAGCACAGCCATGAAGAACATTGTGCAACCTATAACTGCCAGTGTCTATGAGATGCAACAACAGAGGGAGCAGATGACATTTCTTCAGGTTCTGGTGGTTTGAAACCCGAGTTTGATGCAGTTTTGTCCAAAATCAGTAGAAGTGCATAGTTACCATCCTTTGCTGATCTTTGTTCTTGCATTCTTCATGCTTCCTCCAGTACACATTCCTAAGCCGCTAATCATGGAGTGTCAACTTTTCGCCCTGCGAAGAAAGCTTACGTTATGCAAGGTGATTCTTGTTTCTTACCAAACAATCTCAAAAGTTCTCAGGTTGATTCTAGTGGTCATGGGGGAAGGCATAGAGGTTCCCCTTGCAAGTGCACTCATTATGGATGAGGAGGTCACTTGATTGAGGAATGTTGGGATCTTCAAGGTAAACCACCATGCGTTCCCAATGCACCCACAACATATTATACACTTTTGGGCACGACGGGAGAGCAGCATGCTTTATCTATGTCAGGGAAAGAGTATTCCAATTTCCAGTAGTATCAGGCATCCCAGAAAGCCTCTCTTCCCATTGCATCTCTTGCTCAGATAGGTAACACTAGAACTTGCCTATTGCCCAGTATTTCTTGCACTACTCCTTCGATTATAGATTCATCTGCTACTGATCATATAACAGGCATAACTAATCTCTTTTCAACCCTCCAATATTCCAAAAGCCTACTTCAGGTTACCCTAGCTGATGGGTCCACCACTGCCCTTAAGGGAATAAGGACAGTCAATCCCACTTCCAATATTTCTCTTCGTCTATTTTGTATATTCCCAAGTTCCCTTTCACTCTTATGTCAGTTAGCAAGATTACAAAATCTGTTAATGCTTGATATAAAATGTTGGCCCACAACCTAAGAGAGTAATAGCTTAAACCTTTAGGTAAACTGGTAATATAACATGGTATCAGAGCTGGTTACCAGGAGGTCCCGAGTTCAAGTCATGTTGCCCACACTTATTGTGTGGTATAGAAGTTAGAGACAATGTCCATGGCTGAATTTTCACTCGAAGGAGCTTGAGAAGAAATCAGGCAGCACACACTAGCACAAAACAGCACCTTCAGGACCTCGAAAAACAAGGACTTACAATACTTCAGACCTCCAGAACTTCAAAAGGCAGCTATGACTACAGAACAGAGCTTAGAATACCCTAGGAGGAATTTTTTAACCCCCTAGTACAGGGCAGACCACAGAAAAGTACTGCAGACATTTAGTAAACAACCTGGAAGCAGCTACAGGGATAGTGTTGTTTTATACAAGATCTCAATGCTTCAATACCAAAAAAGTACTTCAATGGTGCCAAGTTCTTGGTTTGAAATTTAGTAGGGAGGAAAAGCTTTAGATCCTGGATGCCTTCATCATCTTCGCAAATAACCACAATATCATCAACATACACAATAAGAAAAATCCTACCGAATGGAGTTTGATGATAAAATACAAAGTGATCTACTGCATACCATCAAAGACCAAACTCAAGTACTACAACAGTGAATCTCAATCGGCCAAACCATGCCCTAGGAGACTGTTTTAAACCATATAATGACTTTTCTAACCAACACATTTATCCTAATTCCCCCTGAGCAACAAACCTAGGTGGTTGCTCCATATAGACCTCCTCCTAAAGATCACTATCTAGGAAAACATTCTTCATATCTAACTAATGTAGTGGTCAATGACAAGTAGTGGCCAAGGAGATGACCAAACACACTGAGGCAAGTTTAGAGACTGGGGAGAATGTGTCTGAAACCATAAACCTGATTATATCCCTTAAGACAAGGTGAGCCTTCACAAGCCACAGAACATCAGGATTGACTTTCACATTGTACACCCAGCAGCAACCAACAACAAGCTTATTAGGAAGAAGAGGTACCAAATCCCAAGTATAACTACCATGTAACGCACGCATATCTTCACCCATTGCAGTCCTCCACCCAAAATGGGATAAAGCTTTAGATAGATTTCGGAAGAGCAACAAAATACAGAAAACTAACAAAACAGCAATACAAGAGTGACAATAAACCAAACAAACAAAACTAGAGATTGGATGTTGGCTACAACTGCATTTACCTTTTCAAACTGTTATAGGAGGATCAACATCATGGAAAACAGGATCATTTGACGAGGGAAGTAGAGGCACAGAAATAGAGGCTGGAGGAGGCTTTCCTCCCTTGAGTTGCTATGTGTACACTTGCAAATTGGGATGATCCAAGCAGCGAAAAGGACACAAATTGGATGAATATGCAGAAGGATTGGGCACAGATAATAGGTTAGGATCTCCAATGCAAGGCAGAGGAAGAGACTTAGCAAGGTCAATAGAACTCAAGGAATCAAAATAGTGTGGCGTAGACTTAAAAAAGGTGACACCAACAAAGACAAAGGATCAATGTAAAGTAGAATTATAATGTCGATACCCTTTCTGAGTATGAAATACCCAAAAAAAAAAATACATTTGATAGCAGGAGGATCCAACTTATCCATTCCTAAAGTTAGCTGATGGACAAAGGACACACAATTGAATATAAAAGGAGGAAGTGAGGAGTCTTAGGGAATATAACTGAGTATAGGATTTTACCACCAAGGACAAAGGATGACATTTTATTGATGAGAGAGCAAGCAGTGAGCACGACATCACTCCAAAAAATTTTGGGAAATTCATTTGATACAATAGGATACATCATACAAGTGACTTTAGGAATATGTTTGTTCGCCTCTTTTACAACTCCATTTGGCTGTGGCGTGTGGGCACAAGATGACTAATGGATCATAGTAGAATTAGTCATATAGGTGCTGAATTGGGTATGAAATACTCCTTAGCATTATTATTACAAAGTATCCTACAGGTATATCAAACTAAGTCTTTGTTTGAGAACAAACGGCACAAAAGAAATTTAAACAACTTAGAATGATCTTTCATTGAATACAACCAAGTCATCCTAGAGTCGTCATTGACAAATGTTAAAAAGTACCGAAAGCCCAATTTTGACATGACACAACTAGGACCCAAAATATCGGAATGGACTAGCATGAAAGGACTAACCACCCATTTGTTGACTTGAAAAGCAAAGGGAATATGATGATGTTTTCCCAGCTAACAATACTAACACAAGATTAGACACATAACCCAAGGTACAACCTATCTGTTTCAACTTGTCCAAGGACGGATGACCAAGGGGATAATGGTTTTGAAGTGTAGTGGCGGTTGTGTAGGAAATGAGAGGAAATAGCGACTTAAAGTAGTAAAGTCCACGAGCCTCACATTCTGTGCCAATTGTATTACTCATCTTCAAACCTTGAATAACCACAGAATCAGGAAAGGTGGTTACAGAACAATTTAGTGACCCAGTAAGCTTCCTAATTGATATGAGATTGAAAGAAGATTTAGTAATGTACAAAACTGAAGAAAGAGAGATGGAGGGAGTAGGGATATACTATTCCTATCATCTTAACTATAGTAATGGACCCATCAATAATGGTAACTTAAGGTAGATTTTTAGGATATTGGAAGGCAGAAAAGCAATTCATTGCACCTGTCATATGGTCAATGGTGGAAGAGTTGATAACTCAAGGACTAGTGGGAGAGATATTAGATTAAAAAAAAAAAAGGGCAGCGTGGTGCACAAAGCTCCCGCGTATGCGGGGTCCAGGGAAGGGGCGGACCACAATGGGTCTATAGTACGCAGCCTTACCTTACATTTTTGCAAGAGGCTGTTCCACACCTCAAACCTGTGACCTTCAAGTCACACGGCGACAACCTTACCGTTGCACCTAAGCTCCCCTTCAATGGGAGTGATACTAGATGATATACAAATTTTAGGATTACCCTTTTGAACAAAGTATGCAATGTGATGAGAAGTTTGTTGGGATGCCTGCTATTGTAAGAACCTTGAGTACTCTTCCTCTGAGATGGTTATAATACACTATTCACCTAAACAAGCACCTAACGAGGGAAACAAACATTTGGGATTTCGCGTTGCGATTCTAACACACACAACCTCGATAGACCTGCAAATCAGAAATAGACAGCAAACAAAATGCTCTTGGAATTCAAGAAAGTGAACTTCCAGACTAACCGAAACAACCACAAATGAGTCAACCACTAATTCAACCATGAACTGATGCCAACAATCAGGCATAGCACTGCCACAGCCCCCCAAAAAAAAGCCTACACACACTGCCACTGCCACAAGGCATCAATTAATCACCTTAAAAATACCAACAATGAGCAATGGCTATCTTCTCATCATAAAGTAATAATGAGCTCCAAACACTAACAAGGGTTTCTCGCGGCTGAGAAGATAAGGGTTGACACCTTAAACAACAAGCCTAAGTCCCACTTGGGGGAGTAAACTATATGAATCCTTTTCTGCCAATTGCATGATCAAGGGAATTTTCCTCGACTAGCCCAAGAGCTATTAGATTCTTTCTCACTATCTTATCCCAAGTTATTTTAGGTCTACCCATACCCCTTTTACAACCATTAACAGTAACTCACACAATTGAGCATTTCTTGGCCTACATTTCAAATGTCCAAACCATCTAAGTCACCCCTCTCTTATCTTATCTTATCTTCTACTGATGCTATGCCTACTTTATTACGAATATGTTTGTTCCTTAATTTATCCTTAAAGTTATACTACTCATCCACCTTAGCGTTCGCATTTCTGAAACATTTACTTTATGGATATGTCGTTTCTTAGTTGCCCAACATTCTAATTGATATAGCATGGCTGGCCTGATTGTCGTTGCATAAAACTTTCCTTTTAAGCATGACTGGTCCTATAAAACTTCAATAACCAGCCGTGACTATAGAACTGAGGTTATAATATACCTAGGAGGAATTACTTAACAACCTAGAACAGGGGACCAGAATAAAGGACTGCAGGCTTTTATAAACAACCTAATGGAAACTCCAAGCATTATGGATGGCAGCTAGTGGAAGCAAAAAAGGGGAAAGAACAGGAAATAAATATTTGAACACCAATCAAAACCAACCAGCAATTGGTACAAGATTGCAAGCAATCAACCACGAATACATGTCATCAAAACAGCATCATCAGCAAACCACGAACAGGGTGACAGAGGAACAGCAGCAACAGCATACTAGAAACAGAGTATAACTGACTTCACATCAGTAAATCACCATGAAAACAGACAGCTTCCTGCCAAGGATGCTGCATAACCTAACCAAGAGGGAGCGTGTCCATAAACGACTCTCAAACCAACCAGATAATCAGATTTGAGGACTGATTAGGGTAGGATATGGATAAAAAGTCAAAAAAACAGAGTGTCAAAACCAATTCAGAAAAATCAGAATTGGAGATCAATGCTTTGATACTGTTGACGCTCAGCGATTTCAATCTTCCAGATCGACAAAATAAATCACACATAGAACATTCATACAAAAATGGAGACGAGAGATTTTACGTGGTTCAGCAAGGTTGCCTACATCCACGGAGCGTGCACCCGGAGTAAAATTCACTATGAAACGATGGCAGTACAAGATCTAATCAGTCTCTCCCCGATCCCAGATCCCCTGTACACCCCTTCACCTTCAACCCGTTGAAGAAAAGTTCTTCCTAGAGAGAACCCCTTTCTAGCTCTTCTTGCACAAAATGACAAGCAATACCTATATTTTCCCATGGTTTACAAACATATATATGACACCACACAACCGTTGGATTTAGAGACGATCCAGCGGCTATGATAAAAGCCACAATAAATTACTAAAAATAAACATATTTTTTAACAATCTCCACCTTGGCTTTTAATCACAGCCAAGAACATCATTCCATCCCCACTCTTTGGGATGCTCTGTCAACAATCAACAAGAGACTACATTAACTAAGTCTAGACAGAGCTTGAACTTAGCTAATATAATAGGCTTCGTGAGCATATCTACAGCATTTCCATCTGTGTGGATCTTCAATAACTGGAACTTACCACTTTCAACCCAACCTCTAACTGCATGGTACCGCACGTCAATATGCTTCGTGCGAGAGTGGTAGACCTGATTCCTTGCCAAGTGGATCGCACTCTAACTATCACAGAATACGTGTAACCTATCCTACATAAAACCAAGTTCCTGAATCAATCCAGTTAACCACAAAGCCTCCTTACCTACCTCTGCCAAAGCTATGTATTCAGCTTTTGTAGTAGACAAAGTTGTAGCAGGTTGCAACATAGCCTTCCAACTAATGGAATCACCAGCCATGATAAAAATGAAGCCATAAGTAGACCTCCTCTTCTCCAAATCACCTGCATAATTAGAGTCCACATAACTCTAAACATTACAATCATCAGTACTTTCAAACAAAATACCATAATCAGAAGTGCCACACAAATATCTAAAAATCTATTTCACCGCATTTCAATGCATTCTACCTGGATTAGCCATACATTTGCTTACCAAACTAACTGCATATGACAAGTTGGTCTACTACATACCATAGCATACATCACACTCCCTATTGCACTGGCATAAGGCACACTAGCCATATCCAACTTATCCTCATCAGTAGAAGGACATAGTTTAGCAAATAATTGAAAATGAGCAACTAGAGGTGTACTTACCGGTTTAGCCTTATCCATGTTAAACCTTTCATCACCTTCTCAATATACTTACCTTGTGACAACCACAGCTTCTTCTGCTATCTATCCCTCTTGATTTCCATGCCAAGGATCTTTTTAGCTACACCAAGATCCTTCATCTCAAACTCATCCTGTAACCTGGATTTCAACACGTTCAACCCATCAGTACTGTTAGAGACAATCAACATGTCATCCACACATAGCATAAGGATCACATATACACCACTGTTAAAAAATCTGAAGTAAACACAACTGTCATAACTGCTTCTAACATATCAAAATCAAACCTCTTACACACCAGGTGCTCTTTACATTGCTCCACAAACCACTCTAGTTGCTCCATAAAGATATCTTCCTCCAACTCACCATAAAGGAAAGCTGTCTTTACATCCATCTGTTCCAGATCTAAATCATGCATGGCAACCAATGCTAACAAGGATCTAATAGAAGCATGCTTAACAACAAGAGAAAAGATTTCATTATAATCTATACCTTCTTCCTGCTTGTATCCTTTCGCTACTAACCTGGCCTTATATTTTATTCCTTCTAATTCTGAAGTAGGTTCTTTCTTTCTGAAAACCCACTTACAACCAATCAACTTCTGAACCAACACCCAAGTGTCATTCTTATGAAGAGACTCCTTCTCCTCAACCATGGCTCCAAGCCAACTCTGAACTGCTTCCTGAAAATTAGAAGGATCTCCACTACTAGTAATCAGAGCAAATGCAACTAAGTCCTCAAACCCATATCTGACCGAAGGCTTAACATTCCTCCTTTCTCTGTCGGTGGCTAGCCCTGTAGGCTCATGTCTATCACCTATCTAAGGAATTTCCTGAGGAACTATAGCCTGTCTCACTATATCCTGTGCAACAGAATCGACAATAGTAGTCTAAGTATTACCCATACATGAATTTTGAATATTGTCCAGCTCCACCTGAATAGGTACTGCCGCTGAATCAGACTTCACCTTCTTATCAGAATTCTCCTTCAACATGGCTTCCTCATCGAAAACCACATCCCTACTAATGAGAACCTTCCATGTTATAGGGTCCCACAACCGATATCCCTTCACTCCTTGGAAACAATGAAATACGCACGGTTTGGACTTAGAGTCTGAATTTGATTAGTCCTGTTCTTGCACATGCACATACGATGGACAACCAAATATTCTCAACACAGAGTAATCTACTGGCTTACCTGTTCATACCTCCTCAGGAACCTTTGCATTAATAGCTGCAAAAGGAGACCTGTTTACCTGGTAGCATGACATACTCACTGCTTCTACCCAGAATGACTTAGGCAAATTAGCCTGAATCCTCATACACCTTGCCCTCTCTAGTAATGTTCTATTCATCCTTTCAGCCACCCCATTCTGTTGTGGCTCATTTGGAACTGTATAGTGCCTAGTGATCCCCTCTTCCTTACAAAAGTCAATGAACTAGTTGTTTTCGTACTCCAGTCCATTGTCAGATCTCAGAAAATTCACCTATTTCCCTATTTGCTTCTCTAACAGAGCTTTCCATTCCCTGAACTTACTGAATACCTCACTCCTGTGCTTCAAAAAATACACCCAGACTTTCCTAGAAAAGTCATCAATAAATGAGACAAAATAAATAGCACCACTGTGAGACTGTATCTGTACTGGACCCAATACATCTAAATGAATGTACTCCAGCACCTCCTTGCTCGTAGGCTTCCTGTTCTGAAACTCACCCTGCGCTGTTTACCAAACAAATAGTATTTACAGAACTTAAGCCTACAACAAGAATTACCTCCTAGTAAGTTCCGCTTATGCAACTCCTGCAAACCACGCTCACTCATGTGACCCAGCCTCATATACCACAGAGTAGTATCATTTGTATCTGCATCTGAAGAGGTACTAGCTGCAGCTCCACCTGTCACTGTGCTACCCACCAGAGTGTACAAATTGTTCCTCAGATGACCCTTCATTACTACCAGTGAACCTCTAGTCACTTTCAGCACACCATCCCTAGCTGAAAAAAAGAAATCATTACTGTCCAAAGAGCCCAAGGAAATCAGATTCATTTTCAGATCTGGAACATGCCTCACATCCCTAATGGTTCTAACCACACCATCAAACATCCTGATTCTGACCGTTCCAATACCAAGAATACTACAAGAAGCACCATTATCCATCAACACCGTCCCTCTAGAGATTGGTTCATAGAAGTCAAACTAGTCCTTGTATGGACACATATGATATAAGCACGCCGAATCCAAAGTACAGGTATCGGCTAAGTAACTGGAGCATGTAGTAACAGCCAAAAGATCCCCATCAAAAACTGATGAACTGCTCTCCACTACAATAGCCTGCTCTCCACTCTTACCCCTAGACTTGGATCGAGATTTCCCTCGATTCCAATTACCCCTGCTAGAACTCCTGCCCTGCTATTGGCTAGACTCACCCTTAGCCACCAACCCTACTCCATGTTCTGGATAATCTACTTTGTGAAAATTCTCACTCTCCAGAATGGCAGTAGTCACCTCATCAACTATAAGAGTCTCCTTGCCTAGCAGTAGTGTGGTTTTCAAAGTATCAAGTGAACTGGGAAGCGAATACAACAGAATCAGTGTTTTATCTTCCTCCTCAATTTTTACCTCAATACTCGGCAACAGCGTGATTATCTTATTGAAATAATTGAGGTGGTCTCGGACTTTTATGCCCTCAGTCATCCTCAAGTGATACAAATATTTCTTCAAATACAGTCTATTAACTAGGGACTTGGACATATAAATATTTTCCAATTTTTTCCAAAGCTCAGCTAGTGATGTTTCATTCTACACACTGTATTTAATTCCTGGAGCTAAACTTAAGCGGATGGTACTTATTGCTTTCATTTCCAACTCCTACTGATCATCTGACATGGTCTCTGGCTTCTTGTCTTTCCCATACAGTGCCTTAATCAGTCCCTGTTGGACCAACACATCCTTCACAGTGCTCTACCACAGACTAAAATTATTTTTCCCATTAAAAGGATCCACCTCAAACTTGGCCGTCGAAGTACTCGCCATTAAAAAAAAAAAATTCTTTTTTTTTCCTCTCCTCTGACGTCCACAGTGACGTCAACACCTGTTAGGATGATGTCAACAACAGTGCCTGCATCAGCTTCTATGTCAACGTGACGTTAGCGCTCCACAGGGAGGATCCGCACCTCGACCTGCGCTCCAACCCGATCCTAAATCCGAGTTTGTTACCCAATTCTGGCATAGTTCATCATGTTCTTCATCTGTGAAATTTTTTTTCTTCCGAATTTTTTTTTTCACGCCTTCAGTTGAAAAATGATCCTCCTTCAGTTGAAAAATGCCGGAATAATTTTCCGGCACCTGATCTGAATCTTTGCGTACCTCAATCCGATCTGAACAAACCGCTCTGATCTTGAGCACTCCAGCGGAAAAACTTCATATCCAAAAAATTTCTTTCGATCTAATCTGATCGATCAGATCTACACCCAATCGAAACCGTGCTCTAATACCACTTGTTGACGCGCGGCGATTTTAATCTTCCAAATCAACAAAATAAATCAAACAAAGAATATTCATAGAAAAATGGAGGCAAGAGATTTTATGTGGTTCGGCAAGGTTGCCTACGTCCACGGAGCATGCACCTGGAGTAAAATCCACTATGAAACGATGGCAGTACAAGATCTGATCAGTCTCTCCCCGATCCCAGATCCCCTGTACACCCCTTCACCTTCAACTCGTTGAAGAAAAGTTCTACCTAGAGAGAACCTCTCTCTAGCTCTTCTTGCACAAAATGACAAGCAATACGTATATTTTCTCATGGCTTACAAACATATATATGACACCACACAACCGTTGGGAGATAAATAAAGTACCCTCTCATAGCACCTGTTTAGTATTAACTAATTCACTTCTAACAAAAACCATGAGTCTAGATGCCAATACACTATGTAAGACAAGTGAACATTCACACATGAAGGGGGCAGGATAGGGAGCCCATCAATGGTTGAGAGTGGTCATTGGTGGGAGTGGCTACCAGCGGCTATAGCTCTGTGGAAACAGTAGTTGCTAGGCCATGACAACAATCAATGCAAGATCCTATGTCCTCACACATGGGATAAATCCTAATAACTTAAACAAAATCTCACTCGTATCATTCTAGGCCTAATATACTTTGGAATCATTCCAATAAAATAACGAGACTCAATTAAACTAAATCGTACTTTTATAGTACCTAAATACATAAGATCTTCTAATTTATGACCTAATAGAAATAACACTTAGGAAATATCGCAAAAATACGAAGGGAGAATTACAAACGACTCAAAACTAAAAAATTGACTCCAAATGCTTTATTTCTCACACATCCGTGACCTTTTGACATTCTCCATCACCTTCAAAGTGACCCCATCTCACACACGAAAAGATGAAGGTACTGAACTTGAGCAGATCCACAATACAAACAAAATGAGCTACACTGTAACAAACATATGAAGAGCAAACATATATCACAAGATTTGGACTTAGGACCTACTTTGGCAAAATAGGAACTGAACTCAACAATGTATATCAAGGAATCCAACAAGAAAGAAGGCTGCAATTAAAAAGCTTGGAACACAATATACCTCTCAAATAATCAGAAGTAAAGACTGAGGCCGCATGAGAAAGATATTCATCGCATACAGAGTCTTCATTGCAATATCCTTCCGCCTCTGTTAATTCATTAAGCTCGAAGCGGTCACCATTTAAAAGAATGGAACAAGCCTTAAACAAACAAGAAAGTGTAAGTTAAAATAGATCACTAATCTCCAATAGAGCACATCAGCATTCTACAAATGATAAGGAAAAAAAAAGACAAATACAACAATTCATAAAGAGGAAGCTAACAACTTCAAATACAAAAGTGGCAAAAAAAAAAAAAGTAAGAGGGGGGGGGGGGGGGGGAATACAATTACACTCCCTAAACTATGTCATCTGCTACAAATGTCCTCTGAAACTTTTAAAAGCAACACTTTTACACCCCCTAGACTATCAAAGGGGTAACAGAGTTAACATATGTTGACGAAAATAATAAAAATACCTTCATACTCTTCAGTTTTAATTTCACTCCATCTAACTAACAACTTCTCGACAGTAAAAATCAAACAACTAGAAGATTGTCAGAATTGTTGTAAAGTTTCAAATATTATTTATATTCACTACGTACAACTGTCACTTTTAGAAGTTCAAGGGTGCATATATAGCAGACGGTATAGTTTAAGGGGTACAAGTGTATTTTTCCCAAAATAAAGAATAGTTACTCTCTGTAGTGAAGATGAAACACAAGCCAAAATGTGCACAGCAGCACAAGAGAAGAGAACTGGCAACCTTATTACAATTGGGAACATTCAAAAAATTCGAGACATGTAGGCAATGATAAAATAATCATACAACCTAAACAACTATTTCTTAACCTCCAATAGTTGCCTTAAATTTTAGTGAAGAGGAGGTCGCTAGTGAAAGATAAATCTAACAATTGCCTTAAATTTTGAGAAGTGATGCTAGGGGATTTTCTCTTGCACTAAGGCTTGGTTTTGTTGTTGTTGTTGTTGTAGTAGGAAGAGGGATCACCTAATTAATTGGGAGGCTGTTTGTAGGTTTAAGGCTAAGGTGGGCTTGAATCTTGGCAATTTAGTAGCCTAAAAACATTGCTCTAGTATACGCAGCATACCGCTATCCAACCAATCAGAGTTGAATATCTTCCTATCATCTTTGAAAGTTTGGTTAACCATGGTTTTAAGACTAGGACCAATTTTGACCCAGAAAAGGCACTGAGACATTTGAATTGACTGGACCGGAGGATCAAATTAGTTCTCGAAATTGTGATGTCATCATGACACACACACACACACATACACAATATATATATATATATATATAAGTTGGCGGTGGGATAATGATGTACAAAAAGTCATAAAGACAAAAAGAATTTGTTATAAAATGTGGCAAAAATGTAGAAACAGGGATAACTTTGAAAAATACAAGGAGACAAGAAAATATGCAAAAAAGGCCATTAGTGAAGCTAAATACAGATCATTTAATAGTTTGTATGATAGATTAGATACAAAAGAAGGGGAAAGAGATATATTTAAACTTTCTAAAGCTAGAGGAAAGAAGAGTAAGGACTTAGGAAATGTAAAATGTATAAAAAGTGATGATGATATTGTTTTGGTTAAGGACGAAGGCATTAAAGAAAAATGGCGAAGTTACTTTAGTAAGTTGTTTAATGAAAATCAAATAGAAGGCTTAAACTTAGAATTGTCAAATGAAGAAAAGACTAAAAATATGAGATTTATTCGCAAATTTAGAGTTAACGAAGTTAAGTTTGCACTAAAGAAGATGAAAAATGGGAAAGCTGTGGGACCAGATAACATCCCAATTGAAGTTTGGAAATGCTTAGGTGATAACAGAATTATATGGTTAACTAATTTATTTAATACAATTATAAAAACTAAGAAAATGCCAAATGAATGGAGGAAAAGCACTTTAATACCTATATGCAAAAATAAAGGAGATATCCAAAATTGTAATAACTATCGTGGAATTAAACTTATGAGTCATACGATGAAACTATGGAAAAGGATAGTAGAACAAAGATTAAGGTTGAAGGTCTCAAAAAATCAATTTGGTTTTATGCCTTGGAGATCTACCGCAGAAGCTTTATTGACCTTGAGAAAGCATAGGATAGGATACCTAGGAAAGTTCTATGGTGGGTTTTAGAAAAAAAGGGCATATATAGTAGGTATACTGATGTCATTAAGGATATGTACAATGGAGTAATGACTAGTGCAAGGACTATAGATGGAGAAACTAGAAAATTTCACCATAGGTGTACATCAAGGATCTGCTTTGAGTTCTTATCTTTTTACTTTAGTGATAAACCAATTGACTAAGAGTATTCAAAAAGAGGTTCCATGGTATATGTTGCTTACAGATGATATTGTATTAATTGATGAAACTAGGGATGGAGTAGAGCCCGAGTTAGAATTATGGAGAGAAGCTTTAGGATAAGTAAAAATAAGACAGAATATATGAAATGTAATTTTAGTAATAATAGGAGGAATATTGGAGATAAAGTTAAACTTGATGATGAAGAAATAAATAGCACTTGTAGATTTTGATACCTTGGATCTATTATGCAAGCTGAAGGAGAAATTGAAGATGATGTAATGCATAAAGTTAAAGCAAGTTAGGTAAAATGGAGAAGTGCTTCAAGTGTGCTCTGTGATCATAGAATAACCTTAAAATTGAAAGGGAGGTTTTATAAGATAGCTATAAGACTAGCTATGCTATATGGATCGGAATGTTGGGAGACGAAGAAACATAATATCTAAAAGGTAAAAGTTTCCAAGATGAGAATGCTTAGATGGATGAGTAGTATAACATTGAAAGATAAATTAACGAATGAACATATTCGCGGTAAGTTAGGTGCAACTCTTACAGAAGATAAGATAAGGGAGGGACGACTCAGATGATATGGACACTTGCAACGTAGGTCACATAGTACACCAGTCAAGAAGAGTGAGTTAGTTACTGTGGGGGGCAGTAGAAGGGGTAGCAGTAGACCTAAAATAACTAGAGAGGAGATAGTAAGGATTTAATATCCCTGAATCTGTCAAAAGAAATGGTCCATTATCGTATAAATTGGCGGCAAAGGATTCATATAGCCGACCCCACCTAGTGGAACTTAAGACTTGGTTTTGTTGTTATTGTTGTTGTGTATATATACATATATATATATATATATATATATAAAAGATACACACACTGCAACAATAATAGTATAAAAAACGGTGAACATAATCATTTATTAGTTATTTAGAGTCATAAATAACAATAAAATTTATATTAAAAAAATAATCTTAAATTTATTATTATTGGAAGAAAAGAATAGGGAGATCAAATAATATTTTATTGAACTTTACTTGAGTGTGTGAGTTCAGTATGTATAGTAATTATTACGAGTCAAACAAATTTAATGGAGGGCAAAAATGTTTAATTAAATTAATAAAGTTTCTTTATTTGGTTAGTGAGAAAGTGAGTTTGTATATATACTAACTACTGGCGTCAAACAAATTTTGAAAGAAGGTGAGATTGATTTAATTAATATATTTTATTTGGTGTGAATTTGTCTTTTTGGTGTGAGTTTCTCTTCTTTTCTTCTTATTGCCTCCATCTCTAACTTACAACACTTACGTTTTCGCTAAAATCTGTGCATCGTCTATCTTGAAAAATCAATTCACAAGTTGTTTTGGATATCAGCAAAAAATGTGCATGATATCTCATATCATTTGAAAATCAGTTGTGGTTGAAGCAAACTATTTACAAAAATAAAATGTGTGACAACTAGAAGCCTAAAAACCTAAGATAGGTACTCGCTCCTACTCTAACCTTTGTCTACTTCAAAACAGACAAACACTCGACGCAGAGTTGCAAGCATCGGAGCCCAGAGCCTTACTGCACTCTCAGCCTTAAAACAGGACAAAGGAAGATTGAGCAACAGATCTGGCTTGTGGGCTAAGTGGTAGTTGCAACAGCACATTGGTAGTGGCGTGGCTGATGCAGTTGTAGGGAAAGACGAACAGAGCTGAAAGGGAGAGGAATTGTCGAGGCTCCCAAGTTGAGAGGTTCAACTGGGAGGAGGAGCTCATCGTCAACAAGAAAATACAGTTGGGGAAGATGACGGAACCAGTGGTCCAGTCGTTGGGGTTCAACTGGAAGGAGGGGGGGTCTGAGCTTTCGGACCCTAGCCCTGAGTCTGACATAGAATATCTGTGCGAGAAGCTCATGAGGCAGCCTGTTGTCTCATTAGTCGGAGAATACTAGCCAGGATGGAGATACAGGCCATTCATCTCGTCTGGGGAGCTTGATGAAGATCTGGGCTTTTGGACCCTAGATCTGAGCATGATGGATTAAAATCTGGATCCAACGAGAACTACTGCAAGGGCAAACCAGTGGCCAGGTAGACGAGATCAGCTATTGCTGATTCTACAGTGTATGGGCAAACGACTCAGCCCCGCCGCATATCTCCAGTGAACCACTACAAATTTGTTGAGAGAGAGAGCATCACATGACTACAAGCCTACTAGATCATTGTTTGCTACACCAACAAAATGGAAGGCTATGATGATAAAGTTTTGTAAAACTGTAATATAGAACATCATGGGCATAAATGACCACAAGGAAGTATCAATTCAGTTGAGTGTGTCTTCTCTTCAAAGAAGCTCAGGTTCTAAATGTCTGGATACAATCTCCATAGAGCATAGAAAATGAAAATTTTCTGGAATGCCTTTCTTCAGAATATTTAAAAATTAAAGAACATCAAGATTCAAAGGATTATAAAGCAAATGAAGATATAAAAAGAAAGCATGTGATCATAAAGATTGAGGAGAAAAAAAAAAGGAACAACAACAACTCAATTAAAATAAGCTGTATAAGTAAAGAGCCTGCATTAGTTGAATACTCTTAGATTACCACTTTATCTAAAAGCTTAAGTTGTAAGGTTGTGGGCCAACAATGTAATCAAGCTTTAACACTCCCTGAACGTGCAGCCCAAATAACACGTGAAGAGATAAACACGTGATAAATAACACCCATTAGAGGAAATACAATTATTTTTAAATACCACAAAATAAACACGGGTAACAAGACTAGAACCAAAAATCTGTTGGTATCCAGCTCTAAAACCATGTAAGATTACCACTTTATTAAAAAGCTTAAGCTGTTAGGTTGTGGTCCAACAACGCATATCAAGCTTAAATAACCAAGCAAGAAGTCAAATACACAATGAATTCTAATTAGAGTTACCAAAAACGCCAACACCTAGCGAACCACATATTGGCACAAATTCTCGTCCCAAATGCAAATCTAACAATCCAAACTTTTCATTCAATATTTTTCAGGTAACATATTTTTTATTAGTTAATGTTACTGATCTTGTTGGTCTTTTAGCATGTGTTATTACTATGTTAGTAGGCATGAGTTGGTAAGGGTATTGTGGCCATTATTATGCACTTGATATATATTATAAATAGAGTGAGAGATCTATGATTGTAGTTCGGTCCTTCAATTCACCAAGTACTTCAACATGGTACTAGAGCAAGATCTGACCTAAAACCCTAGTGCATAGCCACCACCAAAAGCAAACCCTAAACCTCAAACCTGCTGCTTTAGAAGCATATGATATCTCTGCTCCTGATTGATGGGGAGTGTCGCTAACTATTTTGGTCTTTTAGCATGTGTTATTGCTGTGTTAGTAGGCATGAGTTAGTAAGGGCATTTTGGTCATTATCATGCAATTGATATATATTATAAATAGAGTGAGAGACCTATGATTTTGCTTAGGTCCTTCAATTCACCAAACTTCAACAGTTAAAGCGGACAATTCACATTACGATTTCATTTTCAGTCCTTAAATCTACTTTACGGAAGAAAATATCTTCTAGATTTGAGACACTTCAACATCCTCCCAAAATATACAAGTACCAACACATTTTTCATCACTATCCATGTTTTGGAGTGTTTGCTTACCACAATCTCATTCTTGTTCGATGAAAACATTGATTTGAACTATAGATAATATATGAGCTTTAATAAGCATACTTCATGGTATAATATTATAAACCAAAATTTTAAAAAGAATAGAATAGGAAAAAATGCAAATTAGAACAACAACGGAATAAATTGATTTCTGCGAGGAAAAAAATAACATGCAATCAGAAGAGAGGACAACAAATTGAATACCAGTAAAGATTACCTCTAGAGCACCCCAAAGGCCAAGGCTTTGCAGACAAAATATAACATGACAATGAAGTCTCAAAAGCATTCTTTTGCTGCTTTGGAGAACACCGTGATCATCAGTCTTCATACTGAGCATTGATGTACACTGAGTGAATCATAACAAAATAGGGAAAAGTGAAAGCCTGCTCAAATGAAAAGGCAAGTATAAGAGAAGACCAATGTCATAACCAAATACCTTACGTTTTATCTCCTCAAGTTTCATTTCATAAGGCATGTGAATGCAAGATCCATTGTTCATAAGAGGACCATATTGATACACTTTAACTTTAGGAGATACGACAAAGCTTTCCAACTCTTCCTTGTCTTCAACAGTATAAACCTATGCAAGGTAAAAAGGTTGAGAGAATGGCTACAGAAATTCTTTTTTTTTAATTAAAAATATATATATTGAGACATAGAAGGAGAGAGAGAGAGAGAGAGAGAGAGAGAGAACAGCCTCAGGGAGGTCACAAGTTCCTAAAAAAAAAAAAAAAGGTAAAAACAAAATAGGAACAAATAAAAAAAAATTAACATAAAAATTAACAAGAATCAACCAACAAAGCCCCACTGTAAACCCTACCCACAATAACTCACTGAACACTTCAAATTAGCTAATTGCCTCTAACCTTTCTTCACCTTTGTTTTACCACCATCTAGCAGAATTCGGTTTCCTTCACAGTCAGTCCACACATAAACCCAAACTATCCAGCAGATGCCAAGCTAGCAGATCCTTCCCAAAAATATCCTCTACGAGAGTGAGTAAAATACCATTCTAATCCATTTTCTTTGAATCCATATCCTCATTTTCAAAAATGCCAATCCCCTCCAATCCATTCCTGCCATTGGAGGTGGCAGCGCATTTGTTAAATCCCCAAGCATAACAGATGATTTAAAAACACACCCATTCTTTTCCCAAATCTTGTCCAAAAGCAGACCCCCATCACAATCAAAAGCACATAAGCCAACACTGTCAGTGTCTGAAGACATCCCTCCAGTTATAATTTTTCACTGCAAGTACTAACCTGCTCCCTCATATCACCCTTCAAAACAATTGGCTATTCCATTGTTGGAAAAGTGGAAGTATGGCTAAGAGGAGGATTGTAAGAAACCACTTGTGAAAAACTAATTTCCAAAAAAACTCCTTATCTGGAGCAGTACTGATAATGAGTATTGAATTGAAAAAGTACTAGTCATAAGTACTGTAAGGTTTTGTCTAAAAAAAAATTACTGATTATCAGTACTCATTGTTAGAAGGAAATATGTTATTTTAGTAATTAGGTCGTGTGAGTGGGGGTATTTTTGTCCTCAAACCTTTTCATTCTTATTAATATATAAGAGGCAGACCTGAAGCTGTAAGTAAGAGTTCCAGGAAGAACTGCCAACTGTTTCTTTTCTCCTTCTCTTCATCTCTGACCATGAGTTCTGTGTTTTCCTCAGTTTTCTAATTTATTTCATATTTACAACATGGTATAAGAGCAGTTCCTTTGAACATGATTCATCTGACCTAGTACAGCCCTCTCTTCCTCTCCTCTTTATTTTTCCTTTTTTCTTTTTTGCCCTAATTCTCCTCTCAGCCATGACACACTCTTTTTGGTGTTGTCTCGCTCATGGTAGTTCTCTCATGTAAAGACAGCACCCTACTGCTTCTTGCAGACTGCTGTTGCTGTTCCGATGTTTCTCCAACTGCTGGTCCAGTGTTGATGCTGTTATAATGTTCTAGCTGCTGTGGCTTATGCTTCTAGCTTCTGCCAGGTTGGTTTTGAAGCGTCCACACTGCTCTCTTTTAAGTGTGTGTGGTGCTTCATTGTGGTCTGCCCTGTTCTGTATGGTTTATAGTGTGGTCTTTTCTCTGCTCTGTGTGCTCAAAGCCAGACTTGGCAGAATTAGAGAGACTATTTATGCCTATGATTCCTCTTAGGATATTACTTCAGTTTTGTGGTTGTAGCTTCGTGCTGAAGTTCTGGAACTTTTAAGATTTGGAGTGCTGCTCTGTGCCTGTGTATGGTTGATGTCCTGTGCCTGTATATGCTGCCTGATTTTGCAGAGTTGTTGTGATATTCATTCCCTATACTGGTGTGTTCTGATTGTACTGTACAGAGGGTGTATTTTATGGCCTCTATAGAGAGAGCTTCAGCTGATAATCCTCAAACCACATGTTGTGCTCTCAGACAGTGTGTGCATATATCAATGCAAAAGGAAAGTCCAAGTATTTGTTGCATTCTCCTCCATCTCCAGACTCCAAGGATTATGAACATTGGATGAAAGGGGACATTGCTGGTGTGGTTGTGGAATATCATAGAGCCACAAATTGCTGTGAACATGATTTTCTATAGAACAGCGTAGGCAAGCCATGTGGGATGATCCTCTTGAAAGCTTCTCACAAGATAAAAAATCAAGCTCGTGTTTTTGACCTATATGAAAATTTATTCAAATATGACCAAGAAGGTCGGTCCATTAAGAGGCAAAGGATAAAGCTTATGGCTACCAAATTTTTGTCAAGGTTGAATCCTGATCTTCAACCCATTTTTCATCAGATTCTAGCTAGTGAATCCATACCATCCATGAATGAAGCATATGCTAGAATCCAACACATCACCAAAAATGGCTCTCAATTTTCTTCTCAAGCTTCTTCTTATGATAGTTAATACAATGTTAGCACTACCACCAACCGTGGAAAGGGAAGTGTTTAAGGACAAGGGTGGGGTTTGGGAAGCAGTAGCGGTAGATATAGTGTATCAAGATGAAGAGTTCAACATCGCAAGTCCCACACCTGTACACATTGTGGAAAAGAAAAGCATATTGTGGATCGTTGTTGTGATCTCTATGGAAAATCAACTGGGGCCAATAAGTCTCTTGCCAAGATCCCACCATGAAACTTCAAGTGCACCTGTCCACTCCACTAGGCAATAGAGTACATCATCTACTGTGCCCCGAGAAGAATATAACAATCTTGTCTACATGGTTCAACAACTCCAAACTTATTCTTCCACATCTAATGCTATTGTGGCCCATTTAGATGCAACTAGGCTTCTTGCCTCTTCATCCCTTCATCTTGGGTTATTGATTATCTTGTGTCCTCCCATATGACATTTAATTAGTTTATTTAAGTCCTTGAACCAACAATACATTCTAAAGTTACTCTTGTTTATAGTTCAGTTACACTAGTTTCTAGTTGTGGCAATATTCTTTTGATTCCTTCTATACCTTATTCCTTTGTGTTATATGTGGCAAAATTTCCCTTGAATTTGTTCACAATTAGTCAATTAACTAAATCTCATAATTGTATCCAAGATCTCCAAACGAAGAAGAGGATTGTTCGAGGGCTTGAGAAGGATGGATTCTACTATTTTGATGGTAATGGTAGTAGGTCATATTCTTGTCATACCGCGTCTACAATTTCTACTCAAGGTGTTTTGCTGGGTCATGGTGTATGCTGTTTGCAGATGATATTCTCTTAATTGATGAAACTAAGGGCGGAGCAGAATCTAAGTTAGAATATGAAGAGAAGTTGAAGAATCTAGAGGCTTTAGGATAAACAGAAATAAGATAGAATGCATGAAATGTAATTTTAATCATAGTAGGAGGAATACTGGAGAAAAAGTTAAACTTGATGGTTAAGATATCAATGGCACTAGCAAATTTCGATAACTTGGATTTATTACGCAAGCTGAAGGAGAAATTGAAGAAGATGTGATGCATAGAGTAAAGCAGGTTAGGTAAAATGAAGGAATGCTTCGAGCATGCTGTGTGAATGTATAGAACTCTTAAAATTAGAAGGCAAGTTCTATAGAATGACTGTAAGATCCAGCTACGCTATATGGATCAAAATGTTGGGCGACTAAGAGACAACATAGTCAAAAAGTAAACGTTACCGAGATGAGAATGCTAAGATAGATGAGTGGTAAAATACTAAAAGAAAAATTAGGGAATGAACATATTTACGATAAGTTAGGCACAGCTCCTATAGACGATATGATAAGAGAGGGACAGCTCAAATGGTTTGGGCACTTGAAATATAGGCTAAGTAGTGCGCTAGTGATGAAGACTGAGTTAGTTATTGTGAGGGGCAGTAGGAGTAGAGGTAGACCTAAAATAACTTGTAATAAGATAGTAAGGATTTATTACCCTTGAATTCGTCAAAGGAAATTGTCTATGATCACATAAACTGGCAGAAAAGTATTCATGTAGCCTAGTGGGACTTACGGCTTGGTTTTTTGTTGTTGTTTTGTTGGTGTTTCTCTTGATCAATGGCATGCTTGTTGGGTCATCCATCTCTTCACAACCTAGAACAAATTCATCCTGTGTTCAAGTTTGTTTCTCATTTTGAATGTTTTGGGTTTGAGTTGGGAGCTAGAAGAGTTGGGTACTTTAGACCAATTACATTTGTTACAAGCCTTTATAAAATCTTGTCCAAAGTCCTTGCTAATAGACTCAGAGTTGTGTTAGGGGAAACTATTACCTTGGCTCAGTGTGCTTTTATTCATGATTGACATATCTTAGATGAGGTGTTGGTGGCTAACGAGGTAGTAGTGGATGTGGAGAAAATGGGTAGAAAGGGTATTTATTTTAAATTGGACTTTGAGAAAGCAAATGACATGATCAACTAGGGCTTTTTGGATAAAGCAATGAGTTAGAAAGTTTTTGGCGATCCGTGGGGAGAGTGGATTAAGGGTTGTCTCACTTTGTCCCATATGTCTGTCATTAACAAAGGTCAACCCAGAGATTGGTTTAAGGCCTCCAGGGTCTTAGACAAGGGGATTCTCTATCCCCTTTCCTATTCGCCTTAGTTGTCAATACCTATAGTAGGTTGTTTTTTAATGCTCAAGCTAGAGGATCGATTAGAGACCTTTGTGTGTGGAGGGATGAAGTCAAGGTTTTGCACTTCAAATCAGCCAATGATACCCTGCTTTTGCTTGAGGAGAGTCTAGCAAAGTTTAGGAGAGCTATTTGTATCTTTGATCTTAATATCAATTTGTCTAAGAGTGGTTTAGTTGGAATTAACATGGACAAGAGGATTCTTTAGAACTTCAATTTGAGTGCAGGATGTGATTCCATTAACTCATCTATGCCTCCCCCTTGGAGGTAACCCCAACTGTGAAACCTTTTGGGAACCCTTCCTAGATAAAGTGGCTAGGAGATTGGAGGTACAAAATAGGCTTATTTTTCCCTTGGGGGTTTTGATACTCTTATTAGCGCTTCTCTCTTGAACATCTTGATTTATTATCTCTCCTAGTCCAGAGCCACCATTACAATGTCCAAATCCTTAGAGATGCTGAAAAGTGATTTCCTTTGGTCAAGTTTTAGGGAGGGTACGCATGACCATCTTGGTAGCTAGGACTTGGTTAGCAAACCTAAGTCTGAGGGGAGTTTGGGCATTAGGAATGTGGTAATAAAGAACATCTCTTTTATAGATAAATGGCTTTGGAGATTCCCTCTAGAAATGGGTCCCTTTAGCATAAGGTGATAAAGAGTAAGTATGGGATCAAACAGAATGGGTGGAAGACGAGGGGCAGAGGCATCATGTCTAACATGTCCCTGGAGATTTGTCTCTCATGTAGCCAGTCAGTTCTTTTCTCTTATTCGGCTCAAAATGGGTATTAGCAATAAATTCCACTACCGAAAAGATGTATGGGTGAGGGAGATTTTATTGGAACTAAAGGTTCCTCGTATTTTTAAGCTCTCTTCTCTTTGTAATGCTCCTAAAAGTTCCTTTACTTCTTCTTTGGGGGGGGGGGGGGGGGGTTCATTCTTCTTGGGATTTCCACTTCTTCAAGAATCCTGATGAAAGAGAGGTAGATGTGCTCACTACCCTTATTTTTGGACCAACACATTCCCCCTTTTAGTGGAGATGAGAGAGTGTGGGAGGGGGAATTCTTCGTGCATATTTATATCTTTTCTCTTACCTACTGAAAACCTATATCCCTAATCTTTTTCCTTGGTACCATCTTTTAAAGGGTTAAAGTGCCATGGAAGATTCGGGCTTTTGTTTGGACCATGCTCCTAGAAAGGATTAACAGAGATGATCTGCTTTAGAGGAAAGACCCTATATGGCTCCCAATCTTGATATGTGCTTCATATGTTGCGAAAATAGAGAGTCCAATGCCCATTTCTTTGCGCATTGCAAGGTGGCATTGCAACTTTGGAATGGCCTTTTCTCTTTATCTAGGGAAGAGTGGGTGGCTCTATGAAAAGTGAGAGACTTGCTTCAAGTTAACTTCAAGGGCTTTGGAAAGTACAAGAACAACAAATCTCTATGGCGTGCAATCATTTTCTCTATCCTTTGGACCTTGTGGATAGAAAGAAACGCGAGAATTTTAAAAAGTTGATAAACTTCCTCACGACTTTTGTGGGATTGAGTCATTTTCCTCGCTTCTTTGTGGGTGCACTCCTTGAGTTTCTTTAGGGATCTTCTGCTGTCTAACAGTATGAGAGGCTGGAAGGCAATTCTTTTGTAAAGGTTTTATGTTTAGAGTTGTATTCTGTTGCTCATATATTAGTACGTTCCTTGTTTATAGTTTTTCTATACCTTTTCTTGCTGGTTGGAGAGGACTCCTTGTCCTCCATACTATGTACTCCATTTTCAAGTTTTAATAAATTATTATCTTCTTTTTCTATGAAAAAAATTATGGTCTTAAACAGTCACCTCGAGCTTGGTTTGACAAGTTTAGTGCGGTGGTCTCTACATTTGACTTTATTCAGTGCTGCTCTAATCGTTCAATCTTTGTTTGCCAAAAAAGGAGACAAAAGTGGTACTTCTTGTGGTTTATCTTGACTACATCATCATTACTAGTACCGATCAAAGTGGGATTGTAGTTTTTAAGTATTGACTTCAAACTTATTTCAAATCAAGGACTTGGGAATTCTACATTACTTTCTTGGTATTGAGATCACATAGTGTAGGAATGGGTTGAACTAACCTGCAAAAACATACTTTGGACTTGCTAAATGAGACTAGTTTGTTCGGAGCTAAACCAGTTGATACTTCTACAAATCCTAACATGAAGTTGTCTTGGGATGTCGGACTGGAATTTGAAGACAAACATCAATACAGACAATTGGTTGGTAAGTTGATCTACATGACTGTCATTAGACTTGACGTATCTTTTGCAGTGGGGGTGGTGAGTCAATTTATGGAAAATCCCAAACAACCACATCGGGATGCTGTTTGTAGGATTTTGCGCAATATCAAAGGCTGTCCCAAAAAGAGGTCTGATATATAAAATTATAAATGCAAAAAAAAAAATTGTGAAATCATGGGATGCTCCAATGCAAATTGGGCTAACTCTGTTGATGATCAAAGGTTTACTTTAGGAAACTGTACATTTGTGGGAGGTATTCTTGTTACCTGCGTAGCAAGAAACAAACAACTGTAGCAAGATCTAGTGCTGAACTAGAATACTGAGCTATGGCTCACACTGTGAGTGAGTTGTGAGTGAGCTTATGTTGTTGCAATCTCTTATGTTAGAGATGGGATTCTCGAAAACAAAGCCAACAGGTATGTTTAACCAAGATGTCATTTATATTGCTCGCAATCTAGTATTTCATGATAGTACAAAGCACATTGAAGTTGACTGTCATTTCGTAAGGGATGCTGTGTTGAAGAAGGTAGTGAAGACTCCATTTGTGAAATTTGTGCATCAGTTGGGCAATGTTTTCACAAAGCCTTATTTAAGCCTGTCTAATGGTTGTAACTTGTAACAAGCTGGGGTTAGGTGATATTTATACACCTCTGTCTTGAAGGGGAGTGTAAGAAGGAAATATGTTATTTTAGTAATTAGATTGTGCGAGTGGAGGTATTTTTGTCCTTAAATCTTTTTATTCTTGTTAAGATAAAAGGCAGACCTGCAGCTGTACATAAGAGCTCCAAGAAAAACTGCCGATTGTTTCTTTTCCCCTTCTTCTTTTCTTCGATTCATCTCAAACCATGAGTTCTGTATTTTCAACATGTAATTAATATATTATAAAATAAAACAAAATAATATATGATTATTAAATAATGTTAACTTTTTTTATTTTTAATACTTTATATTTCAACATGTAACTAATATAGTATAATATAAAACGAAATAGAATATGATTATCAATTATGCTAACTTTTTTATTTAATACTTTCTAGTTAATATCTGTAATTAATATTTTTCATTTTCTATATTTTTTTGATAAAAAAAGAAGAGATTTCATTAAAAGGAGAAGAATTTACAAAGAGGACATCTCCCGTCAAACTTCTGGAATAAAAAAAGACTAGAAAAACAATGGATTCCTCCAATATCGCTGAACTTCTAAAAATTAACTCCCTTAACATCCAAAACCAACACATCATAAAGAAGCCAAGTATTGAATCCTCTCCCAAACCAGCTGCCAATTAATTTTTCTCACCAAAAAAAATCGTGCATTATGCTCCAATCATAATCCCCACAAACTGCAAACATGCCACTTTATCCTTCCTTCTTCCAAAACCCTCAGAAATAGCCAAACGTGCCACATTTATCCTTCCTTCTTCCAAAACCCTCAGAAATAGCCAACAGTCCCACCAACGTCAAGCAAATCAAATTTTCTCCCAACACACCAATAATTTATTCCAGATCCATCAAACAAAAATCAGTGTAAGAAAAGATGAGACTCCATTTAAGAATTCATCTGGAGATAAAGCCTTCAAAGGTTTCGTGATCTGTAACAGTTCATTAGTATTGATTTTATAAAGCACAATCAGCCAAATGAAAACCTTGATATTTGGGGGAGCTTTGGGCTTCCAGATAGATGAGCATAGAGGAAAACAAGAGTAGGAATGCGAATCAGCCCTGAATGATCCTTAGACCAAGACCGAGCATCCCCATCTGAAAAAGATGACGATTATTCAATAACAAGGAGGAGGAAAGTTCCATCAGCTCTCTATCATTTAGAGATATTCTGAAATGAAAGATCCAAGAAAGGTTCTCAAACTCCTCTCGGAACACATAAGATGATGTACTCAACTCCCAAATGGAGTGGCTAGGTGCATTTGAAGTGTCAATAGTAGAATTGCCCTCTGCAAGAAACTTATTGGCTCAATTTGGTTTCCAAAGAGATCCCAACAGTGATCAAAAGTATGATTTTTTCCTTGCCACGATGTGTGCAAATGCGAGAATTGCTACAACGAACTCCTCATCCTGACACATAATCGCTACAACAACCACAATCCAACCCCTCTCCCTTGTTCTCCAAAACTTCCCTACCAAGTTAGAGGCAATATCCATGGCTAAATTATTGCAGAATGGAGCTTGAGAAGATATCAAGCAGGACACACTAGCACAAAGCAGCACTTTCAGGACCTCAAAAAACCAGAACTTACAACACTTCAGACCTTCCAAAATCCAGACCTTCAAGAGCAGCTATGACTACAGAACAATACCCTAGGAGGAATTACTTACTGCAGGCATTCAATAAACAATCTGGCAGCAGCTACAGGCATTATGGCTGGCAACAACAGGAAATGAATGCAGGCCAGAACAGGAAATAAGTCTTTGAATACCAATAGAAATCAACCAGCACTCGATACAAGATTGTAAGAAATCAATCACGCACACACAGTATCATCAGAAAACAACAACCAGTACAACTGATAACAGCCCATGGAAAAGAGAGGCAGCAACAGCAGCATACTAGAAACAGAGTATAACTGACTTCACATTAGCAAATCACCATGAAAACACACAACTTCCTACCAAGGATGCTGCAGAGCCTAACCAAGAGGAAGGATGTCCTTAGAGTCTTAGACTAATCTCAAATTAAAGAAAAAGTCAGTTTTGAGGACTGATTAGGGTACGACGAGGGAAAAAAATGGAAGAAAAGGAATATCAAAATCAATGCAAATAAGTCAGATTTGAAGGAGATAAATGCTCTGATTCCATGTTATAAAGTTGGAGAGAAAGAGAGAGAGAGAGAGAGAGAGAGAGAGAGAGAGAGGAAACTGGGCGGCAGTTTCCTAGAGTCCATGTACAGCACCAGGTCTGCCCTCTTATATATTATTGATAATAATAATAAAGTCTCAAGGACAAAGATACCCCCATTAACACAACCTAATTACTAAAATAACATATTCTCTTCTAACAATAGCAGCATGACATACTAAGGTTATAGATTGGAAAATAAGAGCATTCCATTCTTCATATTAAACATAGGATGTTGATGATGGGCAGGCAAAATGCTGAGTTATCTTGGGTTTGATTTGGCAGTAGCGGTGGTTATGTGGGCTCTTAAGTCTTGAGTCTTTGCTTCGACTCCATGTTATAGAACTTCTAATGGCTGGACAGCCCACAAAAGAATTAGGTCTCCTATTCTATACATAATATTCCAAAGCACAAAAAATGATGATAATATCCTCACTAGCACAAAGCTCTGGAAGACTTCATCGAAGAACTTGTTTGTAATGATTCTTTCTAAGTGCTTCAAACTGAATATGATCAACAGTTTTTCTATCAACTGCATTTTAATAACACAATTAACATTTAAAAAGGCCTAAATATTAAATTAAAAGGATGCAACTCAGTACCGAAAGTGAATTTCATGTACCAACGGATTTTTTTCCCCACTAAAAAAAAATATATGGTTACATGAGAAGGAAGAACAAAAGAGAATTAGAATTATCCTCAAAAAAAGAAATAAAACAAAATGAGAAAAATAAACGGAAAACAACAATCAAACAAACAAAGCAGGCCAATCCCCTCGGATGGAACAGAATCTCACTCCTTTAGAGCAACTGGCACCAGCAAACCAAAGCAATACTAAATAATACAAAGAGATATTTAGCTTCTCCCAGTAAATGTACACACATCACATTCCAGCCAAATTCCCCACACCCACCTCAAAAATCACATATCTCCATACAGCAACTACATCTTTGCCTTCGCCAAAACAAGAAAAGGAAATGACCAAAATATCCTCCACCTTAACCAGAGAAACCCAACCTTCTTCCAATAAACCAGAAAGGTTATTCCACATCTTCCAAGGAAAATCACAGTGCCAAAATAAATGATAAGGTGTTTCTAAACTCACAAACATAATGAGAGAAAGTGCCTTCAAAGGTCAACTCTGCAACAGATTGTTGGTGCCAACTTTTTTTCTTCTTTGGACACAAAAAAAAATGTATTCATTTAAGAGGAAAGAATGTAAAAACAGGAGAAAAAGATCCTCCTATGAAAAGAACAAACCAAAATAGACTAGAAAAATAAAATAAAATAAAATAAAATTGCCTACCAAATCTCTTTGAAGTTCAAGAGAAACACCGCTTTAAAACCACCAGCTGCAACGGAACAAAGAGAATCTAATTACTAAATTCTATACCAATTCCCAAAGTAGACCAAAATTCCTCTTTCCAAAAAATATATAGCAACCCTTTCTGTCCAAATTCCCCATAAAACTATAAAGATGCCACAAGTCCACTTTTAAAGTTTCTGTGGCAGCAGCTAGGATTATTGAGAGAATCATGAAAGTGTTTCTTCGTTCTATGGTTGGGTTAAGGAGAAGAAGAATAATTCAATTTGGTGGGAACTGGGAAGTGGTGTGTAGATTAAGAAAAGAAAGGAGGTGGGGCTGAGTCTAGGGAAATTGGTGTCTAAAAACATTGCCTTGATGAATAAATGGTTACGGAGATTTCCTTTTGAAGCAACTCACATCAACATGAAGTGAGTTAAAATAAATTTAGCTTACAAAAAATTGGGTGAGATACTAAAGTGGGGTTTAGATTATCTTTTGAGAGTCCTTGGAGCTGCATATTTCAGCTTGATCCTCATTTTATTTCTAAGACCAAATTTGATGTGTGTACTGAGCTTCATATTCACTTTTGGGAAGACTTTTGGATAGGAGATTTAGCTCTTTTTATGTCATTTGATCAGTATATAATGTGGTTGTTTCTACTTCTTTTTTGCTTTCTCATGGGGAGAATTTTCCCTACAATTTCCCTTTCCATAAAGCTCTGAATGATAGAGAAGTGGTGGAAATGGCATCTTTCCTGAGCTTGTTGGAGAGTTCTGTCCTTCCAATAGGAAGTCGTTAGGAGATGATTGCTAGATTCTTCATAGGACTTCCCTTTCACATGTTTTTTTAAGTTTTTTGATCTGCAAGAACTTGTCTTTTGCATTGTGCATTGTATTTGGAAGGTCAAGGTTCTGTATAAAATTAAAGCTTGTCATTTGGTTGGTCATTCTTAATTGAGTTCCCACCATGGTCTTAAACTTCCATGAAATTGTCAAAATTTCCGTTGAAATTTCCGATTTACGTCACCCTCAAAATTGAAATGGCATTCGATTTCCGTCTTGCATAATTTCCGTCGAAATCTCAACGAATTATTCAAAGTTTATCGAAATCTCAAAATTTTAGCGAAACTTATCAAAATTTTAACCATACGATGAAATTTTGTCAGAATTCAAATGAGAAATTTAGGAGTGAAGTGAAATTTCTATCTTAATTTATTTTATTTATTTTGTCGAAACAAAAGATTATTACAAGTGCTTTTGAAATTATATGAAAAAATAAACTTACAGTAACATTTAATTTAATTATTCATGTCTAAATTATCATTATTTGTATAATAAATAATATTTATTGATTTATGAATTTCATTCGTATAAACTGAATATGTTTAACGTACATTATCTTACAAATATATTTAATACACATAATATTTTACAACTTTTCCACCTTATACAAAACATAGATGTATTTAATTTGTAATATATTAGTCCTAAAACTTATATTATTATGTTTGTTAACCATTTCTAAAGTTGCACAAAGAATTCCATGTTTTATTACTATTTTTCGTTATTTTTTCAAATCGAAATCAAAATTTCTATCAAAATTTCCGTACTTTTGGAGCTTCGAAATTTGTGTCGAAATCGAAATTTAAGACCTTGGTTCCCACTAACAATCTGTTGCAAAGTAGGAAACTTTCAAAGGGTTTATTACAGGATATCTGTGTTCTTCATTTTGATAGATCTAAATCTTTCCTCATTTGTTTTTGCATTGTTCTTTATCCTGGAGGATTTGGAACTGACTTTTTGGATTTATTGAGGAAAGTTGGGTTTGTATAGGTTTGGAGGATATGCTGGCCATTTCTTTTTCAGGTTCGGATGGAGCAAAGACAGATTAGCCCTTTGGAAATGTGAGTCGTATGCTGTGTTGTGGGGGACGAGTGTTTGGATGGAAAGAACACATATATTCTCACGAGGAAGAGGACTTCTTGGTCTTTGGATTGGAATAAGATCCAATATTTGGCTTTATTATTGGTTGTTGCTGCTGGATATTTCAAGGGGAATGTGTTCTGAGGATGATCAACATGATTAGTTTGCTGTTTTGTTTGTTTATTTGTTTTTTTGCTTTTCTATTTTAGCTTATTGTGTTAATATTAAGAGGATTTGTTATTCTCCTGTTATGTACATTCTTTGGCTACTAATAATATTATTCTTTCTCAACATTGAAAAAAGAAATGCTTGAGCTTAAACCTGACACATAACATTCTTTTTGTCGCCGTAAGTATCTTGAAAAAAAAATTGTTAAAGCTTTATATACATTGTTGGCCCACAACCTAATGTTGAGAATTCCACTTGAGAGCTTGTCCCATATTGGAAAATTAGAGTGGATAATGGGTGCTTATATACATGGTTGGGCCCAAGACCCAATATGCTTAAGCTTTTGGGTCAAGTTGGTGTTCACCCATGTGTATCAAGCCCACCCATGGTCTCCTCCGGTCCTAACAAGTGGTATCAGAGCCGACGGTTCGTAACTCTAGGTGAGCGACATCATAAAAGTCGAGACGAGAAGCTAATTCTCCTGACGTGATAACAGTTGGAGGACCAAGTGTGTAGCCAAGGCCAATAAGGATCATCTAGGCTGCAGATAGATCTGAATAGGGTCCATATATGAGAGGTAGGATTGGTTCAGGGGCACGTGGAATGCAATCCGAGGCACGTAAGGCGCCAGTGGTAAAGCCTACTTGAGCAACTGTTGGGGAATTAGGCTTACTCCCAGAAGGGAGACGATTTCTGTTCAAGGGGGAGCAGTTGGAACTCACAAGTGAGGGGGAGATTGTTGAGAATTCCACTTGTGAGCTTGTCCCACATTGGAAAATTAGAGTGGATGATGGGTGCTTATATACATGGTTGGGCCCAAGACCCAATAGGCTTAAACTTTTGGGTCAAGTTGGTGTTTACCCATGTGTATCAAGCCCACCCATGGGCTCCTCCGGTCCTAACACCTAACATCTTAAGTTGTTAGGTAAAGCGGTAATCTAACATGGTGTCTTAGCTGATTACCAAGAGGGTCTGGGTTCTAGTTTCGTTTCCCGCGTTTATTATGTGATGTTTAAAAAAATATTGTATTCATTATAATTGGTGGTATCTATCATGTGTGTCTCTCAGCGTGCCGTTGAGCTGCATGTGTGAGCGAGTGTTAAAGCTTGATATACATTATTGGCCCACAACCTAAGAGCTTAAACTTTTAGGTAAAGTGGTAATTGAACAAAAACAAAAGAAAAAAAATAGAGAAGGAACAAATAAACCAAAAGTTAGTTTTGAACTATCAAAGGCTTCCAGAACCCACCTTAGCATGAAGCAAAGTCTCCAGACCATTGATCGAAGCACCTGAAATTCAAAACAACAGGTCAAGGAAGAAAGTAGAACAAAATGTAAGTTAAAAATCTCTATTTTTTGAAGAACAAAATAATGGCAGCATGTTAATTAATAGAAAGAAACATCATTCCCCAGTTGGATCATAATCCAAACAAAATAACATGACCAGTCCACAATTTTTTTTAATAGTAAAATAAATTTCATTAATAGGGAAAGAATTTACAAGGAGGGAGAATAAGATATCTCCCGAAAAAGATCTACAACAAACCAGAAAAAAGAACAAAAAGAGAGAGAGAGAGAGAGAGAGAGAGAGAGAGAGAGAGAGAGAGAGAGATCAAACCAGCTAATTCCTCGAACCCCTATGTAAATCCAGAAAACTAGCATCCCTAAAAATTTCAAACCTAACACGCCTATTGAAAGTGTGGTTGAACAGTATCCATATATGTGAATAGTAACATATATGTAAACAGTAACAAATTCAGCTTTATCTAATATCACTTATTTCATACCCAATTCAAAATTGAATTGATATAGAGAAAGGCAATGAAGGACAAGCCATACAAATACAACACCGAGAATTTTACATAGAAAACTCTCCAATTTGGAGAGAAAAACCATGGAGCAGCTAGAAGGAATTCTAAGTTTTTGGGGATGATAGAAATGAGATGGGATGAACCTATTTATATGAGGAGAATACAACAATACAAAAGAACTCTCAAATTCTCTCTCCACACTCAAATACAAAATCTGCTAACAAGCCTTCAAAATACAAGGAATTCTAAGTTTTTGGGGATGATAGAAATGAGATGGGATGAACCTATTTATAATCAAAATACGTAGTAAACTGTGCAGTAATGTAGCAGTAATAACAATTTTTACCCCTTTTTGACCAAATTTACACCACCTTCTTCAATCTTCTCTTCTCTTTTCCTTATTATTCTTTTGTCGTGGGGCCCACAAATTGATGGTAGACTCTACTTACCTCACAAATCTCCCTCTCACTACCAATTTGGGGATGCTTCTAATCTTTAAGATTACCTTTCCAAAATTCTGTGTTTCTCCCCCTCCAGCTCAAGCGTCTTGCTGCTCTTCATTCTTTTTCAGACATTTACAATCCTGGCTTATTTCAAGCAATGGTTGAACTTAGTTCCATTTACTACCTTGGTCAACATATCGACGAGATTCTCCTTCGTGTCTATTTTCTGAGGTCGAAACTGTCCATTGTTCATTATATCACAAAGAAAGTGATACCTAACATCAATGTGCTTAGTTCTAGCATGATAGACCTGATTTTTTGCTAAATGGATAGCACTTTGATTATCAGAGTACACCATCACCTTTTCTTGGTGAATTCCCAATTTTGCAATCAATCCATGAATCCAAATGGCTTCTTTTACAGCATCTCCAGCTGTCATATATTCTACTTCTGTAGTAGATAATGCAATTGTGGGTTGCAAAGTAGACCTCCAGTTGACTGGTCCCTTTGCCAAAGTAAACAAATATCCTATAGTAGATCTTTTATTATCCAGATCACCTGCATAATTTGAATCTACATATCCCACAAGAAAGTTGTCTAAACTACTAGGATCTTTTTCAAATTTCAAACCAATATTCATGGTACCTTTAAGATACCTCAAAACCCACTTAGCTGATTCTCAATGCTTTTTACCGGGATTATGCATATATCTACTAATTACACCAACAGCTTAAGAAATATCAGGTTTAGTACATACCATCAAATACATGAGACTTCCCACCAAACTAGCATATGGTATTCGTTCCATATCTCTTCTTTTTTTTATCAATGCTTGGAGACAATTTTGCACTGAGTTTAAAATGGAGAGCTAGAGGAGCACTTACTGCTTTTGTATTTTCTTCCATGCCAAATTGTTGTAGTACCTTCTTCAAATTTTGTTGTGGGTAGGCACACAATATCCTTTTCCCTGTCACGAGTGATTTCCATTCCAAGAACTTTTTTGGCTTCACCGATATTTTTCATCTCAAATTTCATTTTCGATTTTGGTCTTCAATTCTTCAATCTCCTTTGTACTTTTGGCTGCAATCAACATGTCATGAGCATACAAGAGCAAATATATAAAAGAACCATCATTCAATTTCCGAAAATAAACACAATGATCATATTGGCTTCTTATGTAGCCATGGTCTTTCATAAATTGATCAAACTTCTTGTACCATTGCCTTGGAGATTGTTTCAAACCATACAAAGACCGTTTCAACTTGACCCAGTCTTCTATGCCTTTTGTCTTGAAGCCATCTGGTTGCGTCATATAAGTTTCTTCTTCAAGATCTCCATGTAATAAAGTCGTCTTCACATCAAGTTGAACCAAATTCAAATCGAATTGAGCTACCATGGACAGCAAAATTCGAATAAAGAAATGCTTCACTACTGGAGAGAAAACTTCATTATAATCAATTCCCTCCTTTTGAGCATACCCTTTTGTCACCAATTAAACCTTGAATCTAACTTTCTCTTTGTTACTTAGATCTTCCTTTTTGGCAAAGACCCATTTGCAACCAATTGATTTCTTTCCTTTGGGCAACTTTACAAGCTCCCGGGCATCATTCTTCTGAAGAGATTGCATTTCTTCATTCATGGCTTTATTACATTCCACATTTTTAGAACATGCAACAGCTTCTTTATACGTGGAAGGAATATCATCTTTAACTACAGGCAAGGCATACGCAACCATGTCTGTATACCGCACTGGCTCCTTAATCTCTCTCAAGGTCACCTGGTCACACTAGACTCTACTTGTTGTTGTGGCTCTTCTTCTAGTTCCTCCTCTTCATCATCTCCTTCATCATTTTCTTCGGTGACTAGAGGAGTATATTCAGATTGAGGTCTTATAATGGCCTTTCATATTTCTATATCTTGCAAATGACCTTTGTTAGTCTTTTCCATGGGTGCATCTTCTTTTCTTTTCCCGAGCATTCGACTTTCGTCAAAAATGACATTCCTGCTAAATATCAACTTTTCCGCTTCTCTACTCCACAACCTGTAACCTTCCACGCCACTGTTAAAGCCAAGAAAAATGGCTTCTTTTGCTCAGGGATCAAGCTTACCATCAATTACATGGTAATAACCTGGACAACCAAAAATACGTACGGAATCAGTAGCAGGTTTTCCAGTCCATACCTCAATGGGTGTTTTTCCTTCAAGTACTGCAGATGGCAGTCTATTGATGATCTAGCATATGTAACAGCTTCCGCCCAAAACGCCTTACCCAAACCAGCGTTGGATAGCATGCATCTCACCTTTTCCAGCAAAGTGTGATTCATTCTTTCTACTATGCCATTCTGTTGTGGAGTTCCCTTCACAGTGAAATGCCTCCTGATTCCTTCATCTTTGCAAAACATCTGAAACAGATCAGACTTATATTCTCCACCATTGTCTGATCATAGGCACTTGATCTTTCTTCCTATCTGGTTTTCAATCATCTTCTTCCAAGCTAAGAACACGTTTAGGACTTCATCTTCATGCTTCATGGTATACACCCGAAGTCTTCTAGAGAAGTCATCTACAAAAGTGACGAACCAATGTTTGCCGCCTAATGTTGAAGTCTTAGTGAGACCCCACACATCAGCATGTACATAGTCAAGAATGCCTTTTGTTTGGTGGACAACAGTACCCAACTTCACTCTTGTTTGTTTTCCAAGTACACAATGTTCACAAAATTCTAATTTACAAGTTTTGGCACCTTTCAACTAGCCTTGTTTTGCCAGCCCTTGCATAGCTTTTTCACTGGCATGTCCAAGTCGCATGTGCCAAAGCCTTGTAGTATTAAAAGTGTCTCCTTCTGATTTTTCCACGGCAGTGTTGGCTCCATCTACAACTTGCAAAAAATATAGGTTACTTCTCCTTGTGCCCTTTAGAACAACAAGCACACCTTTGATGACCTTCAAAAATCCATTTTCAATGGTGATTTTGAATACTTTGGAATCTAAATACCCTACTGAAACCAAATTCTTTTAAAAATCAGGTACATACCAGACATTTGGCAACTTTAGAGTTGTTCCATTATGCAGCTTCAATCGAACAGTAACAACTCCTTTCTTTTGGCATGGACGCTCATCTCCCATAAGTACTTTACCACCATCTACTATTTCAAGACTAGTGAAATAGCTTTTAGTGTACGTCATATGGTGGGTGCATCCCGAATCTAGGATCCATTCATCAGGCTGACATTCTATTGTGGAGATAAGTGCTATGTCTATATCCTCATCAGATTCATCAGCTACATTAGCACTTGTGCTGGCGCTTGCATTCTCCTTCTCCTTGTGCTTCAATTTAAGGCATTCCTTCTTCCAATGGCCTTTGTTGTGACAAAATCCACATTCATCTTTAACAAGGAATTTTATTCCATTCGAAGAAACTACTCTTGATTTCGAGCAAAAGTTGTTCCTTTTGGATGTTTTACGGAATTTGTACCTACCCCATACAACCAAAGCTTCTGATGCATTACTTTCAACTTCTTTATCCTTTTTATGGACTTCATGATTCATCAATGCATCTGAGACATCCTTAAAATAAAGAGTATCTTTCCCATACATTATGGTGGTTACAAAATGCTCATAAGGATCAGGCAAGGAGTTTAGCAAAATAATAGCTTTATCTTTATCTTTAATTTCTTCATCTAAATTTAACAAATCAGCCAGCAGTTTGTTCATAACACTCAAATGATTGATCATAGACATACCTTCCTTGTATTGGAATCGAAAGAGCTTCTTTTTCAAATGGTGCCTATTTTGGATGCTCTTCATCATGTATTTGTCTTCCAACTTCTACAATAGCGTCTTGGCTATGTTTTCTCTCATGATGGCGTACTTGACATCTTTCGCAAGGAACAGCCGAATTGTCCTGCAAGTTGTTTGATTTAGTTGCTTCCAGTCTACCTCCTTCATGTCATCGGGCTTATCTTCCAACGTTATGTCTAGTCCTTGTTGATTAAGGACATCCATAACTTCACATTGCCACATTCCAAAGCTATTACTTCCATCAAATTCTTCAACTTCAAACTTTGTGTTTGAAACTACAACAGTTGTAGCTTTAGAACCGCTTGTACTTCTGTCTTCGCTTGCCATCTTTCTCTAAATCAAATATATGGCTCTAATACCAATTGTTGGGAGCGGGGTTGAACGGTATCCATATATGTGAATAGTAACATATACGTAAACAGTAACAAATTCAACTTTATCTAATACCACTTATTTCATACCCAATTCAAGATCAAACTGATATAGAGAAAGGCAATGAAAGCCATACAAATACAACACCGAGAATTTTACATGGAAAACTCTCCAATTTGGAGAGAAAAACCACATAGCAGCTAGAGGCAATTCACTAACTCAAATGAGGAGAATACAACAATACAAAAGAAATCTCAAATTCTCTCCCCACACTCCAATACAAAATTGGCTAACAAACCTTCAAAATACAAGGAATTCTAAGTTTTAGGGAATGATAGTAATTAGATGGGATGAAACTATTTATAATCAAAATACAAGTAGTGTAGTTGTACAGTGTGGTACTATAGTAATAACAACCGCCATCCCTTTTTGACCAAATTTACACCATCTATCGCCTTCTTCAATCTTCTCTTCTCTTTTCCCTATTATTCTTTTGTCGTGGGACCCAAAAATTGATGGTGGACTCTACTTACCTCACAACACCATAAAGAAGCTATATACTGATCAGTGTCAAGTTTAACTTCTTCGTAGAAAATATCTGTGTATTGCACTCCAACCATAAACCCCATATCACTGCAAAGATGCCACTCTTCCACAAAGCTGCCATATCCTTTCCTTCATCCAAAGCCTACAAAGGAGATGGCTAACAGATCTTCCATTGAAGAAGGGCAAACCCAACTCCCTTCCATTATACCGAATGATTTGTTCAAAATCCTCCAAGCAAAATTGCAATACAAAAGAAGATGGGATCATAGTAGTCAGAGGCGCGAGGCGAGCCGAGGCGCAAAGGGTCTTTGAAGCCGAGGCGCGAGGCGAAGGCTCGCGCCTCAAGAAGGTGAGGCGCACAATTATTAAAATGGTGTAAATATCTATTTGGGGTATTTTATATATGAATATATGAATATCTAGTGATATTAGAATTTAAAATGCCAAAACATTCAATAACAAAATTGGAAATTTAATAAAATTGCCAAGACGAAGCCCAAAAGCATCAACAATTCAACATAGTTCAACATCAAAAGAAAAGAGTACAATAAAAGATTTCAAAATATAAAATCTAAAAATCCTCCTCAATCATCACTCATCACTCATCATCAACTAAGTCGGCGAAGATATCATCATCTTCCTCTTCATCATCAAAACTGTTTTCTCCAACATCTTTTTCCTCTTCCGTCTCCTCTGCACTATCCACTTGGATTTCATCCTCATCTACAAGTTCCAACATTGTGGTCCAGCCCCTAGCACTGGTTGCACTACTAGATGAAGCCCTTCCTCTTCCTCTAGACGATGATGGCATATTTGTACTTATTCTTGATTTAGTGTGATGCAGGGGGTTATTTAGTCCAGCAGCTCTAGCAACAGAATCCCAAGTCAAATTATCATCTTCAAACACAAGTTCATCATCCTCATCAGAATCACCATCCATCCTACCAATCAACCACTCATTACTATCATCAATGTCCTTCAGGAGGATGGGATCAATGGTGTCAAGTTTGTCGTATCAACGCCTCAGAGTTCGATTATATTTCACAAATACCAAATCATTCAAGCGTTGCTGGGATAGCCTATTTCTCCTTTTGCTATGAAGCTGCAAAAAGTTTAAAGTAATATGGTTAATAAAGATTCTAAAAAGCAGTAGATTGGTAGTTCTTGTTCTTTAATAATTAATCCATGATATACTAATGACTTACATGTTGAAATATGCTCCAATTTCTTTCGCAACCGGTAGTACTACACGTGAGGCTAAGAATTTTCACAGCAAACTTTTGCAAGTTTGGAGTTGTTGATCCATATGCCATCCACCATTGCGCTGTTATAAAATAAATTTTAAATGAATACCTACTAGGTAAATAGCAAAAATAATTTTCAAAAAGAAAGACGTAGTACAAATGCCACTTTACCTAGTGCTTTTGTCTTCCTTTATCTCACTACCAAACTAATTCCAAAGACGCCCCTAGCGGCATTGTATTTTTCCAACTCATTTGAAACTTTATCTTGCATTTCAATAGTTGGCAATAACCTTGCAATACGTTTGTACAAACCCGTCATAATTTCTTCATCTTGCAAAATGTTGGGGTTTGAATAGAAAAATTATGGATTCAAGTAGTGTGCAGCTGCATGCAACGGTTGATGGAGTTGGCATCCCCACCTCGTATCAATAATTTCAAATGCCTCCTTGAATTTATCCTCTCTCTCACCAAAAGCCTTAGTTATGGCTTCCTTAGCCCTATCCATTGCTTCATAAATGTATCCCATTGCAGGCTTCTTTTCCCCATCGACCAAACGGAGTACACGAACAAGTGGACCTGTTAACTTAAGAGCATAGACGATGGTACTCCAAAAAGTAGGCATCAAAACAATAGTAGCTACTCTTTTGCCAACCGCCTCCTTTGCCCATTTAGTAGTATTCCAATCTTCAGAAGTAAACATCTTCCTCAAGTTGTTCTTTTGAAGATGGATTGAACGAAGGATGATGAAGGCAGTTGCAAATCTTGTAACTGCAGATCTTAGTAACTCCTTTCCTCCAATGAACTGTCTTATCAAGTTGACAACGCTAACACGGTTATAGATATAGTCATTCAAAAAAATTGCCCTTTTCAAAGTTGCATGAATTGAAGGCATCTTCCCAATATCCTCCAAAATTAAATCAATGCAATGAGCAGCACACGATGTCCAATATAAATGTGGTCTCTTTGCTTCCAACAATCTCCTTGTTCAAAAATCAAGGAATTAAGCCATTAAAATATTAAAATAAACAATATATACACTATAGAAAGTAGTTCTAAAAATAAGTTCTTACCTACTGCAACATAGTTTGACGCATTGTCAGTTACCACTTGAATCACATTTGATTCTCCTATTTCCTCTACCATCTCATCAAGTAATCTATACATTCTATCTGCATTCTTGACAATATTAGAAGCATCAATAGACTTGATGAATACTGATCCCCTAGGAGAGTTCACTAAAAAGTTTATTATGTCCTTATTAGCAATCGAATCTCTCCAACCATCAGACATAATTGAGCAGCCATATTTTGTCCATTCCTCCTTATGGACCTTCAACAACTCTTTCATTCGACTAACTTCCTCCTTTAGGTAAGGAACTCTCACTTCATGATAGCTAAGTGGCTTTATTCCAAGACCATATTGTCCAATGGATTCAAGTGCCACTGCAAAGTTGCTCAGACGTACAGCATTAAATGGTATTCTAGCATCATACATCCACCTAGCAAAATCTCCCATTGCCTTTTTTCTTAGTTCTTTCTTGCACGCCTCATTTATTGATGTTTGCTTCATCTTCCCTTCTTTCCTAGCTTGAACCGCTTTCTTTGGATCTAGAGTAAAAAACAAGTCTATAGGCCCCTTCTGTTTTGGTTTCTTCAAGTTGGATTGGTATGATCTTTTACTTCCATCACTAGTAAGCACTCTCTTGCCACGAATGTCAATTTCTTGAACTTCATCTTCTTCATCTTCACCATAATGATCTATATCATCAAAGTCGGGCAATAACTCATTTTCCTCCTTTTCCATATCTTTCTTCAACATATACTATTTAATCTCCTCACGTACATGAGCAGGGCACTTAGAGCATTCTTTCACATTTCGAAATCCTCCGACAATGTGTTGTTTTGCCCGAAATATTCTTCCCCTTGTGACTTTACCACAAAAATTGCAAGTCAAATTATTTCTATTTTTCTTATCCTCCAAATGTGCATACTTCCATGCGGGATCTTTCTTTGCCGAGGCCTCACATCCAAAACTAGAATCCATTTAAGATTTTAGACTTGGTATCCCGTATCCTAACTGAAAAAACAATGCATCATATATTTCAGGAAAATTAGGCAATAACTTATTTTGTATTAGTAGCTAATAGCCTAATCCAGACAATAACCCATTTAAAATTTAAGACTTACATAATGCATTTCTAAACAAATTAAAAAACAGTAGCTAAATTTCAATAAAAAGAATAAATATTATGTATTAGTTATAATTTATAAACTTACATTAATTAAACTAAATATTATAAATTAAAAAACAGTAGCTAAATTTCTGTAAAAAGAATAATTATTATGTATTAGTTATAATTTATAAGCTTACATTAATTAACCAAATATTTAATTTATAAGCTTACATATAAAGAAGAAGAAGAAAAAGAGCAGGCAGCAGTCAGCAGTCAGCAGTCAGCAGCACACAGCAAGCAGGCAGCAGGAAGAAGAAGAAGAAGAAGAGAAGCAGCAGGCAGCAGGACGCAAGCAGCAGCAGCAGCAGCAGCAGCAGAAGAAGAAGAAGAAGAAGAAGAAGAGAAGCAGCAGGCAGCAGGATGCAAGCAGCAGAAGAAGAAGAAGAAGACTTACAAGGTTCGAAGGCTTAAAGACGACCTCGCAGCTGGTTCGAAATGTTGAAGACGACGTGACGAACTCACGTCGTGTTCGAAGGCAGTCAGATGAACTCACGACTGCTTCGAAGACAGGCAGACAAACTCGCGAGGGCTCCGGCTGGTTCGAAACGAAGTCGCGCAGGGTTGTGCTTCTTCAAAATGTTGAAGATGAACTCACGATCCTGGTTCGAAGCTCGAAGACGAAGTCGCGAAGGCTTCCGGATGGTTCAAAGGCTCGCTAACGAACTCACGAAGGGCTTCGAAGGGTCGAAAGGGGCTAGGGCTCTGTTCGTTTGAGTCGAATGAGGGATACAGGTCTGGCTTGGGCTATTTCTCTCCTTCAAATGACTTAAAAATTCACAAGGCGCGCCTCACTGCGCCTCACGCCCCACTGCACCTCGTCTCGCCTAGGGTCGCCTCTTGCAGGTCACCTCGCCCCACCTGGTATGAGGCGGAGGCATCTTTGCCTCACTGCGCCTTGCGCCTAGGCGCGCTTTTAACTACTATGGATGGGATGCTGTCTTGGAATTCCTATAATAGAGCACACAAACATGGGTAGAGAGAGCCTTCAAAGGCCACCTAATCTGCAGCAAGTTGGAATTAATTTTGTTAAGCATAACCAACAATGTAAAAGCTATTGTTTTGGGGGGAAATTTAGCCTTCCAACTAATAGGGTAGGGAGGAAAAGAATAATTGGAGTAGGTCAAGAATTCATAAAAACGAACATCCCTTCCTAAAGAC